>NC_138078.1:19620743-20000743 GCF_964212035.1 Myotis nattereri | reverse complement strand
AAAAAAAAGGTAAAAAAGTTATTTAATGCTACAACTCAAAGAGTTAGAAAGAGAGCAACAAGAAAAGCCCAGCATAAGCAGAAGGAAGGAAATAATAAATATCAGAGGGGAAATAAACGACATAGAGACCAAATAAATAATACAAAAGATCAACAAAACCAAGAACTGGTTCTTTGAAAGGATAAACAAGATTGATGAACCTCTAGCCAGGCTCACCAAGAAGCAAGGAGAGAGGACCCAAATAAACAAAATCAGAAATGAAAGAGGTGAAGTAACAACCGAACCCACAAAATGGAAACAATTATGAAAAAACACTATGAACAACTCTATTCCAACAAAATGGACAACCTAGACAAAATGGACATAGTCTCAGAAAAATACAAGCTCCCAAAACTCAATCAGGACGAATCAAAAACCTGAATAGGCCAATAACTACTGAAGAAATTGAAGCAGCAATTAAAAATCTTCCAGCAAACAAAAGCCCTGGTCCAGTCGGCTTTACAGGGGAATTCTACCAAGCATTCAAAGAAGAACTAAAACCTATCCTCCATAGACTATTCCAAAAAATTCAAGCGGGAAGCACACTTCCAAGCTCTTTCTATGAAGCCAGCATTACCCTAATCCCAAAACCAGATAAAGACACCACAAAGAAAGAGAATTACAGGCCAATATCCTTCATGAACACAAATGCTAAAATCCTCAACAAAATTCTAGCAAATTAGATTCCGTATTACATTACAATGACCATACACCATGACCAAGTGGGATTTATTCAGGGGATGCAAGGATGGTACAATATCTGCAAATCAATAAATGTGATACATCACATAAACAAACTGAGAGAGAAAAAATCACATAATCATATCAATTGATGCAGAAAAAAGCATTAGACAAAATCCAACACCCTTTCTTGATAAAAGTGGGAATAGAGGAATCATACCTCAACACAATAAAAGCCTTATATGACAAACCTACAGCCTACATTATACTCAATGGTCAAAAAATAACTCATTTCCCCTAAGAACAGGAACAAGTCAGGGATGCCCACTTTCACCACTCCCGTTCGATATAGTACTGGAAGTGCTAGCCATAGCAATCACACAAGAAGAAGATATAAAAGGCATCCAAATTGGAAAAGAAGAAGTAAAACTGTCCTTATTGGCAGATGACATGATATTATACATAAAAAGCCCCAAAGACTCCATCAAAAAACTACTAGACCTAATAAATGAATTCGGCACTGTAGCAGTATATAAAATTAACACCCAGAAATCTATGGTCTTTTTATAAACCAATAATGAACTCACAGAAAGAGAAACAAGAACAACAACAACAAAAAAAAACCAATCTCAGTTACCATTGCACCAAAAATAAATACATACATACATACATACATACATACATACATAATAAATAAGATACCTAGGAATAAACTTAAGAAAGGAGGTAAAAGACCTGTACTCAGAAAACTACAGGACCTTGAAAAAAGAGATGGAGGAAAACATAAACAAATGGAAGAACATACCATGTTCACGGATTGGTAGAATCAACATCATTAAAATGTCCATACTAACCAAAGCAATCTACAGGTTCAATGCAATCCCCAGTAAAATGCCAACAGCATATTTCAAAGATCTAGAACAAACTCTCCAAAAATTCATCTGGAATAAAAAAAAAAAAAAAGAACCCGAATTGCCACAGAAATCCTGAGAAAGAAGAACAAAGTTGGAGGGATCACAATACCAGATATCAAGCAATATTACCAAGCAGGAGGGTTCCTTTTTCTCCATATCCTTGCCAGCACTTGTCGTTTTTGTTGATGCCAGCCATTCTGAATCAACCCAAGGCATTATGCTCAATTAATATTTGACAAAAGTGGCAAGAGCATACAATGGAGTCAAGACAGTCTATTCAATAAATGGTGCTGGGGAATTTGGTCAGATACGTGCAAAAAAAAAAAAAAAAGAAAAAGAAAAGAAAGAAACTAGATCACCAAACAACACCATACACAAAAACAAACTCAAAATGGCTCAAGGACTAAAATGTAAGATGGGAAACCATAAAAATCCTACAAGCCTCCATAGGCAGCAAAATAGCAGACATATGCTGTAGCAATATCTTTACAGACACAGCTCCTAGGGCAATGCAGACTAAGGAGAAAATAAACAAATGGGACTACATCAAAATAAATTGCTTCTGCACAGCAAAAGAAACCATCAACAAAACAACAAGAAAGCCCACTGCATGGGAAAACATATTTGCCAATGATATTTCAGATAAGGGTTTAATCTCCAAAATTTACAGAGAACTCATGCAACTTAACAAAAGGAAGATAAACGATCCAATCAAAAAATGGGCAAAGGTAAATAGATACTTTTCGAAAGAGGACATGCAGACGGCCCAGAGACATATGCTCAAAGGCCCAGAAAACATTCTCAAAGTCACTAATCATCCAAGAGATGCAAATCAAAACAACAATGAGATACTATCTCATACCTTTCAGAATGGCTATCCTCAACAAATCAACAAAGGACAAGTGCTGGCAAGGATGTGGAGAAAAATGAACCCTCCTGCACTGCTGGTGGGAATGCAGACTAGTGCAGCCACTGTGGAAGACAGTTTGAAGTTTCCTCAAAAATTTAAAAATGGAACTCCCAATGGACCCAGTGATCCCACTTCTAGGAATATACCCCAATAAACCAGAAACAACAATCAGAAAGGATATATGCACCCCTATGTTCATAGCAGCACAATTTACAATAGCTAAGGTATGGAAACAGCCTAAGTTTCCATCAGCAGATGAGTAGATTAAAAAACTGTGGTACATCTACACAATGGAATACTACACCGCTATAAAAAAAGAAGGAACTTTTACCATTTGCAACATCATGGATGGAACTGGAGAGTATTATGCTAAGTGAAACAAACCAATTGAAGAAAGATAAATATCACATGATATCACTCATATGTGGGATATAATGATGAACATAATTTTATGAACAAGTATAGATCCAGAGACAAATGGCAGGGGAAGAAAGGGTTAGAGAGCAACCAAAGAACTCGTATGCATGCATATTAGCATAACCAATAGACACAGACACTGGGGCGGTGGGGGCTGGCCCGGGGTGGGAATGGCTGTGGGGGGGGGGTCATTTGGGAAAAAGGGAGATTTACATAAAACTTTATTTTTTTAAATATATTTTATTGATTTTTTACAGAGAGGAAGGGAGAGGAATAGAGAGTTAGAAACATCGATGGGAGAGAAACATCGATCAGCTGCCTCTTGCACACCCCCTACTGGGGATGTCCCCGTAACCAAGGTCCATGCCCTTAACTGAAATCGAACCCGGGACCCTTCAGTCCACAGGCCGACACTCTATCCACTGAGCCAAACCGGTTAGGGCTTACGTAAAACTTTAGACAACAAAATAAAATAAATAAATAAATAAGTACATACATACATACATACATACATAGAAAACAACTACTGAGGAAGTATTACTGGTTTCCTTGTCCTAATTCAGAAAACAAATTACCTTTACAAATAATATATTAAATAAGTGATTAAAGTAAAATTCTTCTAGGCAAACCTTTAAGGTGGAAATGTATACACTTGTTGAAATTTTATTCCTTTTGAACTACAGAACATGGCAATTTGATGTATTTCAACCACATGTTCAGTTCAAATACCCACAATGGAATGGTATTTTCTGCCATTAGCAATTGTAAGCTACATTTTCCCTGTTAGAAATTAAAGGTCTGATTCTGCATTCCTCTATATATGCATTCAAGATACAAGATTTCCTAAAGAACTGAGGCCAGACCTCACAGTCTGGCATAGCCCTCCTCTCCATCCTGGTCTTTGGCCAATGCAGATTATTCCCGCATAATTCCCATTCCTTGAGTTCTTTCATCCAGTTGTACTATTTCTTCATTCAGCCTGGAAGAGTCTGTTAGAATCTTTCGAAGGAATGCTTAAAGCCATTTACTTGAAAATCTATGTCAAGATTCATAAACTCAAATGCTCTGGAGGAAGCATAAATAAGCTATCAGGGCTGGTGGCAGGCCCAAGAAAGGTAGCTTAAGGGTCAGTTCTAGATCAATGCAGTAAGTAAAGTTTTCAGATATATGATTTCATGGAATACTCCAAAAATCTAGAATTTAATGTGTGACACCCTGATTTTTAAATGTTGGTCACAAATAAAATATAAACTCTAAACACTTTTCAGGTCAAACAGTTCACATCTGCTGACTAGCTTCTGCCTCTCAACAGCCAGTTCAGTTTGTGGCCTCTGCTTCATATAATCCTCTAAGGAGAAAGTGACCTCTCCATGGAGTATTCAGCTTAAATATACATGGACTGTGTACAATATAATATAGGTGTGTGTGTACATCCCACTGGTGTTAGGCATACAGCAGAGTTCAACAAATATTACTATTAGGAAGAAGCAATGACCAGTAAGCCCATGGAAAGAAGCTTTTAATATCTATATCTACACTAATACAAGAGAAACATGCAAATTGGCATCACTCTGCTACACCCACCAGCCAATCAGAGTGACCATGCAAATTAACCCAACAAAGACGGTGGTTAATTTGCATACGCAGGCACAGAGTGAAGACTGAAGGCTCTGGCTGGAGTGAAGAGTGAAGAGTGAAGAGTGAAGAGGCTTGGCTTCTCCGCTGTGACAGGACCAAAGGCCTGGGTCCCGGGTGCCAGAGGAAAACCGGTGCCAGCAGCCAGGGGAAGGAAGGCCTATTGCACGAATCTTCGTGCAAGTGCAATAGGCTTCTAGTATATATATATAAAAGCTTAAGCGACCGGTGGAGCAGTCACTATAATGTGCACTGACCACCAGGGGGCAGACGCTCAATGCAGGAGATGCCCCCTGGTGGTCAGTATGCTCTCATAGGAGGAACGCAGTTCAACTAGCTTGGTGAGTGTGAGCCTCTCCCGCAGACACTCCCCCTGCACGCCCCTCCCCCATCTGGACTGAAACCAGGATCAGGACCGGCATTGAGACTGACTGGGCACGAGCCCATGGCCACTTCTGGGTCATGGGCATGCTAGTATCACCCTAGGATGGGCACGCAGACACCTCAAGCAGCGGCAGGTGCAGTGGGGCCGGGATGAGTGGGAGCTGCGCAGTGGCCCCGGCTCCTCCCTGGCCGATTTGTGCACTACTATATCCCTTGGGGAAGTTAGATGTGGGTTTTAGCACGATCCCCACAGGCCACGCCGAGAAACCCCACCAGTGCAGGAATCTGTGCACCAGACCTCTAGTTCTAAATAATTTTATGATGTTGGAAAAGTGTTATATTAACCATTTAAATAAAAGGAGTACTCATTAATTCGCAGCACTGTGTTAGATTTTTCACTCTGATGGAAATTGATGTTTATAAGGATTCATGTTCAAATACTAGGATATTTTTTAAAGATGTTAGTTCACATTTAATTTCCTCAACTAAATGCTGACCTTGACTGATCTCCTTCTTGTGTGAACTCATTGGTTGATGATCTGAAATGACTAATTCTATGTCAATCTCTCAATTTAGAAAAATGAAACCAGTACACAACTCTAAAAGTAGCAAAATGATTTGTATCAGTAAATGTACAAACCAACCTAAGATCTAGTTACACGCCAAAGTAGACAAGTGACCTGGTGAAGACATATGAACACTGGAAACTCCCTGGCCCCCTACAAAATTATAGTGTCAAGGAGAAAAAGTTGTACACGTAAAGGTGTTATTAAAGAAAAAAATGCGAAGCACAAAATGAAAAATACATATACTTTACAGTTAAATTAAACTTTTGGAATTACTAAAACACACAACTCTTGCTTAAAATAATTCAACTCTTAATTAAGCTAACAAAGAGATACTAAAATGTTAATGACATTCAATACTTGTAGGAGAGCAAAACAACCCACATCTTAATTACTTCTCTAACTTCATCTTTGCTGCAAGTATTAATAAATGAATAGATTTTTTTCAATACTGCTGACAGAAAAAATTAATTAAATGTACAAATATCTGGCACATAATATAAATCCTCTTCTCTTCAAAGCCATTGTAGGAGAAGGTAAAATTTAATTGTTTAAATTTCAGGGAAAAAACAAAGACACTAGGGGGTTCTTTACATAAATGATAAAATAAGTTAATCAAGTCTGAAGAGAATCTTTTCACAGACGACATCAAAATATCTTTCTATTTCATATTAAACTTGTTATTTGTAAATATTCTAATTTTGGTCCCATGAATGATGTTTTATAATGAGTGAACACACAACTTCGTCCAGTATAGTTTTGATTAGACTAATGAATCCAAAGCAAACAAAGTGTCCTATATATGCTTTCAGCGTATAAACCTAGCTAAAATAAGATTACTTCAGATTTTTAGATAATATAAATATTTAGGAATTTAAGAAGTGAGGGTTATTTAAATAAAATATGTAGCCAAATATAATGCTCCAAATATATTTCTGAGTATGAAACTATGGTGGATGTAAAAATCTTAGAAAGCATCTTAATTAATGATTTTTTTTAATTTTTGCACAAATAGCAACTTCAACAGCCAATGTAAAAACTGCCTATGCTCAAATAAATTCAATTTAATTATCCACACTGCTCTTCTCCAACATTTACACAGATAATTAATCATTTTCTCAACCAATTTAGGACCACAAACCTGCTTCTCTTATAACTGAGCTGCCTCTCAAGCCACCTGAATATGCAAAGAAACTTGTCATGCAAAATATCCCAGCTCTCTCTCCCTATCCCCACTGCTCTACTATTATGGTGAAGATAAACTTGTCTCCATTATTAATGGGGCTAAAATAGCCATGCCTACAACAGCTATATAGTATCTGGGGGGGGAAGAGTACTGCTGCTACTTGAAGAGGGTTACAGAACCAGTGGAGTTATTGCCTGGGGAACTTGGCCCCATGTCAAAATTTTAATATGATGGAACCTTCCCATGAAGACACTCTGCATTACTTAGGTATTGATTGTAGACAAGATATTCCAGATAATCACCAAAAATCAAGACATCATTTTTCTGTTGCAAAGGAGTGACCAGGTCTCAAAAATGATGGCCCTTGAATTTTGTCAACTTCAGAGTAGGTCTAGGAGACTAAAATGTAGACACGCCATATACTAACAGTATAAATCAATAAGGTATAATGTAATTTTTCATATACAATGCTTATATACAAAGTATATTATCACTTATACACAAATTACACTGTATTTAAACATAATGTTCTCCAAGTTAAAGATCTTCACATGTATTTTGGGCAAAACCTATCTTACATGTAGCCAGTGATCATTTATTAAATAGTAAACAGTCTTGAGTTTAAAAACTAAGTGCTATTCCTTATAATAAAAAAAGAGATGTAGGTTAAATACTCCTGTGACATAATTGTCCAGCCACAGTACTCACACACTGCCTTTGATAGATTTAAAGAATCTATTCTAAGAAACAAAGTTTCTTTTACTTGTTCATAACCACCTTCATGCTATAGGCTTTGTGATGGCAGATTATTTTATTTTATTTAGTACATCTAGAGATGAGTACTGGTCTATAGGACCAATTCAATAAATAATTCTGACATACACTGAATCCCTTTAAAGTTAAACTACATGAATAAATAGAAATAAAAGATCACATTTTAGTACCAATGGCTATTCTTAGAATTTCTGTAAAGTTCACTAGTCTATATTTCCAAGTGAAATGCAATACATTAACTTATAGAGATAGCCAAAATGATATGAATTTTCTTTAATAACTGAAGGGGCATAACTAATGTATTTTTGCATCTGACAACTCAAATAAGATTCTACTTTCTGAACATTCTTAAGAACATATATAATTTTAAACCAATAAATTTAAGTGGTGATTTTTATGACAGTTCATATTGGTGATTTGTGCCTATATATATGCAAACTCATTCTCCCTCAGCATTCTCTGTTTTTTGTATTTTTATGATGGAGCACAGTGTTAGTACTCAGAGAAGCTGAAATTTAAATGTCTTACTATATTAAATTTATGTCACTCAATTCAGCCTTACCAATTCAAATAATTTATAAAAAATAATTCTTGAAATATCTACAGGTTTACAGGAATGCAAATAAACCTCATTGAGTCACTGCCATTATATTCAAAATAGCATAATAATACAATCAATTATTTATTCACTCATTATTATCAGAAAGCCAGCATGGTTATTCAAAAGTACATTTTCAATATATGAGGTTTTATTTGAATACATACTATATATTCAAATATCAAAGATTCTTAAATATGCTGGTGTATGCTTTCAAATGAAATGTCACCACCATCATAACTTATCCTCTTGAGTGGAAAGAGTAAAATGTCGTTCTTGAACAGTAAGAGGAAACGTAGGTAATTATGAAGTTTGGAGGGAAACTAATTTACATTTACTTATTTGTCAACACCACAAGAAATGGCACATTCCAAAATTTGCACAGATATTCAAGTTTTAGGGGGAGTTAATTTTCCCAACATTCAACTAATACTGCAAGCATCAGAATGATACTACTGTATTAAACATCTTTAGAGAAATCTTTCCTCGCTCCCATGCTATTGTGCTATTCTCCATCAATGGCACTGCCTGATCAGAATGCCCACTGAGAAGCTTACAGCAGAACATAAAAACATACATGCCTTCTGATAGCAATTTCACTTCTGATAAATATCAAATAATAAAAACATTTTAAAAGAAATATCCTAACATACATCAAGTTCTCATTGACCTCACCAAAGCATTATTAGTACTGTAAAGAAACTAGGCCCAGCCAGTGTGGCTCAGTGGGAGTGAGGGAGGAAGGGGGGGAGGGAGAGGGGGAGGGGAGTAGGAGAGGGAGAGGGAGAGAAACATTGATATGAGAGAGACTCATCAACTAGTTGCCTCCCACACATGCCATGACCAGGGCCAGGGATGAAGCCTGCAACCGAGGTATGTGCCCTTGACCAGAAATCGAACCCAAGACCCTTCAGTCTGTGCGGCCGACTGAGCAAACAGGCCAAGGCATCAACACTTTTATTTGATATATAAATTTCAGAATACCACTAAGCCATCCTAGAAAGCAGCCAATGATATATAAATGAAGCTAGGGTTAGTGAAATACAACTACTGGGGGATTAGAAGACTGGGAAAAATCTTAAAAGGATTAAATGAGATAGGCTAAAGAAAATAAAGTATAATGAAAGAGAAAACCCCTTTAAGGAAGTTCTTGGTCACTCTTTCCAGCAGTAACTGTGACTTCTGGGAAACTCTTAGGTTAAGAAGGCAGTCTGGGACAGTCCTAGCATGGACACAGCACTGACAGTATGACTGATTTGGCTGAAGTCAAAGATACAGCATCAAAGAAGCAATGACAATTGGTAGAAGTGGTACTGAATCATGATGCTGGGCCCTAATGGTTAGACTTACCAGCAACTATGCCCTTGGGCAAATTCCTTCTATCCCTTGGCCTTATCCCTGCTACTATAACAAGATCCAACTGAACCAGGTGCTCTCTAAAGTCCTTTCAAACCTCAGATCCTTTAAAATTATTGAGAATTTTCATCTCGTCTCTCTGTACCAGCCATTTCCTACAAGTCTTCCCTTTCCTAAATTAATAAAATCTATCCTGGGAATATCTCAACCTCAGAAAAAAGGAACACTAGGCCTCAGAGAGTAGATGTACAGAACTGTTTAAAGATGAGAGTGCTACATAGAAAGAATTGCATTAGGCACAACAGGAATGTGTCAGAAATAAAGGGGCTTTTCTTTTTCTTTTCTTTTTTTTTGCATCCTAATGCAGCCTACACAGGGGTTGGCAACTCTTTGCTATAAAGGGCCTGACAGTAAATATTTTAGGATTTGTGGGCCATGTAAGGTCTGTGCCATATATTTATTTCCTTGCTTCTGCAACCCTATTTTAAAAATCACACAAAACATTGTTAGCTCATGGGCTGCACAAAAACAGGCTGTGGGCCAGATGTGGCCCACAGGCTACAGTTTGCTAATGCCTGGTTAACAGGCCATTATCAATGTGTACACAGAGAACAAACATAAGATTGAATATAAAGGTAGTTAAGGGAAATGTAGACATGCTACTATGGGACTGCAGATGCATCTTTGTCACAGGAGGGTTTCGCTGTATATGATGAGGAGCTGTTTGAAGAAACTCTTCCTGTGTACAATGTGGTATCTTCCAAGTGAATCTGTATCATCCCCAAATAAACCAAATGAGTGGTGAGAGGGAAAAGCAGGGAATAGAGCCAAAACAATCACAGGAATAAAGCTGGAGAACTAATGTTATCAAAACGTCTGGCTCAAAATATTAACCATGCTTAAAGCCTACCCTACGTCTGTGCATGTTGGTTAAATAAATCTTCTCATTCCTGTCATATTTTAAGCCAGTTTGATTCGGGTTTTCTGCTTCCTTTGATCGAAAGCATGCTAACTGATACAATGTGAGAGAGATGCCTCCTTCCATCATAAACTACACCTAATTTCTGGCCCCCATTGCGTGGCACATGCCATCTTCAGATACACAACTCATCAATTACCTTGTCCTGGGGCCTAAAAAAGCCAGGGTTATGGTGAAGCTTAGAGATAGAGCAAGACTGGAAAATATCTTGGTAATAATTCTTGCATAGGAAAAAAAGTTTGTTTTTGCCTAGGTAAAATGTCTCAAGTCAAAATAGCCCACATGATAATATACTGCTTTATCATACAGATCTGGACTTCTGTGTACATTCATGAACTACTTAGAAGGTTAGTCTTCTGAGAACATTCTGTCTTTGAAAAATATAAAAGACTTTTCAATTTTAGAGAATAGTATTGGAAATACACGTTCTATAATAGGCTGAAAAAATGACCCTTCCAATGTGTCCACATCCTAATCCCCAGAACCTGTGAATGTTACTTGAATAGCTATTTTTCATTGAAAAAATCCAAAATGTTAAGAACACAAACAATAAGAAATACAATGGAACATTTTTAGCTTTTACATGTATGCATGCACATGCATTAATCATATCTTTTCGAGTAAATACCTAACCTTTCTTGTTTAGAAAGTTTTTAATCAGGTTAAATGTCTCAATTAATCCAAAGTGCCCTGTTGTTGTTTTTTCATTTTGAAACAAGACAGGGCCTGGGAGTTAGCCCTATTTATTTTTCTTTTTTTTTTTTCATTTCATTTTGATCCTCTTTTTTTCTTTAATGTTATTGGGGTGACATTGGTCAGGGGTACTAATATGAAGTGACAGGAGAAGATCTGACTTTGGGTGGTAGGCACATGGTGCTATATACAGATTGTGTAACCTATTTATTTTTTAATCCTTTACTGAGCACCTTACTGTGCTTGATGCTTTAAGTGTCATCATTTTCTGCTGGATTGTTTGTTGCCTTTTGTTAACTCATCATCCTGGTGCCTTTGCACTCTTCACTGTCTCAAGATTGGAAACCTGTAACTAAATGTTCTGGGATACCTTTCCCTCTGTACTCCAGAGTTGATTCAGCCAAACAGAGGTTCTTGAACTTTACTGGGAGGCTGAAGACAAGGCTAGGCAATTAGTCTCCACAGCAGTTACAGAAAAAAATGATAGCCCATGTGGAGTCGGAGGAAGCTCCTGAATGGTTCTTTCTGTAAGTCACCCACTAAGGTGCATTGATAACAAACAATGACTTCCATCCCTTCCAACGACAGATTCCATGAACTCTGTCTCAATCCTCCAATGGCCTTACAGTTCTCTAATTCAACTGAGTTAAAACTCTTGAAATTTACAAAACCTAGGGTGGCTTCTGCTTTCCTGATGCAATCCATACTAATACAAACATTTACTGTATTTACCTTCAAGATCCTGTTTTGTTGCTATTTAAATAACAAAGCAGCTAGATCAAGCAGTGAGTGGTGTAACTCAGCACTGCACTAGATGATAATGATATATATCACTAACACTTAGGTAAAGGGAAAACATAGAAATTGGCAGTCAATTCTAACCCAGGCTGTGCAACCAATTAGTTGCATACCATTAAGTCACTTCATCAAGGAAGGAGCATAGTTTATCTCAGTGATTTCCAACCCATGTGCCTCAGGAATGTTTAAAACATATAATACCTGACTTTCTTAATGGTCACTGACCTCTCTTCCCTTAGACCAGTGATGGCGAACCTATGACACGTGTGTCAGAGGTGACATGCGAACTCATTTTTTTTGGTTGATTTTTCTTTGTTAAATGGCATTTAAATATATAAAATAAATATCAAAAATATAAATCTTTGTTTTACTATGGTTGCAAATATCAAAAAATTTCTGTATGTGACACGGAACCAGAGTTAAGTTAGGGTTTTTCAAAATGCTGACACTCCGAGCTCAAAAGGTTCACCATCACTGCTAGACTGTCAAATAAAAATACAACAGCCAACGCAACAATAGCTGTCTGTTGTGAATGAATGAAAATTATACCTATTTTTGTCAGATCAGCAAAAAAAAAGTTTTTTGGGGGTTGCCATAGAATTTTAGTAATTACTTTATATGTGCCATGAAATGAAAAAGGTTGAAAATCGCTTGTTTATCTCAAGGGTCATTTCCAGGAATAAAAATTATGTATATATCAACAATATGTCAGTGGCAAAATCCTCTGATTCCATGGGGGAATAAAGTATCCATTTGGGCAAAATAAAAATACAATCCCAAACTTCTTTAATATTTTCATTCATTTTGTAGATTTTTGTTAAGTTATTGTGTTTAAACTGAGACTACACATGAGCATAATTTGACTAGATAGTAGTTTATCAAGTATACACTATCCACTGATAAAGTGCCTTAGTTCCATTAAAAATATTCTAATTTCTAAATATACAACCTGCCCTGACCGGTTTGGCTCAGTGGATAGAGCGTCGGCCTGTGGACTGAAAGGTCCCAGGTTCGATTCCAGTCAAGAGCATGTACTTTGGTTGCGGGCACACCCCCAGTAGGGCGTGTGCAGGAGGTGGCTGATCGATGTTTCTCTCTCATCGATGTTTCTAACTTTCTATCCCTCTCCCTTCCTCTTTGTACAAAAATCAATAAAAAAATATTTTAAATAAATAAATGAATGAATATGCTTATGTGTTAAGTCCAGTGGTAAAAGTGGAGCTAAAGTCCTTCAATCATAAGAGGAAAACCAAGGAATCAAATTTAATTAAAGATGCTCGAATCCAGGGGTCCTCAAACTACGGCCCGTGGGCCACATGCAAATACAAATACTGTATTTGTTCCCATTTTGTTTTTTACTTCAAAATAAGATATGTGCAGTGTGCATAGGAATTTGTTCATAGTTGTTTTTTTAAACTATAGTCCGGCCCTCCAACGGTCTAAGGGACAGTGAATTGGCCCCCTGTTTAAAAAGTTTGAGGAGCCCTGCTCTAATCCTTTCCCTTCATATAAATCAAATTTAGTAAATGATAACTACTGAACAACAACGCACAACAATTAAGGTACCAAAATAGAAAAGAATGCATGCAGTTCTCATTGTAACATATGCACATATAAATGGACATATAAAACCTGATAATAGGTATATTTCCTTTTGACTCAGAGTTATCCTTAACAAGTAACCCTGCAACCTATGTTTCTGGGATAATTCTTATCTTATACAAGTCTTTTTAATTTTTCACAAATATGATCCAATATTCATATAATTACATGGGATTTTGAATACACTTAAACCTTTGTAAACATTTACAACTAAGAAAATCTCTTGCCAGCGATGCATTCCTTTTTTATTATAAATATTTGGGCTTCATAATAATATATGTCTAGCTTGAACTTCACTTTAGTTTTTCCTAAAATTGTTATATTTGTTTTAGCCAGTTTTCTGACAGAGGCTCAGGGAAATCTTGATAATTGTGCAACATATTCTACTGGATATTTTTAGTTGTAATATATTTACTAAAAATTCCCTCATAAAGGAAGAAAATATTAGTCAGCAAGAAGAAATAAAGTAATTTGATCCAAATCATGTACTATGTGTAACACATACATACTGGAAACATTTTGAATTATTTGATATATTAAGATTCTTTAAAAATAAACTTGAATGAAAGTATTCTAATATGCATGTGTTTGTATCTTCTTAGCCAGAAAAAAAAACTGGAGGGGAGCTGGGTACAGTGTACTTTATTGGTGGTGAATGACAAGGTAGGGCTTTCTAATCCCCTACCCCTTCTTCAAGTGGTCCAGAGTGGAAACTGTCAAGAGAGAATTTCAGCTTGTGGAGGAATCAAGTTGGACCAAGGACTCCCCAGCAGGTAAGGTCCTCTTTCTTGGACTTGAGGGCTCCTTGGAGGCTCTTACTCCTTGAAGGCCATATAGACCATAAGGTATACACCACACTGTTGCTCTAGCCAAATTCATTGCCATACCTGGAAAAGAGTTTGCCACAGTGGTCATTGAGGGCAATGCCAGCCCCAGCATCAAAGGTGAAAGAGTAGGTGTCACTATTAAAGTCACAAGAGACAACCTGGTACTCAGTGTGGTCCAGGATGACTTTGAGGGGGCCATCCAATGTGTTCTTCACCACCTTCTTGATGGTGCAGTATATTTCTTTAAGGGAATAAGTGACTTTTTTATAGTATAACTAGAGGCCCGATGCATGAAATTCATGCGGGGGGAGGGGTGCTTCAGCCTGGCTTGCGCCCTCTCACAATCCTGGACCCCTCGGGGGATGTCTGACTGCTGGTTTAGGCCCGATCCCTACAGTCAGACATCTGGCAGTCAGACATCCCTCTCACAATCCAGGACTGCTCAACCCTAACCACTCGCCAGCCTGCCTGCCTGCTCACTCCTAACCACTCGCCTGCCTGCCTGCTCAGTGCACATCATAGCTACCGGTCGTTCCGCCATAATGGTCACATAGGATTTTAGATAGATGATAGATTGATAGATTGATAGAGAGATAGAGAGATAGAGAGATAGAGAGATAGAGAGATAGAGAGATAGAGAGATAGATAGATAGATAGATAGATAGATAGATAGATAGATAGATAGATATCAGAGTAATTTTAAAATGATCAACATGTTCAGATTTATTTTCTTTGGGGCACTACAGTTGACTGAAAGGCACAGATATGGCAGCATGCTCACATGGCTTCTGCAGAGATCATGGAGTTTGGGGTAAATAATGAGACAGTGAATACATCTATAGCACCTCATTTTGAAATGCGTGCATTGATCCCTCAATATAAAGGAACTTTGTACATACTCAGTCTTACTAGTATCTTCAACGGAAAAAGTCAAGAACTATGTGAGTCCATCATATGTGGGATATAAAAGAGAAAGCAACAGAAGAACAAACAAGACAAATAGAAACTCAGAGACACAGACAACAGTATGGTGGTTACCCGAGGTAAGAGGGATGGAGGGTAGCAAAGGGTAAAGGGGATCAAATATATATTGATAGAAGGAGATTTGACTTTGGATGGTGAATACACAATGGAATATACACATGATGTATTATAGAATTGCACACTTGAAACCTATATAATTTTATTAACTGATGCCACTCCAATAAATTCAATTTTAAAAAATGCAAAAATACTCGGTCTATAATTTCTCAGAGAGTTGTAGAGAGTACTGGGGAAAAATTGAATCTCAGAAGCTAGAAGTCATACTCAAGACATCAGTTGGACTATAAGCCAGAAGAAATTTAGCCTTATTTAGCTCAGAAACTTAAATGTAAATCTTATAATCACTTTAAAAATTCCATAAAACATTTGCAAATTATCCCATGTTAAATAGAAAATTATGATAACCAAGGTATAAATCATCAGCCCTAAGTCATATGAGAAACAAACCTCAAATAGGACTCAGAAATTGTCAGGCATCAATCAACTTTCAGAGTCCACAGGCAAGTACATATGATGTATCTGTGACCATACATTACCATATAAAATACAACTAATGTATAAAAGGAAAGAAATTTTTGTTTCAGCCACTCATTTTGTGAAATTATTTACAGAAATATGCCCGTGTTTCCCATAGTTTTATAACATAGAATAATTACTTGTTATCAACCAGTGTCTTTCTATGCCCACAATTTGGTTATGCTACAAATTACAAACTCAAGATCACATACCCCTCCCTCCAAGCTCTGAAATTTGTGTTTGCCACAAAATACTAATCATAATTCTTTCAAATGGAGACTTAAAGGTTCCATGTCCCAAAACAAGCCTTCACCAAATAGCAAACCCTCTTGTCCTTAAAGTTTTGTAAATCCAAAATCATGCCTTCAAGTGAGTTCTCAACAGGTACAAACTTTTCTTTCACAAACCTTTCCCATTTTGTTAATTCAACTTCCCCTCACAAAACCCAATTTGCAGCTTGCTGGCATGACTAAGCTATGCCTCTGGCATCATGATTTATCTTCCTACCACTGGATTTGTAATTTAGGCGTCAGCAGTTAAAATCATGATCGAAAGTGAAAAGTTGCCTAGAGCTTTCAAGCAGTCATGATAATTATGTACATCACTAAATTGCTCAATCATACCTAGACCAACAATCCTGTCACCATTTACAAGTGCGATGATCTTGAGACTCTTCCCCACCAAGAGAGAAAATTGCCTGCCAGTAAATGATATGCCCATCTTTCAGTTATATGTCAGCTCAACTTTACAAAAGGTCATCTTCTCGGGGAAGCTTAGCAGAACCTCTCTGGTGCAAATTAATTATTTCGCTACCCACCTAAATCCTAAGATAAAGTGACTAGTGATGTGCACTTGGGAAGGAAGTCACAACACTTAGACAAGGGTATTCAAAATAATGCCAAAATGGACCTTTTCCAGTTTGTATAGTCTTGTTTAAGACAACATGTCTCCTGCTTCATGGTAAGTGTTCACATTTCTTTACATAGCTTGTGCTTGTGTGTGACAGATAAAATCGGTTTAGAGATAACTCCAAGCTCATTATACATGATGTTGATGTTGCTAATAGTCTCCTGTTAGTGTTGTTCCAGGAGATTATGGCAACCTACTGTTCTCTCAGCATGGAGGCTTCTAAACATACTCACACACTCCTCCTATCCATCATTTTGAAGGATCTGCCTGATATATGGGTGACCTACTGCAAATAAACTGATATTGGGAGTTCATGGTTACTGGCTCATAGGTTACAGAGTATAAAATCCAGTATCTAAGGTCCTAGAAAGGTCTTAGAAGTGATAGAGTGAGAGGATATAAGGTCACAAAGAAAACTTGATTTTGTCTGTGTCTTCCTTACACAATTGTTGCCCATAAAACATTTCTAGAAATATCACTGAGTATATATAAGGAAAGAATGATGATCTCTTTATAACCATCATGATTCCCGATAATATGTTTTAAGTTTAAGAACAAGCTATCTGACCAAATTCCAAATATGTATGATTAAGTAAATGTCTCTACCTTATGTTAGGTTTAAATATCAAATACTTTACACATGGATTTATAATTAAATTATTATTATTGTTAATAATATAATGACTAGGACTTACTGAGCTCTAAATATGCATCAATCACATACTGTGTTAAATGCTTTATTTGCATTATCAACATGCTGTGAGAAGTGCCATTATTGTACTTACTTCACATATATGAAAACTCTAAACTATGGAGCCTAAGTAACTGGTTGACTAGAGCTTCAAAATTACAGTTTTTTTATTTAATTGTTTGTTTCTTTTAATGAAGGGTCTAGGCCAGTGGTCGGCAAACTGCGGCTCGCGAGCCACATGCGGCTCTTTGGCCCCTTGAGTGTGGCTCTTCCACAAAATACCACGTGCAGGTGCGCACATACAGTGCAATTGAAACTTCAAGGCCCATGCGCAGAAGTTGGTATTTTGTGGAAGAGCCACACTCAAGGGACCAAAGAGCCGCATGTGGCTCGCGAGCCGCAGTTTGCCGACTACTGGTCTAGGCTAAATTTTTAAAAGAAAATAGTTGTCAGCCCTGGCCAGTGTGGCTCAGTTGCTTGAGCTTTGCCCCATGCATGAAAAGGTCACTGGTTGGATTTCTGGTCAGGGCACATATCAAGATTGTGGGCTCAATCGCTAGTAGGGGACATGTGGGAGCCAGCCAATTGATGTTTTCTCTCTCTCTCTCTCTTTCTCTATCTCTCTCTCTCTCTCTTCCTCTCTCTCTCTCTCCTCCCCCCTTTCCCTTCCTCTCTCTCTCTAAAATTAATTTTAAAAAACAATAACATTTGTCATTGAGCTCACTAGGTGTATTTTTCCCTCTGTTTTTTATCATCCTTTATCCCAACTATTGATCCCAACATTCCCATAATATTTTTCCTCCATTCAAAACACACATTCTCTCTTCTTTCTTTCTTTTCAAAACTGCCCTAGACATAAAGCATCACTCTTCCGAGAAGCATCTGCATATTACAGAAGAAGTAACCATTTGGCTTGAAGAATAAAGGAGTCATTTTAGAACTCCAGTCATTTTTAAGCCTGTATAATAGGCTATAATCAATAGTGAGGAAGACTTACTTGGAGTTCATTAAATGATAACAAGTAGGCCACAACCCGAACAGAAGACAAACCTAATGTAATATAGCACAATACTATTTTTTGTTCTTGAAAACACGATTTCCAACATTGAAGGATAACAAAAGATGGGGCCCACAGAGAAGAAACAATAGCTGTCTGTTCTTGGTTTCATCAATACTTTGTTGGAAATTAGCTCTATAGAATAAAACTTGTCTCTTACAAGCTCTTATCAAACTCCACCAATCAATTCTTTCCTTGTACCCTCTCTTTCTCCTTCTTCAGAGAGAAACCAAGATGGCAGCATAGGTTAACGCCGGAGATTGCTGCCTCGAACAACCACTTCAGAGATATAACTAAAGGACAGAACGGACATCATCCAGAACCACAGGAAGGCTGGCTGAGTGGAAATTCTACAACTAGGAGGAAAGAGAATTTCATACCCAGACTCAGAGGAGGCACAGTGCTGAAGTGAAATACTCAGGTGTGGAGTGCGCACGCGGAGCGGGCTGGAGGCGGAGGGCGTGGTTGTTGTTTTCAATTGGGAGGGAGTTTCAGACTCTGAGCTCCAGATCCAGGTGAGTCTCTGGGGACCCAGACTCAAACGGGAGAAGCGGGACTGTCTGGCTTCAGTTGGAACTCAAAGGCAGCTTTCTCTCCGAGGTTTGCAGCGGTTGCTGGGACTCTGAGAGGCAGAGCCCCTAGGGACAGAACTGAGAGCAGCCATAACTGCTTGCTCCGGCCCGCCCTGTAGATCCCCGGGCACCCGCCCCGCCCAAGCCCTGCACAGAGCCATTTGCCAGATAGCCTCAGGCAAAGGCTAGATTAGCACCACCCTAGAGATCCAGCACAGAAGCTCTCCCACTGCAGACACAGCTGACTCTCATAGCCAGTTAGCCTGGAGGTCAAATCACCCCTGGTATTACCGACAACAATCAAGGCTTAACTACAAGACTGTGCACAAAGACCATAGGGGGTGCACCAAGAAAAGATAAAAAAAATGCGGAGACAAAGAAACAGGACGCAAATGTCAGAAATGAAAGATATAGAGCTCAAAACCACACTTTTAAGGTCTCTCAAGAACTGTCTAGAAGCTGCTGATAAACTTAGTAAGGCCCTCGAAAAGACTGGTGAGACCGCCGATAAATGTAATGAGATCCTCAAGAAATCTAATGAGACCCTCAATGTTGTGATAAAGAACCAACTAGAAATTAAGCATACACTGACTGAAATAAAGAATATTATACAGACACCCAACAGCAGACCAGAGGAGTGCAAGAATCAAGTCAAAGATTTGAAACGCGAAGAAGCAAAAAACACCCAACTGGAAAAGCAAAACGAAAAAAGAATCCAAAAATACGAAGACAGTGTAAGGAGCCTCTGGGACAGCTTCAAGCGTACCAACATCAGAATTATAGGGGTGCCAGAAGATGAGAGGGACCAAGATATTGAAAACCTATTTGAAGAAATAATGACAGAAAACTTCCCCCACCTGGTGAAAGAAATAGACTTACAGGTCCAGGAATCCCAGAGAACCCCAAACAAAAGGAATCCAAAGAGGGCCACACCAAGGCACATCATAATTAAAATGCCAAGAGCAAAAGACAAAGAGAGAATCTTAAAAGCAGCAAAGAGAAAGAAACCCAGTTACCTACAAAGGAATACCCATACGACTGTCAGCTGATTTCTCAACAGAAACTTTGCAGGCCAGAAGGGAATGGCAAGAAATATTCAAAGTGATGAATACCAAGAACCTACAACCAAGATTACTTTATCCAGCAAAGCTATCATTCAGAACTGAAGGTCAGATAAAGAGCTTCACAGATAAGGAAAAGCTAAAGGAGTTCATCACCACCAAACCAGTATTATATGAAATGCTGAAAGGTATCCTTTAAGAAGAGGAAGAAGAAGAAAAAGGTAAAGATACAAATTATGAACAACAAATATGCATCTATCAACAAGTGAATCTAAGAATCAAATGAATAAATAATCTGGTGATCATAATAGAATCAGGGACATAGAAATGGAATGGACTGACTATTCTTGGGGGGGGAAAGGGGTGTGGGAGATGCGGAAAGAGACTGGACAAAAATCGTGCACCTATGGAAGAGGACAGTGGGTGGGGAGTGAGGGAGGAGGGTGGGGCGGGAACTAGGAGGAGGGGAGTTATGGGGGAAAAAAAGAGGAACAAATGTAATAATCTGAACAATAAAGATTTAATTAAATAAATAAATAAAAGACTAAGAAATCTGAAAAAAAAAAAAACTTAAACTCACAGATATGATGCATTTAAAAATTCAATTGGAAAACTATCATTCTCCTAATTCCAAAATGATGGTTGTCAGATTGGAGGGAGGTTAGGGGGACTGGGTGAAAAAGGTGAAGAGATTAAGAGGTACAAATTGGCAGTTACAAAATAGCCATGGGGGTGTAAAGGACAGAATAAGGAATATAGTCAATAATATAGTAACTATGTATGGTGCCAGATGAGAACTAGACTTATTAGGAGGATCATTTCATAAGTTATATAAATGTCTAACCACTATGCTGTATACCTGAAACTAAGCTAATGGTGAATATCAACCATAATTGAAAATAAAAAAGAATGTGATTTAATAATAAGATTATAGAATAATCTTCTTCCCCATACCATACCACCACACCAACCGGCTCTAGTATAATAGTAGATTACATCTGGAAGGGTTGCAAGACACTGATTCTCCCTGAAGAGGAGTACTTAGGGAAAACTAAAAGCAATGGATATAATAAGACAAGGACACTGGAGGAATTTGCAGCCTTTGGCAACTATAGCTGCAACTAATATTACACACACACCAACTATTACTCAGAGTAACATAAATCCTCATACTAAAAGGCCTGCTTACCTCAGTTCCTAGTACCTGATACAACATGCCTAGCTTTCAGCAAAAATTCACAAGGCATGTCAAGAGGCAAGAAAAAACAACCACACAGTATGAAGAGACAGTGCAGAAATCAGAACAGGACTCAGATATGATGCAGATGCTGAAATTATCAGACAGGAAATTTAAAATAACTAGTATTAATATGGTAAGGTCCCTAAAGAAAAAGTAAACAAAAGCCAGAATATATATGGGTAATATAAATACTGAGATGTAAACTCTAAGAAATAATCAAATGGAAATACTAAAAATCATAAACACTATGACAGAAATTAAAAGTTTAGTTAACAAGCTCATCAGTAGGCTTGACAAAGCCAAGAAAAGCATAGCTAAACCTAAAGATACATCAATAGAAACTCCCCAAACTAAAATACAAAAGGGAAAAAAAATAAAGCAAAGAGAACAGAATATCCAAGAACCAAAGGACAATTTCAATATGGGTAACATGTAATTGAATTACCAGAAAGAAAAGAAAAAGAGGATGGAGCTGAAAAAACATTTGAGGTAATAATCATAAAGAATCTACACTAATAAAAGAGAAACATGGTAATTGGCCTACGACCGCTACCCTTTTCATTGGCTAATCAGCAAGATATGCAAATTAACTGTCAGCCAAGATGGTGGCCAGCAGCCAGGCAGCTTGAAACTAACATGAGGCTTGCTTGCCTCAGTGACAGAGGAAACCAATGTTCCCCGCCTGCGGCTGCAGGCCTCTGAGTGGGCAGTTTAAGAAACATTGTAACAAATACCACCCGACTTCAGCCAGCAGATTCGCAACATTGTATGCAAAGCGGAGGCCTAAGAGCTGGAGCCAAGCCTCAAGCTAAAGCTGGCCCAGAATTAAAAAAAAAAAAAAAGGAAAAAAGGAGCGTTTGGGAGTTCAGTAACCCCCAGCCTGAAAACAGCCCTCAGCCCCTCACCCGGACTGGCCAGGCACCCCAGTGGTGACCCCCACCCTGAAGGGTGTGTGACCAGCTGCAAACAGCCATCATCCCCTCACCCAGGCTGGCCAGGCACCCCAGTGGGAACCCCCACCTTGATCCAGAACACCCTTCAGGGCAAACGAGCTGGCACCCACCCATGCACCAGGCCTCTACCCTACACAGTAAAAGGGTAATATGCCTCCCAGCACTGGGATCACCATGATAGGGGGCAGCGCCCAAACACCCTGATTGGCCCTGCTCTGTGTGTGACAGGGTGTGGCACCCCAACCCTCCCACCCCCCCCCCCGGGCCCTGCTCTGTGTGTGACGGGGTAGAGCCATAACCTCCCCATCGGCCCTGCCCTGAGTGCGAGAATGGCGGCGCCCCAATCCCCTGATTGGCCCTGCTCTGTGGGTGATAGAGGGTGGCGCCCCAACCCACTGATCCGCCCTGCTCTGTTTGTGACAGGGGACAGTGCCCCAACTCCCCTATCGGACCTACTCTGTGAGTGACAGGGGGGAGCTCCTCAACCCCCTGATGGGCCCTGCTCTGTGTGTGACAGGGGGCAGTGCCCCAACCCCCAGATTGGCCCTGCTCTGTGCGTGACAGGGGGTCGCGCCGCAACCTCCCCATCAACCCTGCCTTGAGTGTGACAGGGGGTGGTGCCCCAACCCACCAATCAGCCCTGCTCTGAGCCCGACCAGGGGCTGCACCTAGGGATTGGGCCTGCCCTCTGCCACCTGGGAGCAGGCCTAAGCCAGCAGGTCATTATCTCCCGAGGGGTCCCAGACTGCTAGAGGGCACAGGCCGGGCTGACAGACCCCCCCTCCCCCCCGAGTGCACAAATTTTTGTGCACTGGGCCTCTAGTTATCTATAATTAACGATGGACATGAAATCATAGGCCAAGGAAACTCAGTGAATACCAAATAAATGTCAAAATAACTACACGTAGGTATATCATATTCAAACTGCACAAAGCTGAAGAAAAAGAAAAAATCTTGAAAGATACCATAGTATGGAGGGGAATTCCTTACTGGATCAAGAACAAAAGTTACACCAGAATTATCATCAAAAACCATTCAGACAAGAATAGGGTGGCATGAAATATTTAAAGGATAAAAGGAAAAAAATCACCAATCTAGAATGCATACCCAGTAAAATTAAACTTCAAATTTGAATGAAAAATAAAGTAGTTCTCTGACAAGCAAAACTCCAGGAATTTCACTGCAGCAAACTTTCCCAATTAAAAACATTTTTTGGTTTTTCATACAGAGGTAAAATCATGTACGTCCAAAACTTGGTTCTAAATAAAGAAAGGAAGAATATCAAAGGATGGAATAAATGAAAGGAAAATAAAATATTTTTTCCTATTTATGTTTTATCTAAACTGTTAACTACTTAATTTAATAATAGTAACAATGTATTGGGTTATTATAACATGAAGATAAGTGAAATGAATGACATCAATGGCACAAGGGATGGAAGAGAAGAATTGGGAGTACTTTAATATAAAGTACTATATGCACAATTAAGTGTACACTTAGGTTTGATGAAAATGTAAATTTCAAAATAGGGCAACAACTATTTTTTTAAAGAAGTGTAACATGCATGCTGAGGAGATAAAATGAATCATAAATAATCTATGAAAACTACAGAGGAAGGGAAAAGAGGAGGAAAAAAAACAGCAAGTGCCACAAATAGAAAAAAGTTACAAATATGTAGATATTGATCCTACTATTTCAATAATCACATTAACGGTGAATAGTCTAAATATACCAATTTAAAATATATATTTTTAGGTACATCTACACGATGGAATACTATGCTGCTCTAAAAAGGAAGGAACTCTTACCATTTGCAACGTCATGGATGGAACTGGAGAGCATTATGCTAAGTGAAATAAGCCAGTCAATGAAGGAAAAATACCACATGATCTCACTCATTCATGGATAATAGAGACCATTATAAACTTTTGAACAATAATAGATACAGAGGCAGAGCTGCCTCAAACAGATTGTCAAACTGCAGTGGGAAGGCCGGGGAGGGTTGGGGGGCAGGAGGTAGGGGGGTAAGAGATGAACCTAAGGACTTGTATGCATGTATATAAGCATAACCAATGGACATAAGACACTGGGGCATAAGGGAGGCTGGGGGACTGTCTAGGGCGGGGGGATAAAATGGACACATATGTAATACCCTTTGTAATACTTTAAGCAATAAAAAAAAAATAAAACAACAGCAAAAAAAAAAATAAATAAATAAAATATATATTTTTAAAGTATTATGGCACAAAGTATGTTGTCTACAAACAACCCATCTTAAGCAAAGACTCATAGGTTAGTACAGAGATGAAGAAAGATTCAGTCATACTTTGTAGATATTGTGAGTTTGATTCCAAACCAACCAAATGAGCTATAATCTTTTTGTCAGTGCAGTGTCTGGCATTCAACTTATAAAAAATAAAATGAAATAAAAAAACTCAACCTCTGTGAAGCTTAATGAAACAAAGAACAATAAAAATGAGATATGCCTGTAAACCATGGAGAGAGAGAGAGAGAGAGAGAGAGAGAGAGAGAGAGAGAGAGAGAGAGAGAGAACCACTTCTGGGATGACAGTATGAAGAGCTCTGTAGACCATTCCCTAGTGAAGCAAGCAGAAGTGGTGAAACTATTAAAATAAAACAACATTTAAAGCTATTAAAATAAAACAACATTTAAAGTATCTGGAAATTTCCCTAAAGGAATACAGCAAATGAAGAAACATCTATTCATGAAAGAGTACTAAAACTCCATAAAAACAGCAAGAGTCAATGGCATTTGAAAAATGAACTATTTCCTCCCTCCCAGAACTCCTCCCCTCAGCTCAGCTAGAAAGGTGTTCCATTCCAGATGGGTGTGGCCAAGAAGTTTGTGTTCCCTCCCTCCTCAGCTCCCAAAGATTACCATAACTCTGTGAGAGGGGTAGGCCACCAGCATTCTTCATTCTTTCCAATTCCAAGATAAGTGTCTGAATTGTGTGTTAGTACAATTGATAGGCTGGAGTAATCCTTTCTTCCACCCATCCTTCCTCCTCTCATTGGACAGAAGTGCAACATATCAAGAATATGGTGTCCTCCCTGGGTCACAAGGCTCAGTGGTTGGGCTTTGACCTATGAACCAGAAGGTCACCATTCCATTCCAAGTCAGGACAGATGCCCAGGTTGCAGGCTTGATCCCCATTGTGGGACATGCAGGAGGCAGCCAATCAATGAATCTCTCTCATCATTGATGCTTCTATCTCTCACTTGCCCTTCCTCTCTGAAATTAATAAAAATATTTTTTTTTAAAGAAAAGGTTGTCCTTATCACTCTAGACCCAGCTCATTCACAGGAAAGATTCCACGCTTCCTTTTTTTCTAGGCATCCTGCAGAAGGAGTTACGCACAAAGGCTGGTCTCCAACCTACAGTTGTGACCTCTCTTTATACCACATATAATTCTCCTAAACAGTTCACACTATCTCTGATAGTTTAACCTGGCTGGCCACACTACGTCATTTCACCTCATGGGAGAGTTATACCAAATGACCTCTGACATTTTAGGCTACAATATAATTTTGTTCAATGTGTTCTTTAGATTATTCTTAGTATATTTCTGCTCCTCACTTAGCTTGTAGTCATCTAAGACTTGCAAATCTCAGCTCATTTTATTTTCACTAGGAGAAATTGGTATCCACTGTACTTGGTACATATGTGGGTCTAAACGTATTCCTAATCATTTTATTCCTCATCACCATGCTTAACATATTCATATATAATTATTGTATCCAGTTCAACTAATTTTTTATCCATGTCCTCAACTCAGGTAACCAAGCCATGTCTTTTTTTCTCTATATTGACATCTTGCCTTGATCTGACCATACAAGTCTGTCTGAACTCCTAATTTCAGCCTGCATCTTCCCACAGCCATCTAAATCCCAATTTTAACAATCCTGATATTGAAAATATTGGCACCTGTGTGCAAAATGAATAGAATTTTGACCATAAAACCACATATTTTCTATTTCCTTGCCAGGATAATTAATGCTTTACAACTTGTCAAAGGTACACATTATTAATCCATGAGGCTCCCCCCACCCCTTGATTGCTCCTCGAAGCTTGCTGCCACCCGGAAGCTCGCTGCTGGATGCTCTGCGAAATTCCCCCCACCGAGCCACTGCTCTGCGAGGCTCCCCTGACCCCATGACTACTCTGTGAAACTCCCCTGCCCCGCGACTGATTCTCAAAACTTACTGCCGCCTGGATGACTGCTCTGCTAAGCTCACGGCCACCCTGCAAAGCAGCCCGCCACCACCACTCAACAGTCCCCAGTCTTGCCTGGCCACCATCACCCCTCATGGTAGCGGCTCGGGGGCTGGGGGAAGGGGAGGACCAAGAGGTGCTCCATGCACTTCATGGTGACCGTCCCCCGTTGGGTCGTGACAGCATCTAGCTATATATATAATATTGGAAGCTTTATTATTCAACAGTACATACCATATTCTAGAATTATTTCACATGCATCCTGAGATTAAAATACATTTGCATAAAATTTACTGAATTAAATTGAGAGAGGATTATTATGTTTTTGGGTTGAAATAATTCAACTAGGTTAAACCTTTACCTTAGTGTTAAATCACAATGTATTTAACTTGGTACACTTGACTATTATTTAGGCTTCAAATTTAAATAAAACAAGTTTATTTGGAATTGAGGGAGTTGCCAATTGTGCTTATTATCTACACTTATGAAGAAGGATGGTGATTCATTTCATTGTCTGAACATTTCTAATTTATGAGATTTGACCAGTTGATAGAAAAAAATAGCCCCCCCCCCCAAATAGCCACTGTGCCTATCAGAAGTTTCAGATCTAATTTCATTAGATGCAGGTGGCAGGAATAATTAAAACAGCTCTTCATTATATAATAGATCTAACAGCACAGTAGACCTGAGGAATTGACATAAATT
The DNA here is from genome assembly GCF_964212035.1 of Myotis nattereri. Classification (NCBI taxonomy): domain Eukaryota; kingdom Metazoa; phylum Chordata; class Mammalia; order Chiroptera; family Vespertilionidae; genus Myotis; species Myotis nattereri. The sequence continues at coordinate 19,973,403 of NC_138078.1, read as the reverse complement.
TCAATCAATTTGATGCTAACTAGTATTTTTTCCTAAAATAGTTTGAGCTATATGCTTCTCATTCTACTCACTTCTCCTTCTCACTTATGTATGGGCCTTGGGCTATCTAGTAGCACATATTAACCTCCACAAGTATATTACATACAGGAGCTTAAATTTGCTGCACTGTTACACCAGTACTGCAAATAAAACTTCCAGGCTGGCTCCCTTGGCCTCTACCTAGCAACCATTCTCTACTTTTCTCACACATTTATTGCTTTCATTACTACTCCTATATAATAAAAGCCTAATGTGCAAATTGTCCCTAGACAGAGAGTTCAACCAGGAGTGCGACCACTCGCTATGATGTGCACTGACCACCAGGGGGTGGCGTAAAACATGGCGGGCATCAGCAACGCAGCACTGGCAGTGGAGGTGCTGCTGGTCCTAATGGGCCCCAACGACAGCAGGACTGCTGCGGGATGGTGGAGTAGGTGAGCGGCCGACACCAGGCTAAGGCAGGTGCGAGCAGGGACTGATCGCCCCACCAATTGCCCCACAGATGGCAATCAGCTGTGGCGGTGGGGGCCCAATGACTCAGGCAGAGGGGGGCACATGGGGACCAGGTACTGCTCAGGGCCCAGAGGTCAGCTGGGACCTGCCCTTCCACACCAGACGCTCACGCTTTGATCACCAGCGAGGCCTAAGGACTGCACCCACGCACAAATTTCATGCACCGGGCTTTTAATAGTTGTATATATGTCCAAACCCAATGAATAGTACTCTATCATTATCATACTCCATTTTTCAGCTCTATTCAGTACATTTGATTTCATCTTCTTGAATCACACTGGGCTTCCAGGAAATCACTCAAGTTTTCTCCTTTCTCACCTTTCTTGCATCTCACTTCCCTTTCCCAGCTCCTGAAATGTTGAAACATCCCAGAGCCCCATCCTACAATCTCTATTTTTTATATCTACTTGTACTTAGCTTGAGTGATCTCATCCAAAAAAAGTGGTTTTAAATCATCCAAGCAAGTAGTTTTAAATACCATTTATATGCCAATGACATCTCCCATTTAGATATCCAGGCGTGACCTGTCCACTGAGCTGCCAGCAGACTCCTTGAAACAGTCATGTGAATTCTGAATCAGAATCCTAAATTTAACATGTCTAAAACATAACTCTCCCTGTCCTAATTAGCCCGATCTCAGTAAATGGCCCCACCATGAAACCAGTTGCTCCAAAAATTAAGAAGCCATACATGGTTTGATTCCCAGTCAGGGCACATGCCCATGTTGCAGGCTCCCTTCTCAGTGGAGGTCGTGCAGGAGGTAGCTGATCAATAATTCTCTGTCATCATTGATGTTTCTATCTCTCTCTCTCGCTCTTCCGTCCTCTCTAAAAAAATTAATAAGAACATATTTAAATAGCAAAATAAAGAAGCCATCCATGCATCTTCTCGCAGTCCAGGAGCCCTCAGGGGATGTATGACTGACAGCTTAGGCCTGTTCCCTGTGCGGGGAGCAGGCCTACGCCAGCAGTTGGACATCCTTAGCGCTGCCGCAAAGGCGGATGAGGTTCTCGCCACCGCTGCTGCACTCACCAGCCATGAGCCTGGCTCAGGGATTCTGGCTGAGCAGCACTCCCCCTGTGGGAGTGCACTGACCACCAGGGGGCAGCTCCTGCATTAAGCGTCTTCCCCCTGGTGGTCAGTGCACATCATAGTGACTGGTCATTCCACCATTTGGTCAATTTGCATATTAGTCTTTTATTATATAGGATATGTGTGTATATGCGTGTGTGTGTATATATGCATACGTATGTATATAGTGTGTATCATATAATGCATATAGTGTATATAGCATATAGTATATACTGAATAGTATATAATATATTCCTCATATATTTCTCATTCTCCACATCCAATCCATCATCAAGTCCTATTTGATTCAACGTCCAAATTATCACCCAAACAAGTCTTGAGCTCTACATCTTCCATTGATCACCCTAGATCTAGTAAGAGTCCTCTTTTGCAAGGATGATTTCAATAGCCTCTTACTCCATAGCAAAATTAATCTTTTTAAAAATGTAAATCAGATCTTGTCATTCTTCCATTTACTAGATTCCAGGGGTTTCACATCGCACTAAGAACAAAATGCAAATTTCAAATCATGTCCTACAGGGTCAGTTTATGCTCCAACATTTCCTACCACTTCACTCCTTCACTCATTGCTCTGTAGCCTTTGAAAACTCCACTGTTTGATTCATGATGAATTTTGTTGACTACCTGTCAGCAAGTGAACAAAAATGTTCTGTGTTTGCTCCTGTTGCATATCTTTGGTATTCACTATTGCTTTGTTTGGAATGAACTTTTTCCAGATTTTTAAAAAAATCTACTTCTTGAAATTACCTCTATGACTTAAGAGGCTATCCAAAAGCAAAAACAGCACCAACTAAAAACATTCTACCCACTGATTCTGTAATGCTGAAAGTAGTAAATATCCTCCTCCTTCTACAAATAGAAATTGCAAAGGTAATATAACCTCTTTGTTGGTTACAAAGTAGGGTACAAATTTAAAAGGCCTTACACTTACATGCTTCCAATGAATATCAAATTTGTTTTTCAGAAAATATTTAACTTTTTAAATTAAAAACACAGCTTACTTAATACCCATTCCAATTCTAGTATCACATTCCATATATATTTAAATATATGAGCAAATAAATATTTAAATTATTTGCATAAAATAGTAGAATATGCATTTGCATTCATATACACAGGAAAACAGATTATCATGAACTCTTCATATATTAATGCAAGTTCACTTCTTTTTTTATATTTGCAATTCCCAGAGATGCAGGCATCTAAATTAAATATAACCATGAGTTTGAATAGAAATTTTAATAATTTGTCATTGAACATACATTTATAGATGGTATTGCATAATCACATGGCAACTTGAACTAAGTTTTCTCATTTCAAGATAACCTCAAACTGCATCTAGAGCTTTTCCTTGATTCAAAACATCTGGTTGCAACATCATTTTTCTTTGTCTTGAACTTCTTAAGGTTTCTTCACGAAAGAAACATGTCTGATGTAAGCCATGTTAGCCACTGACATTTTCCATTCTCTTCATAATTCCTACCTCATTCTACTGTGAGGAAACCTGGTTTGATTTTATGACAAAATTGTGCAACGGCGAAGTGTGATACCAGGCACAGAAAGAGAGTATGGAGGACATGGGTCTCCAATCCATGCTCATATGTTACTTGGTACTCTGCCTCAGATACTTTCCTGACCCTGTGCTCTCCCAGCCTAACACCTGATGGAGAGTTTTCCTCTAAATTTGTTGGACATCATCAGAAATTTTGTAGAGAGGAAAGAATTGCACAAGAGAGTTTTTAAGAAAACCTTCTAATTACACCCAAAAGATGTCAATATGATTCTATTTTCCCTCTTATTAAGCAAAATATTATAAACTATAAATGAAATGTAGGAAGATAACAGAACTAATAGCATGCATCAGTAAAGTTTAAATATTTTATCGCAATCATACTAAACCTGACTTATTCAAGGTAGGATGGCATAAAGTCTGCATGCTAAGTTGTCAAGTTTCAGATAATTCTTATTTTCAGGGCATGAAAGTACAGATTTGGCGAAGCATAAACAACATAAAACTAAAACCGAAGAATATAATCAAAAATTAAAGTAAGTGCACAAATGAACTTCATTATATGCAAGATTCGATGTGAGGCATCAATTTAGTCAAATATATGTTCTTGTCTAATTGAGAATATGTCAGCAGTGTAATCATTCAGGTGGTGATCATAAGAAAATGTGATAAATACTATTCCGATCCCACCAGCTGTAATTCAGAACACAAACATTAAATTCAAACAGAATTCAGTATCACATGCAGGTAAAGTTCAAAGGGATACAAGCTCATCAATAACAGTTAATTAATGCCATATTAAAAAATACATACAGATGTGGATTTAGGATCATTATGCAAAATTTGAAATGAGCATATATATGTAAACCCAAAGCCTGAACCTTATCATTGGAGAATGAGTTTAAATTTAAAAATAATTTCCTTAAAAGAACCTTGGTACTGAAAGGAAAGGTGGACCAAAAAACAAATAACGATAACAAACCGAAACAAACAAAAAAAAAACCTCCGAAAGCAACACAAACAAAAAAAAGCAAAGCTATTGTTGTATAAACCCCATGCATGCTGTAGAATGAGACTCTCTCCAATTAGCTTCTGTAGATCGTCTCATCTCAGACAATTAGAGCTAGTTGCACAAAAATTGTCTCATTCAGAACATGCTTTGAGAGGGTTTACAAGATCCCAATGGAGCTTCCAAACTTGCTTTGTTTTCCTAATTGAAAACTTAGAAGGTAATAACCCCCTCTCAATCCAAAGAAAGCCGGAAACCCTAGGATACAAAGCAGTTTTCAGAGAAATTTAAAATAAAATCATGTATCATTAAAAATTGAACAAAACAAACCAAGCACGTCTTCCAAAGAAGCGAAACATGCCTTTGAAACAAACAGTAAGTCACCACTGTTCATTGCAGAGGGGCATGTCAGTTACAGAGTGGCAGAATGAATGTGCAAGTTGCCAAATTGAACTAATTCATGTTCTGAATTAAAATAAAACACCCACAATGTTGTAGGCCACTTCTATTCACCAGCATTCCTAGGGTTTGCTGTGATCTGCCTTGAGAGACATGGAGGCATACAGCAGCTGTTTGGCTCATGCCCCACTCTTGGCAGGCACGCTTCAATGCAGGATTCCTTTCTTGCATCTAGTCCTCCTTCACTCCTTCATGTAATGACCTACACATGCACATATGTGACAAAAATTATGAAGATAGGGAAGAGGATAACGCTGTGCAATCCCCATTACAATGAAGTAATGGAAAAGCTGCCCTTTTGAGCAAAAGAACTGCCACCTCAACATCTACTTCCCAGGGTAGCTACAGTGCTTCTGGCTTTGGCTATTGCAATTCCAGCAGAGAACATATACAATAGCCATGAATGGTCAGGTCATCTGATAGTTAAAGATAAAATTTAATTCTCCCTTTCCAGACAAATGTAAACTCTGATAATAGTATTTATTTCATGTAAGTTAAATTCATTCATTTGCTCATGTAACCATTCATCACAATGCTATGTGTAAGGCCCTGAATGAGGGCTTGTAAAGATTATGAAGTTAAACTATATAGAGATCATTCCTCAAGGAGCTTCCAATACTGGAGAAGAGTTATCACATGCACATAAATTTCCACAGGAAAATATAGTGTTGTGATGAGATTCATCAACATTCTTAATCTAGAAATCAAATACAAATATGTACTGAGCAATGACTCTTTTAAACACAGTGATTCTAAAAGACCTACATAAACATGTATAACTTTAAAAAATGTTTTATTGCTTTTAGAGAGGAAAGGAGGGAGGGGGTGGGAGGGAGGGAGGGAGGGGGAGAGAGGGAAGGAGAGGGGGAGAGAGGGAGGGAGGGAGAGAGAGAGGGAGGGAGGGAGGGAGGGAGGGAGGGAGGGAGGGAGAGAGAAGCATCAATGATGAGAGAGAATCATTGATTGGCTGCCTCCTGCACACCCCCTATTGGAGATAAAGCCTGCAACCCAGGCATATGCCCTGACCAAGAATTGAACTGGGAACTCCTGGTTCATAGGTCAACATTCAACCACTGACCCACACCAGCCTGGCTGTATAAGATATTTTTATACTCAATGAGTTGGGTAAATAAAACACAGGTTTTAAAAAAATGCAGAAATCACATTCCTCGTGATTTTTGACTCCTCAGCAATTGGCACATAGTGGTTCAATGATAAATGTGTTTTGTGAATTAATAGTTAACTCTATGTATATTTATATGAATTCATGTGTATATGTATATGCACATAGGTATGTGTATCTCATACATTACACCATATTTCAAAATAAGCCTGACATCTTTTAAAATGCCACTCCCTATGTTTGTTTGAGACATTTCTCTGAAATTAACAAAGGAAGACCCAATGATGCAATCTTTCATTATAAGCACACATGATAGAAGAAACTTGAAAGACCTCTAAGAAGTAAAAATTTACTTTAGGAAAATGCTCTGGGTGAGAAATCAACTGCAAGAGAGGGATTTAGCCCTGAGACTTTTATGTCAGATGTACAGTGGGCCACTCTGAACTCAAACCACAAAGGACAAATCATACTGAAAATCTAAACATCTATTTGTCCAGGAATAAAGCATAGGAGAAATGCCACATTAGCTATTACCGCTCAGCAGAATTTTAAAATTAATAAAAGCAACTGGAATCACCTTTCACTTTTCCCTCTTTACACTGTATAATTAGCCACTAATTTTTATTAATTCTCTATTGTAATCCCTTTCTTTCTATTTCTAATGCAATTGCCTCAATCCATGACTTCCTTGCTTGGACTATTGGTCTCATTTCCTGCCCTCTCGTCTCAGGGCTCTTTCCAACCCATTTGATCAGGCTATCCTGCTATACACCTGCTTAAATTTCTTTAGTGGTCCCCGATTTCCTATATGGTCACATTTCTTGTTACATTATACAAATCCCTTTGTAATGTGGCTCCCATCTATTTTTTCCACCTTTTCTCCTGAGACATTCCTTCCTCCTGTCACCCATACTGTGCCTAAATGTACATGTATTTAAGCCATATTCAACTCTTTCATCTAAAAGCTACTCTAGCCTAGCCGGTGTTGCTCAGTGGTTGAGCATCAACCTATGAACCAAGAGGTCACAGTTCAATTCCTGGTAAGGGCATATGCCTGCATTGAAGGCTTGATCCACAGGAGGCAGCTTATCAATTATTCCCTCTCATCATTGATGTTTCTATTTCTCTCTCCTTCTCCCTTCTTCTCTGCAATCAATAAAAATATAATTAAAAAATAAAAATTAAAGCTACTCTAGTGTACTTCTAGGATAGAAAGAATGCCCCCAAAGGTTTCCCTGTGCTAATTTCTGGAACATGTATGTTACCTTTCAGGGATGAGAAACCTTTTTTTTCTTCCAAGGGCCATTTGGATATTTTTAACATCATTAGCAGGCAAAATAAAATTATCAACTTAAAAATGTGCTGACTATATTTGGTCAAACTAATTAACTCACCCCTAATGCCTTGGCAGGGCCAGACCAAATTATTTCTCAGGACTTATATGGCCCGAGGGCCAGGGGTTCCCCACCCTGCCTTATATGGCAAAAGGGACTTCCCAGATGTGATTAAGGATCTTGAGATTATACTAGATTAACCTTGTGGACTTTAAGTGTAATAACAAGGATCCTTATAAGAGGTAAGCAGGGCAGTTGGCATCAGAGAAGATGTGACAATGAAAGAAAAGATCATAGAGAGAGCTTGGAAGATGGTATGCCTCTGGATTTGAGTTCAGGAAGAGCCACAAGCCAAGAAATGCAAGTGACTTCTAGAAACTGGAGAAGGCAATGAAACAGATTATCCCCTGGAGCCTCCTAAAAGAATGCATCCCTGCTGAAACCTTGATTTCAGGACTTTTGACCACCAAAACTCTAAGAAACATTTGTGTTGTTTTAAGCCACTGAGTTTGTAGCAATTTTTACAACAGCAATAGGAAACTAATATACTACACTGCATCCCGTATCTCTTATTTATTTGTGTTTTTCAAAATTTAACAGTAGAGATGGTGGATAGTTCATCTTTTCAATTCCATGGAGGATTCTTTCTTATTGCTTGTTTATAGTATATTTTGTTTAATAATATTTGCTAAATATAAAAGAGTAACTAGAACTGACTAGTAAATATGACTGGACAATGCCTATTGCACCACCGGTTTCAAAGTAATAACAGATACATGGGTTTTATAATGCAAAACAATCATGCAGTTGCCCTGTCAGGGTAGCTCAGTTAGAGTGTTGTCCCAATATGCCAAGGTTGCAGGTTCAATTCCCAGTCAGGGCACATACACAAAGTAACCAACGAATGCATAAATAAGCAGAACAACAAATCGGTGCCTCTTTTCTCTAAAATCAATCAATAAGTTATTTAAAGTTTTATTTAAATAAAAAAATGCAGCTACCAAAAAACAAAACAACACTCCATAATTTTCCAAAACAGTAATTACCAAAACTGTGGGGAAATAATATAAACAACTTTCAGAATATAACTCATGGATATGGAAAACAAAGAAGGAAGTGACAACACCTAAAAAGATAAATCAGTTCACTTTGTTTCTTTTACTACAACTTCCCATAATTCTGTTTTTAAATAAGGAATCCAAAAGTCAAATCTCTACAAAACTTTTACCTTTTAACCTACAAATATTTAACCTTTTTCATATCCAGGTATAGCTTATGTGTCAATATTATTGAGCACTTAGTACAGTAGGAATTGAATAAATGCTTGTTAATAATTGTATACAGAATCTATTAATGTGTCCTTTGGGAAGATGCAGGAGCTTCCATGTGACATTAGGTCAGAAGTGAAAAAAAAAACAACCCTAAAAGAAACTCACATAAACAAATACAGCTGTACACATTATACATATGTAAGTACACATAACTGGAAATAATTGAAGACTCTGTTCAGTTTGGAAAGACCGTTAGTATGTTAGTATGTGTATGTATATGTGTGTGTATCTGTATCATACGCCATGTACTTGAAAAGCTGAGACCCTCTAGAAATTTTTCTTCTTTAAAAAACCAAATATTGCCAACCAAGAATTTTTCTTCAACTTTCACCTCATTCTTTTGAGATATGCAAATAATGGCAATTGCTTTCCAAGGTAACTTTGCTTGGTGACTAATGCTTTACATTAGTTTGATTATCCTCAGGATCCCTCACTTCATAATCCAGGCCCAGTCCTTTGGCAGGAAAATCTAAGTGGTTTAGCACAGATTGATCCTCACTTATTCTTCATTTCCATATTTTTACCAGCAGCTCTTCCTCAGAGTAGTGAACAAATGAAAAAATCTTTAATGACTTTTTCTCCTATTGATGCTTGAATCATTACAATGAATACTTTTAATGGCACCAGCATAATAAAGAAGGAATTTTAAAAATACTTTATAATATGAATGGACTAGTCTACATAATTTAAATTCCATTAATACAGGGCTACAAACTGACATGATGATTCTATCATAAAAAATAAGATTTTTGTCTTTTTAAAAAATGTCAGTGAAAATTTCTATTGTAAATTTTTTAAAGAACAAAAACATATACTTTTTAAAACATAGGCCAATAATTTGGAGACAATGGTTGGAAAATATTAGGATCAATTAAAATAATTTCTGAACAGTAATTCATGTTTATTTCCTCGCTGCTTTTTGTATTTATTACTGTATTTTTATCAACTCTGAAAAGCCACCAGATGGCATTAAAGAGTCCAATTACTTTATAGAACATATTTCTAGGAAAAATCCTCTTTTCAAGTCAAAGTTGCTCTTTTTCTCTCATATGCTAATATGTTGAATAAAAGAAATTAATTCATCAGAGTATAGAGATCTTTCCTCATCATTGATAAAAAATAAATTCCTTTATCTTTGACAACACATTTATGTGGCATGGGAAATGTGCTTATAGAGATCAAAATAAAATACCCATGATAGAACTTTACTGAAATCAAGTTAGCTATATGAATTGGGAAATATTTTAGTACGTTAGTAAAATATAAGTGTGAATTGAATAGTGTTTAGGATACCCACAAGAGACTTACTGACATTTTTTAAAGAAATGTTTATATATAAACCTCAGAGATTTTAAAACTTGACAAAGTTATCTATTGTCATTGCCCTGGGCAACGTTTTCCATGCAAGGCAACACTCTAGATGTCTTAAGAGACTATAACTCTATACGAGGAAATTTGTTATAAAAAAGCAAAAACGGGCTAAAACACAATTTAGTATTTTGAACTATGAAACCTAATTTCACTTAGACGCCTCACCATGTGCAAGGAAAAGTACCTTATTTTTACTTTAGTTTTATAACTGGATAGCATGTGTTTTTTAAATAAGACTAATATACACATATGTTTAAAAGATCAAACCTCTGTTTTAAACTGATAACACCCTCTGTTCTGTGATGCTGGGACAAACTGTGCAGCATAGAGTTCACTGTAGTCAAGGTTGCGCCTCAAGTAATCTGGCTACAAACTTCAGCCATCTCAATTTGTTTGATCAATTTGCAAATATGGAAAATATTTTTCAGAAGAAAGTGTCACATTGCATACTGAGTATTCATTGAAGGGCTTCAATAAATGCTTATGAGATTAACAAAAGGATAAACTTTTATTTCTACTGACAATGTTGTAGTTCAAAACTTTTGCTTGATGAAAAGGGAAACTGAGGTCCTGAAATGTTCAAGAACTTGCCCCAATCAACAAGGCTTATGAGGCGCTGTATTGAAACCCAATTTTCTTAATTTCCTATTCTATGGGTTTCATAATACTCACACCAGAACAACCTAAACCACTTCTGGAAAAATAACTCAAATGTTGTGTTTTTAGTAATCATCACTGTAGATAAAAGTTTACATGTCAATATTAGTTGTATGTAGAAATATCCTGCCAATTTTTGATAGTCAACATGAGGATTAGCCATGGCAAATTTTAATACACTGTAAGCCACTGTTCCCATCTGTTTGTATGAAGGGAACAAAAACTGAAGCAGTATTCCCCTACCTTCAGGAGATTAGTTTATAGCAAATACATTTTAAATCTAGGTAAAAGAATTTTTAATTGGCAAAAGCTTTATCCTTTCTACAGTACAATTATTCTCATTATCATGGATGTCCAAGAGTTTTACCTAAGTAAAAAATAATAAAGTTATTAATTTCCAAGAGTTAAGCAAACTTTAAAAAATAAAAGCCAGCCCTAGCTGGCTTGGCTCAGTGGATAGAGCATTGGCCTATGGAGTGAAGGGTCCTGGGTTAAATTCCAGCAAGGGCACATGCCCAGGTTGCAGGCTCGATCCCCAGTGCGGGGTGTGCAGGAGGCAGCCAACCGCATCATTGATGTTTCTATCTCTCTCTCCCTCTCCTTTCCTCTCTGAAATCAATAAAAAAGAAATATATTTAAAAATAAATAAACAGCCCTTACACTGATGTTGTATAATATATACTTTAAAAAAATCTGACTTCTTTCAGATATCTAATGAGATCACATTGGATTATCCAAGTAGAGCCTAAATCCAATAGTCTGTCTCTCTTTTTAGAATCTCACCCTATATTATGTTTTTACTGATTTTAGAAAGAAAGAGGTAGGGAAAGAGAGAGATGAATATTGATGTGAGAGAGAAACTTTGGTTGGTTGCCTCCTGTATGTGCCCCAACCAGGGAACAAACCTGAAACTCTTCAATGCATGGGATGATGCTCTATCCAACTGAGCCACACTGACCAGGGCCAATGACAAGAGCGTTTATAAGAGAAGAGCAGAGGGAGATTAGAGTCACAGAGAAGGCCACGTGAAGATGGACGCAGAGATTGGAATGATCCAGATACAAGCCAATGAACACCTGAAGCCAACAGAAGCTGGAAGAGGCAAGGAAGGATTCTCCCAAAGAGCCTACATTGGGAACATGGTCTTCCCAACACCTTAATATTGGACTTAAGGCCTCCAGAACTGGCAGAGAATAGATTTCTCTTGTTTTAAGTCCCACAGTTTGTAGTGATTTGTTACTGCAGCCACAGGAAATGAATGCAACTCCACACCAATGAATCCATCAGCTCAATATTTCCAGTGATTGCCACAGTTCATACATTCAAAACTGAATTCATTCCATCTCCTCTCCCTGAACAAACCACTAGCCCTCTTCTCTCTGCAACTGGCAAAGCCATCAATATAACTTCTCTTCAAATTACTTCACAATCCATCTCCAAACATTTATTTCATCCCAGTATTCTTATTCAGAAACAGGTTTTCAAGCCCTTTGATTACTTTTCTGGCCCTTAATATAGCTGATATATTTATTGAGTCCCAGACTGGTCACTCTGAAATTCACTACAGTCTTTCCTACCAGGAATTTATCTGTCCAAAAAACAGATCTGACCATGTTACTCTCATGTGTGAACCTTTATACTAGTAGCTTGACTGTGTGTGACTTTCCTTTGTTGTAAAGACAGCTTTACTGATGAACTGATAAAAACATTTGTGAAGCACTATCGCATATACACCAAGGAGTTTCATCTTTATGGTGTACAGAAGACACCATAATGAATAGATTTGCCAAGTCAGAGCCCCAACATCACAGACAAAATTTTCTACTAAAAGGATTTGCAAAGTAATTAAATACCTCAGTCAAACTTTTTTTCCCTGCAAGATAAAATTTAAAATTCCTTGCAAAACATGAAATCTTTCACACTCTTTGCCCAATCTCCATTTTGGGTTTCGTCTTACAAAGACCTACCTACTGTTCTCTTTAAATAAGTGGATCTTTAAAGTTTCTGTTCTTTGTGGACCTTTATCATAATTGATGGAAGAATTATTTTCCCACCTCTTTTTTTCAAACATCCCCATCTAATCATCAAACTCAATGGATTCTAACTTATAGTTGGTCTGTCCTCTGTCTTCCCTTTTCTCACTACTGCTACTTTGAATGAGAAAATCATTGTTATCAGAGATTTTTTGTTGAAAGGAGCACAAACCCCTTTAGCATAGCACAAGGAAAGGTGGATATTTTTGAAAGTATATTTGCACAGTGCAGATGAATATTAAGTTATCAAAACCCAAAGCATCGCCCTGACTGGTTTGGCTCAGTGGATAGAGCGTCGGCCTGCGGACTGAAGGGCCCCAGGTTTGATTTCAGTCAAGGGCTGTACCTTGGTTGCGGGCACATCCCCAGTAGGGAGTGTGTAAGAGGCAGCTGAATCGATGTTTCTCTCTCATCGATGTTTCTAACTCTCTATCACTCTCCTTCTCGCTTCCTCTCTGTAAAAAATCAATAATATATATATTAAAAAAAAAAACCCAAAGCATCCTTAGAATGTTTCTTCGTTTTCCTTCCCTGCCTCCCTTAACTCCACTTTCTCCAACTCCTCTCTTTCTTTTTAAATCATGTACCACAGATCACAGGGTCCCTCCAGCAAACATTTTCAACTTCCTTGATCTTATCTCTCCCATTTTTACCTAGCTCCTCTCTAGTCTCTAGTCCAAATTCAGTCTGTTTGTTTGACTGATTTAGCCAATTATTAATTGTGATAGGAAGAATAATGTACTTATTTCCCCAAAGATGTCCACATAATAATTGCTGGAATACATGACTACGTTACATTACATGTCAAAGGGGGCTTTACAGATTTGATTATTTTAAGGAACTTGAGATGGGGAGAATTTTCCTGGATCATCTAGGCAAGTCCAATGTAATCACAGGGCCCTTATAAAGGAAAGAGGGAGGTGGGAAAGTCACAGCCAGAGAAGGAGATGTGACAACAGAATCAAAGTTTGGAGTGATAGGGGACAGTGAGCCAAAGAATGGAGTCAGTCACTAGAAGCTGGAAAAGGCACTGAACAGATTCTCTCCTAGAGTCTGCATTAAAAAAAAAAAAACAAAAATAAATAACACAGCCCTACCAACCTATTTCAGATATCTGATCTCCAGAAGTGCAAGATAAATAATTTGTGTTACATTAAGCCACTAAAATTTTGGTATTTTCTTAAAGTTGTGATAGGATACTATTACAACAGTGCCCCTAATTTCCAAGCCACTTTATAGATTACCCTCACGATAATAGTAAGACTGCCCATGGATCGGGGTTTCATCCTCTGGTCCAGCAGTGATCACCTCTGTGCTGTCTCTAGAATGAATATCAATTACTTAACATAATTTAAAATGTCCACCAATGTCTGGCTCCATACCACAGCCCTCTACCCCCTCACCCCTCCCATTAAATATAGAGAAGAATATACCTTTTATTATCCCCATGATATGGTGTCACCACTGTATTTATTAACTTGAAAAATTCCCCTCCCTATTGAACCCTATTCCACTTGCAAGATGCATCCATATTGACTTTTTTCTTCTCCAGGTAAGTTAACCATGAACAAGGCATCAGTCTGCACAATTAATGTTAATCCATAAAAGTGTACTGACAACTAAAATGGAACAAGTAAGTTTATGGTGAAATTTGTAGTTATATTAAATGCTTATTAAACAATGATGTTAGATAATTTTATTTCATCAGGAGTAAGTTCTGTTTGTTATACTTATTCTAATTAGATACATCACTTCAAATAAATATTAAAATTATTCTAGATCTAATGTCACAATTTATTTTAAAAAAACTAAATAGAAGAGAGGAATTTTTTTTCCAAAAAAATATTAAAGTGCATTTTATTTTCACTTCAAAAAGTAAAAGAACAAAGCCTTAGAATTTTGGTCTTGTAAGCTATCCCAATGGAGAACCTCTTCATATTTCATGACATTTTTGACAAACTGAAAATAAACACCTGGTAACATAATAAAAGGCAGATGCTAGGGGACTAGGATGTCTCTTAATCATATGGAATTAGGCTCATTGACTTCCGGGAATGCCCAAGAGAGTGGATGCACATAAATCACATTGGCATGAGATGGAAGCACCCCACTAGCCTTTCTCACTCCTATTCAGTTAAATCTCACTTTCTTTACAAACTAGCATAATTTTTGTAGTTAAATAAATGATGATACAGAAATAGCAGATATGAAGATTAGAACCTAAAGCACCCTTATATATTGGTAATTAAAGAAAAAACTATTTTTAGTAACATTTCCTAATGCTTACAAGTCCTTACAGACATAGTATTAGACATATAATAAACAAACACTTCAATACTTATTTAATAATAGGACATTTTTCCTAATGGCTAAAGTAAACTATTCTTCTAACAATTCAAATTATTTCTTTCTTGTCTTGTTCTTCAGAAATAACAAACACAAGATTAGAACCTAAACTACCTTATCTTTTATAAATTATTTGGGCTCAGAGTTACGAATTTGGGATGCCTCTTGAGAGCCTTGCCTTCCTCTTGCTGTTGAAAAGAACTACATCTAATTCATTTTACACAAACAGGTGTCCATCGTCAGGTTCTAGAAGGAAGAAAATATCAACGCCCATAGTAACTCTTTAACTCTCTAATAGCTGCCTTTTTAGGTAGCTTTTATGTATCTTAAACACTTCTAGAATGAGAGGTACTCTTTGATTTATGTAATACAGCCACTTTTTTTTTGCAATATGCTCTAATAATATAAATACTTTTTCCTATACTGAAATTATTTATTGCACATCAGTCATCATGAATGACACCCTTTTCATGGTGATCTGTGTTGAACAATTAAAACCCAAACATGTGCATGACAATACTTCTTTAAAGCAGCAGTAAACACAGTAAAATTCAATATAGTAATATTTAAAGAATAATTTTTCTTTCCTTCTAACAAGTTTTGAATTGCATTTCAAGTTCATGAAGGCACTCATGCTTTACCTTAATATAAACCCTTAGCATTCTTAGATACTGCTTATTCCTAGTTTATATCTTTTGCTTCAGTAGCCTCATATTATACATTATACTAATTTCCATTTATGAAAATTTTTTTCTTAAATACCTATTTTGTTTTACTTTTATTTTTCCAAAAAGGTGTTGGTTTTGTAGCATCCTCATTCCATAACCCAGCCTGAACACTGAAGCCACTCACTTAGTCATTCATGTACTCATTACCTCATTTAGACATTTCGTGGAACCCTGACTCTGAAACACACATCATATTTGGCACTGCAGAGGTTATAAGCATATATAAATTAGGGTCCTTGCATTCACCATCTTATATTCTAGGGATGGATATGAGATCAAAGAGAAACAGACAAAGGGTCTTGATTTCTTTCTCTTCCCTTATCTGTACATCCAGGGCCCTCTAGCTTCATTTCTTGTCAGTGTCCCAACCAAACTCTTGGGCCAAATCACAACCCACAATTTAGTTCCCCAAAAGTACTATGCTCACACTTTGTACATAATAGGCTCTCAGCAGTTTACATTATTTACCTGCTCCTGAATCCTATCCCAAATTCTCTTACCTACACAAAATAAAAAAAATATTTTATAGTCATTATTAACAGAGACTATATTATCCACTAGGAAAGACCTTGCAAACACATAGCATTCTATGAGCTTTAACCCTTCAAACAATGTAATGACAATATTTTTAGTTTAAAAAGTTCTACAAAGGCACAATGGAAATAGTCAACAAAGATTCTTTAATTTGCATACAAAACACTAATTAAGAAGAAGAATGAAGGAAGAATGGAAGAGAGAAAGAAGAGGAAAGGCAGACAGTAGAAGAAGAAGAGAAAAGGAAGGAAGGAAGGAAGGAAGGAAGGAAGGAAGGAAGGAAGGAAGGAAGGAAGGAAGGAAGCAATAAGAACATTAAGCTAAACTTTCTTAACTGTTTGTGATACAAAAACTCTCCAGGCAAGCATTTGTTTTACATGTGGTTTTTGTACAGAATTCTACTAACGACAGCAACTCAAATGTTTACTTACTGAATTGCTACAACACTTCACACACTGGAGAATAGGTAACATTGCCTTTCTCTTCCAGTGCTACTTATAAAAACTAAAAATAAAAGTATAAAATTGTTTCAAGATAAAATCTATTTTATAACAAAGGCTTAATATTTGCTCCCATAGATTAAAAACCTTGATTTTAAATTTATGCAAAATTTTAGAACATTACCTGAGACTAGAGTTACAATTTCAATCCTTAATTTTTATAATCATGTATATACCTGAAGTGATATTTAAAACAAAGCATTATAAAGTTTAAATTTTTAATATTTCAAACAAGAACGTTATGATTTTTTTAACTGCCTTATTATATTTAATTTATTCCTTAAATTTAAAACAATGAGTGTCTAAGTCAATATGATAAAAAATGACATTTCCAGTTTGAGTAGCAAGTGCTCCTATTGCTTTCAAATTAGTTCTATTAATAAGAAAAAAAATACCTACTTCTAAATTTTTTATGGAATGACTATATATGTTTATCTGAAGTAAACACTATACACAATTAACATGCCATAAAAAGTCAACATTACTGTGTGCATTATAATCAGAGTTAATGTGCTCTTGGTTATTAAAATGTCTAGTGCTGGTTTTATAGTGGTCACAGTAAATTAAAATAATCTTCTAGAAAAAAATATGAAAAGCATTGCATTTTGAACCAGGTTTAGTGATGTTTCAAAAAATGGTTTATAAAACTGAAAATAAAAAGAGAATTAAGTGATAAGAAGAAGGATAAGTAGCCCTCTTATTTAATATGCAAGATTGGATATCAAAAATTGATTTTTACTTCCTGGCCTTGATGCCCCTGGTTTTATAGGTTAGGCTGGGCATGAAGATTGAGCCATTAATCTCGTAAGATGCCAAGTGCACTCCTCTTCTATTTAATCAATGGAGATCAGTAACAATGCTCTTTGCAAGCTACATATCTGCTTCTCTAAACAAAGGCGCTATGGTAACAGGTATCAGCTACAATGAGTGCAAGCTATAATAGTATATGGGTAAAGCACTATTATTTATTCCCAAATTCACACTTAATATTCAAAAATCAAACAAACAACCCATTCGGTGTGGCTTCGTGGCTGAGCAGTATTCATAAATAGAAGAGGACAAAGTCTCAGAACTTCTGTCAAACTTAGGGCAGCATTTTATTACCACCATCCTAAAATAATTATATCATTAAAATAAAAAATTAAATTTGAGACAGGTCACTGACTTTTCTCAAGTCTCTGGAGCAGAAGGAGATTATGAATGTTTCAACTGTCCCACATTTCTAGCGCTGCTCCCATTCTTCTCAAACATACAAAATAAGTCCCAATTTAATAAAATATTTCCCCAAATTAGAGTTTGTATAGAATGGATCTGGCACCACTAATACTTGATGATGGGAAAAAGTTACATTTGCATTTTTGTAAATAAATCATATATTTGACATACACAAAAAGAATGGGGGAAAAACAATTTTATGTAATCAAGTATTAATAACCAGAAAAATGAGTTTTTTAAGAGTCAATCAACATACCTATTTTGGATAGTTTGTGTTACAATACTTGTACTGATAAGTGTTTCTCTTCTATGTGGACAGTATCTCAAAAATCCATGTTAAGTACTTTTAATGTAAATTACTATATTCTAGAAAATATCACTGTCATAGCAATTATCAGCTTTCATCACAATTTACTCCCCTTCTACCTTCCCATGAGTGTGCTCAACTTTCCTTGCAAGTAGCAAAGAAATCAAGATATCTGCTATTTGCCAGTAATCCATTCAAATTACAAAAAAAACCCAAAACACTATATCATAATTCTGCCTAGTGTTTCCTGTCATTCAAAATGACCCACCAAGAGGAATAGATAAAATAATGCCTAAACATAGAAATAAAATATTTTTTCACATGGCCTACATCCATATCAATGGCAGATACATCAGATAGACCGCAACAAAAAAGTTCTAGAGCCAATAGCCTCAGTAAAACTCCTTTTACTCTTAACCCTGCACGATCTCCCTGTATATGCAAAAAGTATTTCTCAATCCCTCCCCAGACTTACTCCCAAGATGGGGGCTCATGAGAGCAGGCTTGCTCTCTACTTCCCTTGTATGTGATCGTTTTCATTATATAATCAATGTGAGTTCAGAGCCTCATGACCTAAAGGACTGAAAATCATTGCTACTGCTCCATCTCAACCCTTTCATTCTGTCTCCTTGCTGAATTCCAGATACTTTTGTATGTGCAACTCTTAATATACCGATACTTTGCAGTTGCTTTCTTGCATACTACCTCTTGATTTTCCCTCACTGTCTCTCTGGAACTTACAGATAAAACATTCTGGTTCTAGAACTAAACACAATGCATTTTTTCTTCCACTGTATTCAAAAACTTCAGCTTCAAAAATTCTGTACCCCCTCATTAAGTATGATTATTTTCAATAACGTTTTGTACAAGATACACCTTCACGTTAACAACAGTACTTATTCAATTGCCTTGTACATTCACTAACTCCAAGTTCAGCAGTAAACTGAACACCAAGATGTTTGATAACATGTAAACTTTTCCGTAAGTTTCAACATTAGTCCATTTAGCAGCTCCTTTAATATCATCATTCTACTTTACCTCTATATTGCCTATACAGTGGTCAGCAAACTCATTAGTCAACAGAGCCAAATATCAACAGTACAACGATTGAAATTTCTTTTGAGAGCCAAACTTTTTAAACTTAAACTACATAGGTAAGTACATTGTTATTAAGTTAATTAGGGTACTCCTAAGGCGTAGGAAGAGCCACACTCAAGGGGCCAAAGAGCCGCATGTGGCTCGCGAGCCGCAGTTTGCCGACCACGGGAACATATTAGCATATTTCCCTATGACATTTTCTTCAATAATGCTTGTGCTTTCTTTAAATACTTGCAAAATAATTCAGCAAATCAACTGAAGTGCAACCCTAAAAAGACTCTGATAATCACAGATAACATTAAAACAGTAGCAGTCAAAGTCAACATGAAAAAAATCATATTTCCACATAAAAATTAAAATGGCAAGCTTTATAAAAAATGTTGAAAATCATGTAATAATATAAACAAACTGCAAGCTTTTCGATTGAAGCTATTCCAATTCAGAGTAATTAATGAAATAAGCCACCTTTTTTTCAACCTATTCCCAGCTTTCTAATTTCCTATGAGTATGCTCTACTCATTTAAAGAGACAGCCACAATATTTACACAATATGGATTCCCATTAATTCTCGATCCCTCCACAAATGGCACATGTGTAAATGTAACATCATCACTTCAAGCCTTAAAAGTGAGAAAAAAGGAAGGAACACTGCTTACCAGAACCTCTTTTGGTTACAACCTTCAAACTCTGAGTAAAAGTAGCATATAGGAGAATCAAGTGAGGAATCGGAGGTTTCATCTTTCAGCTCTTAAAGGCTGTTCCCTATAGCAAAGATAAAAAAATAAAAATATAAATTTTTAAAATAAATATCAATATTATATTTTTGTTAGACCTCTGATCATGCACAATTGGGGCAATGAATTTCACCAAAGGGTAGAATATGAACAGGATCTGCATATTCTATGTTCCCATATACTGTGGTTCCTAAGTTAAATCAAAACCAGTAATGCTAAAATTATATCTCTATAGGACCTCCAAAATGTTTTTTAAATCCTATAGTCATTTAAGGTTTAAAATTTCTCTTTATTTAGAGGATCTAATTGTATTTAAATAAATGGAAACAATGCCTTCAAAATTACTATTTCACTAACAATTTATTTTTAATATAAATTGCCAAATACTGACACCTTAATGTTCTATGCTGCAATAAAACCTGCTTTTATTCAGTATCACTCTTTCCAATGGAGAATAAATAATAAAACCTATGTCTCTAAAGATTTAATTATAATTTTACAATTCTCTTTCAAAAAACTCTAAAAGATACTTCAGGAAAATTTAAGACTGTGTCTCTTTGGACAGAAAGTACACTGTCTATGAAGCTACAGGAAGATACATCATTTCTTCCCTTAACAAGGCTCTCAGAAGGATACTAGAAGGGACACTAGCTTAGTGTTTGGATTTCAAAAGGGGATACTATTTCATTTGAAATTAACTGAAATGAGCATTGTCTTCTGCATAAAAACATCCCTCTTTGTTTGTTAAAAGACTGAGATAGTAGAGCTGAAAGACTGAATTTCAAAAGGGAGCAAGTCAGAACACAGTTCAAACATATTGTCAATCCATGACAGTACAAGTTTCTTTGCGAGAAAATTGACGACTGATCATATTCAGCTTTCCATCACTATGACTTTATTAAAGATGAGGAAGTTGAAATGGTGATTTGACAGTCACACATTTTTTGCTCTGCTAGAGCCTCAGATACCTCTGAATATTTTTAAATGATTAATCCAGTCACATTAATAAAAGTCTGTTCAAACACATTTTAATTCACAAAACAAAATCAAAATCCATTCACCTGCAGTAAAGTGTTACCATCATCATTGTAGTCAGAAAGTTAGTGAATTAGTGCATTTTCAAGCACTGAAGATAAGCTATTTTAATTCCTGTTCCTTTAAATGATGATAACCTGCTTCAGTTTTCTAATCAAGGACCCTGAGTTCACATAAAGACATAAATGAAAACTAGTCTGAAAGGTCGAATCATCAGCCACATCTGCCAAACTGCCACACTGAAGTGCAAGCCTGAGTCATGGATTCCTAAAACCCAATCTCATTTCCCATCCACTGCACTAACTGGAGCTGCAGGAAATCTTCAAATTGACATCTTCAGCCTTCAGGTTAGCAGTGAGAATCGGTTCTTCTCTTAGCGTGAGTTTAATCAGTGCTGCCCAAGAAACTCCACGATGCAACCACACACTATAAGACGTTCCAGCCTAACTATCTTATTTCTTGACTCTTTAATACATACATACATACACACACACACATATTTTATTTCAGAGAGGAAGGGATAGGGAGAGACAGAAACATCAATGATGAGAGAGAATCATTGATTGGCTGCTTCCTGCACACCCCACACTGGGGATGGAATCTGAAACCTGGGCATGTTCCCTGACTGGAAATCCAACCTTGACCTCCTGAAAGAAAGTCATTGGTCGACACTCAGCCATTGAGCCAAAACGGCCAGGCTTATTACTTTTGTTCAAAATACTATTTCTTTACTTGTTTCATTTCTATAAAGCATGCAGGCTAGTTTGTAATTCCATTTCTTAAAATTAAATTGGTTTGGAAAGCATCAATTTGGTAACATCAAGATCCATAATTGAATCTCTTCCAACTTTGTGTATCAGGGAAAACAAAAAGGAATTACATAGTATTTCACAGATTTAATGCCTTGGACAATCTACAATCATCTCTACAAATCTCCTTGAGGAAACGTATTGTATTTTATATTAAAAGACAGAAAGGTTAAATATGTCTAGTCATAGACATAATTCACTTGTCACATAATTAAAATTCTTACCCAGATATATAAATGGAAACTATATAAACACTTACTGAGGTTCCCATGTGCTTCTCAGTGTCACATACTAATTCATACTATCAATGACATAATTTCAAGAAGCTTTCATTTCTAGGTGAATGGACTTGAAATAATATGCCTAATTCCTGTTAAGAATACCATACACCAATTCGCTTCACATAAACCACTACTAAATCTTATGCAAAATGACAATATCACAGTGGTTATATGCAATTAGTATGTCTGGATTCTTATTTTTGTAATCCTCACTCAAGGATATGTTTTTATTTATTTTAAAATATATTTTGTTGATTTTTTACAGAATGGAAGGGAGAGGGATAGAGAGTTAGAAACATCAATGAGAGAGAAACATTGATCACCTGCCTCCTGCACACCCCCTAACTGGAGATGTACCCGCAACCAAGGTACATTCCCTTGACGGGAATCAAACCTGGGACCCTTCAGTCCACAGGCCGATGCTCTATCCACTGAGCCAAACCAGTTAGGGCTTATTTTAAAGAGAGAAAAAAAGGAAGAGGGCGTGAGGGAGGGAGATATGTGAGAGGGAAACATTGATTGGTTGCTTCCCACATGCACCCCACGTTTTGCCATCTATGACCTGTGTGATTTAGGCAAATGACCACTCTGTGACTAGCTCATTCATTTACTAGTAAATATTATTGCAGTACATATACCACAGTTCCTAGAACAGCATTGGCATCAAGAACAAACTAAATAAATGAAAGCTACCATTATGGTTTTTACTTATTACAGGTGATTATTGTTACCATTATTATTGTTATTATTATTATTATTATTATTATTATTATTATTAACACTATTATAAACTCAACTCACATTGCCTCACCTATGAATCTCTCTGTGTGTGTGCATATATCAACTCTTTTACATTCTACCCCACACTGTTAGCTTATGTGTTTAATTATGTCATTCTATTCTACCAGGCTTGAAGTCCCCCCAAGATAAATGTGTGTTTTATTCATCTTTTTATATTCAATGCCCAATAAATGTTTGTTGTAAGAAATGAATGGATTAAAAACTGAATGTGGCTGCTATTATATGCAGTTGAATTTTGGCATTCAAACTCATCATTTGATAAACACTTAAGCATATACTTTCAAGAGGCTGTGGGATGGAGCAGTAGGGACACAGAGATAATGTAATGCTCTCTAACAAAAAAGGCTCACATGCCAATAAAGGAGACAAATGCTTACCTACTTAATTAGACTGACCCTGTTGCCATATGGTGAGTATAATATGCTGAGGGAGTAAAGGGAAATATCATTAATTCTGCTCCAGGTTGGGTCAGGTGAAATATTAGGGAAAATCCTTCAGAAGATGCAATTCAGCCTGGTCATAAAGGAAAGACTTTCAAAGGGAAAGAAAATTATGGGGCTAGGACAAAGGATGAGTGAAATTGTTGCTCTGGTAAGAGGAATAATGTCCACTGCCAAACATGTCCATGTCTGAATTTCTGAATCCTGTGAATTATCTTACATGGCAAAGGGACTTTGCAAATGTGGTCTAAGTTAAGGATTTTGAGATGGGAGATTATGATTTGCATGAGCCCAAATATAATCACAAACATCCATATATAAAGGTGGTAGCAGAGTCAGCTTCAGAGAGAGAGTAAAGTAAGTTTGAAAGCAAAGGTCTGAGACTAAAGTGATGCACTTTATTATTTATTATTTTTTAATTTTATTTGTTAACCCTCACCCAAGGATATTTTTCCATTGATTTTTAGAGAGTGGAAGGGAGTGGGAGAGACACAGAGAGAAACCACCATGTGAGAGAGACACATCAATAGGTTGCTTCCCACAGGAGCCCCAAGTCCCAGGGACAGGGATCTAACCTGCAACCAGGGCACGTGCCCTTGATCAGAATCGAACAAAATTATATTTGGGGCATGAAAATTTTAGATTGCCAGGACCCTTCAGTCCAAGGGCCAATGCTCTATCCATTGAGCCAAACAGTCTAGGGCGAGTGATGCACTTTAAACGGGGAGGAACAGGACATGTGCCAAGGATGTTTGTAGCCTCACAGCGGTTCTCAACCTGTGGGTCGCGGCCATCGGAAAACACATATAGCATATCAGATATTTACATTACGATTCATAACAGTAGCAAAATTACAGTTATGAAGAAGCAACGAAAATAATTTTATGGTTGGGGGTCACCACAACATGAGGAACTGTATTAAAGGATCGCAGCATAAAGAAGGTTGAGAACCACTGCAAGCTGGAAAGGTAAGGAAGCAGATCCTCCCCTAGATCCTCCAGAAGAAATACAGGGATGTCAATGCCTTGATTTTTAGCTAAGTGAATCCAATGCGTTTGGGACTTTGACAACCAGAACTTTAAAAGTGAAATTTTAAGTTGTTTTAAGCCACTCAGTTTTTGGTAATTGATTACAACAGCACCTATGACAGTAAGAAGGTGAAATGGCAAGTTTCAGGACTGAAGTGTAAATAGACCACACAAGTTGAGGGCTTAGTGACAGAAGTTGAAAATGTCAGTGTAGGATTGTTAATAATAAGATATGCAAAGTACAAACTTGGGACTTTTCCCTACAATGTTTTTCACTCATATTCTTTTTTTATTAAGGTATTACATATGTGTCCTTACCCCCCCATTGCCCCCCACCCCAGCAATCATGTCCTCACCCTCAACCCCTGCTGTCTGCATCCATTGGTTATGCTTATATGCATGCACACAAGCCCTTTGGTTGATCTCTCCCCCTTAACCCCACCCTCCCCAACTCACTCATATTCTAACTCCATCATCCAATAATATTTTATGCCTCTTCACTGTCTTTACCTTTTTCTAATCATGGAAAAAATACGTGTCTTGAATACATTTCCTCAGAATACGCATAACTCCCCTGGAGATTCTGATCTGCCCCTTTCACACATTCCAAAGATTATTTGCAGTATAGACAAATAAAGAACCAGTGGAAGCTTATAGATGAATAATATGAACTGTTTTAGTAAGCAAAGTTTAAAGGTGCAAGAAACTGCTTAGCAGACAGTGGTATGTAGACAGATGAGAAAGAGGGTCAGTCTTAGTGCAGGAATGGTGAATACTCAGAGAACAAAATAGATTTGGGAATAAATAGAGCTTACTGCTGTTTTTTAAAGTGGCATTAGAAGCAAGATTTGAAAATGGATCTGAGCCCTAACCGGTTTGGCTCAGTGGATAGAGCATCAGCCTACGTACTGGAAGGTCCCACGTTCAATTCCGGTCAAGGGCATGTGTTGCGGGCACATCCCCGATGTTTCTAATTCTCTATCCCTCTCCCTTCCTCTCTGTAAAAAATCAATAAAACATATTTAAAAAAAAAAAGAAAATGGATCTGAGGCATATGGTTTGAGCAAAAAGGTCTATTATAATACTATTTACCAATATTATAGAAATAGAGAAGACATTTTGGACAATGAGGGTGGAGATATATGCAAAATTATATTCGGGGCATGTAAATTTTAAATTGCCTGTGGAATCTGCTATTAGAACTATCTTGTAGTTAATTGAAATTAGTAGCCAGAAGCTCAGTACAGACATGGGAGATAACAACACTGTAATTGTAACTGAAATTAAATACATAGATTAGGATAAACAAGAAAAGAAAGCTTACATTTTCAACTCTGGAGCCAACAAATACTTATGAGACAGAAAAATAGAATCAATGGGGAGAAAGGGTGAGAAAATCAGACATTAAAGGGAATATGAGTCAGGAAGGAGGTGGATCAAGGAAGGAAGCAAGGATTTTTAAGGCCACAATAGACACAGTTTATGTATTGTAAGGATAAAAAAAAAAAAGACAACTGCTTTAGAATTAAGATGCTGCTGGTAATATTGGCCAGTCTTTTAATTAGACAAATAGGGGCATAGTCAGAAAATTTAAGGAGAAAAATAAGGTTCATTTGCTTGTTTCTGCATGGTAGGTACTTTTGGAAGTGAAATGGAGGGAATCTGTACTCATTTTTTTTATTCCACTTACATCATAAAGCAGAGAATTGGTTTTAGAATGAGAATGAACTGAATTAATAGTCTTAGTGTATGTTAGGTTAGGCAAGCTACTTGATTTCTATAAGTCCATTTCTCATCCATAAAGAATGGACATAAGTATGTGCCATATTTATTTTAGTTTATTTCATCTCTGACCTAGTTCCCCCAACATACTGATGTAGTAAATACCTACTTCAAAGGTTTACAATGTTTAAATAAAATAATTGTCATTATGGTGTCTACCACAGTATTTGATGACATTTAACTGGAAACATTTTCAAATGCTAGCTCTTTCCATTCCTGGCTGGAATGTAATAATTTTTTATGCCCCAAAATTGATCCATTATATTTATTTAATCCTAGTTTTTGCATTACTAAACTCAAGATTATACCAATCATTTTCTTCACTCTACAAAAAACAACTAAAGTATCCATTTGTGAATGAAACAAAGTATTTTGCCAAATGCACAATTTACATAAACCAATGCATATTAAAGTTGTGGAATAGATTCCATACAGAGAGGATAAACAGTGGCTCTTACAGACTCTGCAACTAATAGTTACCAAAAGCCAGAACCGGTTTGGCTCAGTGGATAGAGCGTCAGCCTGCGGACTCAAGGGTCCCGGGTTCGATTCCGGTCAAGGGCATGTACCTTGGTTGCGGGCACATCCCCAGTGGGGGGCGTGCAGGAGGCAGCTGATCGATGTTTCTCTCTCATCGATGTTTCTGGCTCTCTATCCCTCTCCCTTCATCTCTGTAAAAAATCAATAAAATATATTAAAAAAATAAATAAATAAATAAAAGTTACCAAAAATGTATGATATTTAAAATTAGTCCCAGGGAAACTTGTTTCTTATATTATGAACCTATGAAAATTATCTTAAGGAAAATCAACTGCTCTCAAATTATAAAAATATATATACAATTATTTTAAAATATTTTTGAGTAACTACCATATTTCAGATGCTGTTCTAAGTACTGGGGATACAAAATCATTAGGGAATGGTTATTGTGGCCAAGGATCACATGGAAAAGAGACATGAAAATCAACAATTTTAGCAATGGGATAGATGATATAAGAGAAGAATTCTCAAGTCTATAGAACGTGTTCAGTGATGCCTGGAGAGGTCATGAAAACGTGACACTTTTGACAATATATTAATTACAGGTTGGTGAGTAGGAGGGGTATATGCTTAAATCATCAAAAAAAACAACAACACAAAAACAAAAACCACTTTTACAAACAACAAGTGTTGGAGAGGATGTGGAGAAAAAGGAACCCTTCTGCACTGCTTGTGGGAATGCAGACTGGTGCAGCCACTGTGGAGAACAGTATGGAGCTTCCTCAAAAAACTAAAAATGGAACTCCCATTTGACCCACTGATCCCACTTCTAGGAATATATCCCAAGAAGCCAGAAACACCAATCAGAAAGGATATATGCACCCCTATGTTCATAGCAGCACAATTCACCATAGCTAAGGTTTGGAAACAGCCTAAGTGCCCATCAGCAGATGAGTGGATTAGAAAACTGTGGTACATCTACACAATGGAATACTACGCTGCGGTAAAAAAGAAGGAACTCTTGCCTTTTGCAACAGCATGGATGGAACTGGAGAGCATTATGCTAAGCGAAATAAGCCAGTCAGAGAAAGATAAATACCACAGAAGATCATTCATTCCTATATAGCCAGACTGGCAAGGGAACATGAAGGTTCCAGGTCTTTATAACTGTATTCATTGATTATAATAAAGTTAGTCAATGAGTTATTTGAGATAAAGAAAATCTTTTTTTTAAGTTTAAAGAAGAAATTACAATAAGCTACTTTTGGTTACATTTTGTATTCTAGCGAGTGCTTAGTATCATGGTGTTTTAATCAGAAATCATATGAACAACAATATAAAGATACCTTTGAGGCAGTTAAATAAGAGATCAGTGGACTTGAAAGGATACATAGAAAAAGCCTATTTTCATAACATCATCATCAATAAAAACTAAATATATTTTGACAAACTAGGCTTTTCTCTCAGCTTTGGAACCATCTACCCATCTGAAGGGAATGGTGGCTGCGACACAGCTTCCTAGAAGGCTTCAAGGTCATTTGAAATTTATACAGTCATCCCTTGCAAAGTCTAGAGTTGCTTAGTGTAATCAGCTATAGCTTAGAAAGTCCCTGGCACTAGCTGATGCTTGTCTTCAAAGATAGACCTTTAGCCCAGCTAGCACAGATCAGTGGTTGAGCGTTGACCTATGAACCAGGAGGTCAAGGTTTGATTCCCAGACAGGGAATGTGCAGGGGTTGTGGGCTTGATCCCCAGCATGGAGCATGCAGGAGACAGGTGATCAAAGATTCTCTCTCATCACTGATGTTTCTGTCTGTCTCTCATTCTCCCTTCCTCTCTGAAATCAATAAAAAATATATATTAAAAAAAGGAATACTTTAAAAAACAAAACAAAGATAGACCTTTAGAGATGTATAATGAATGTGGTTAAGTGCATACATTCAGGACTAGAACTACCTATATTTATATTTAAATCCCAGTTCAACTTCTTGCCAGTTGTGCAAACTTGGACAAATTAATGATACTTTATATCTCTATACCTCTGTTCTCTAATCTATAAAGTGATCAAGGATATAGTCTTCCCCTCAGAGGATTCCTGCAAAAATTAAGTACAATAATGTAAGATTAGCAGTAAACATTAGTGCTTGGGTACATATTACTCTTTACTGTTATAAAGCCACTGAACATTTCCAGGGCTGTGTTGATAGTGCAGCCTTAACTAAATTAACTATATGTAACAATTCTGAGTTGAAATGACTGGGAATTATTGGGGCAATGGAAATATTCCATATGCTAGCAGAAAATTCTATAAAACTCAATATAACTCACATTTATTTGGTGACAGGAGAAAATCCAGTAAATGGATGAACCTGACCAGCTGAAATGGAAAGTGCACTGTGCACCAGAATAGAGAGCATAAATAAAAACACTACACAGTTTCCATCTGCCACTTTTCTAATTCACCTTTCTTACACCTTTCGTATTCATCATGCCTTCCACTGTAATTCAGCTGCAAAAGCTCATACCAAAGAAATGTTTTTGGGTCCCACAGTCAGCAGATTGGATGAGGCAAGTGACAAAGACAGGGAGGAAAAGCAAATATATCCGATCATCACTCTTGTGGGCTGCAAACATGATCCCAGCTGAGAAGATTTGCCCTCCTTTGTGAGTTCTCCCTGACAAAATATTTAACAGAGACTTGGATAATCCTGCCCCTTGTCACATTTCTGTACATTTTAAAATTCAATATATTGAATAAAACTACTGCAACTCTCAAAAAAAAAAGTGGCTTTATGTTAATTAGCATTCCAATATTTGATGATTATTATATGTGGCACAAAAGTCTTTAAAAGTTTTATTTTTCCAGTTAAACTCAATGTACCCTCAGCCATAACAACTTCTTTTATTTATTTATTTTATTGATTTCAGAGAGGAAGGGAGAGGGAGAGAGAGATAGAAACATCAATGATGACAGAGAATCATTTCTCCACTACCTCCTGCACACCCCCTACTGGGGATTCAGCCCACAACCTGGGCATGTGCTCTGACCAGGAATCGAACCCGGGACCCTTCAGTGCACAGGCCGATGCTCTATACACTGAGCCAAACCAGCCAAGGCAGATAGTGCTATTTATTTGCACAGCATGTGCTTAGAGAGTACATGCATGAACTTAAAATCTTTCATGCGATATTTTCATGGTTTTCAATTAGGTATTTGCTACAATATCTCAACTCAAAGATTGTCACTATCTGAGAGCCCTGCTTCTTTATCGCAGGTGTTTCACTATCTCCTCAAAGAGAATACTAGTAAATTTCTTTATGCCTGTCTAATCTGCTTGCTTCTTAACTTCCCAACACTTAGCATATACCTTTCCTTGCTTGGGGTTCTTCTAAGAATTGAATTCTAAGATTGAGTGTTCTTCTTCCTACCACATCTAAAAACACTATACATAAATTTTTGCCATCTCCACAAGTTTAGAAGATCAAAGATAAATCAACATTTGGTATCAACTTCTTCCCAGAACCTATTTAGCAGTTCTGTATATCATCTTCATCTCTGAGGTTTCAATGGGTATATAAATCCCTTTACCAACACATGCCACACACTATCCTAGACATTGGAGTCATAAAAGGAAACAGATAGTTCAAGATCCATCCTGCATCAAGCTTATGTTTTCCCCAGACAAACACAAGCAGACAAGTAATATATTTCATTTAAGGATAAATTTTATGAGGAAAATGAAAAAAAGACTACAGAATAGGGAGTTATGTGGTAAAGAAGTTACTGTTTTAATGTATCCAAGGTTTTGCCTATTATAACTTGGGATGCAAATTGTGAGATGGAGGGAATCACATGTAGATATGGGTGGAGGGAGGGGAACAACCCAGGAAAATGAAGAACATGCAAAGGCCATGAGACCAGAAGGTGTTGGGTATAGTTGTATGACAGAAAGATCAAAATGGGTGAAGCAGATTGGACAATAAAGAAAGCCAAACTAGGTAAGGCCTGAAAAACAGGCTGGGACCAATCCAAGCAGGGACTTCTATTTTATTTGTAGAAAAGTAATTCAGAGTTTAAAGGACTGCTGTGGGTTGAACTTCTAGCCTTAAGTACCTATATAAATGGCCTTACTTGGGAATAGGGTCTTTGCAGATGTTACCAAGTTAAGAAGAGGTCATACTGAATTAGAGTAGACTCTAAATCTGATTACTGGTGTCCTTATAAGGAGTGAGATACACTGATAGGGAGGAAGGCCATGGATGATGAAGGAAGAGATTGTAGTGATGTGTATGCAAGCCAAGTAAAATAAAAAAATTCCAATAACCATAAGAAAACAGAAAGATTTAAGAAAGCATCAGAGACAGTGTGGCCCTGCCAATACCATGATTTTAGAATTCTATCATCCAAAACCATGAGAGAATAAATTTCTGTTGTTTTAAGCCACTCAATTTGTGGCAATTTGTTGTTGCAGCCCTAGGAAACTAATACAGATACTAATAAGATTATATGAAAAAAAAAAAAGATTATATGCATTATTTAAAAGTTCACCTTGACTTCTATGTGAAGAATGGACTATAATGGAGCAAAAATAGAAAAAGGGGTACTAATTAGGTTGGGGGCTAATGCAGTAGTTCAGACAAGAATTGGTATTGCCTTAGACTAGAGTTCTAACAAAGGTACTGATGGAAAATCATCAGACTTGTTGTACAACTTAGAAATAAGAGCAATAGGAGTTACTAATGTATTGGGTGTGGTCAGTAAGTAAATATGAAATCAAAGGCCACTTCTAGGCTTGTTCAGAGAATAGAGATGTATTGCGCTACTAGTATCTAAGACAGGAAAGAGCAGGAGAATGGAAAGTTTGGGAAGTTGTTACGAGGATGTTATCCTTTTTGGATACTTTAAGTTTGAGATGCCTATAAAATATACAAATTAATTTGATATGTTAGCGTAGTAGCCTCTAATGCAGCGGTTCTCAACCTGTGGGTCGAGACCCCTTTGGCAGTCGAACGACCCTTTCACAGGGGTCGCCTAAGACCAGCCTGCATATCAGATATTTACATTACGATTCATAACAGTAGCAACATTACAGTTATGAAGTAGCAACGAAAATAATTTTATGGTTGGGTCACAACATGAGGAACTGTATTTAAAGGGCCAGAAGGTTGAGAACCACTGCTCTAATGACCTCTGCCCCTTGCTATTCATGACCTCATGTAAGCTCCTTCTTTGGAGTGCATGTTGGACCTAATGACTCATTAATAAGGAAAAAAGTAATGGGATGTCACTTCTGAGATTAAGTTAAAAAACCTGATTGATGATTTGTTGGCCTTCTCTTACTACTTGCTTTGATAAAGCCAGCTGCCATGCTGTGAGCTGCCCTATGCAAAAGCCAGTGTGGTAAGAAACTGAGGGTGGCCTCTGGCCAACAGTAACAGAAAAACTTGGTCCAACAACTTTTAAGAAACTGAATCCTGCCCTAGCCAGTTTGGCTCAGTGGATAGAGTGTTGGCCTGGGGACTAAAGGGTCCTGGGTTCAACTCCAGTCAAGGGCACATACCCAGGTTGCGGGCTTGATCCCCAATAGGGGGCATGCAGGAGGCAGCCAATCAATGATTCTCTCTCATCATTGATGTTTCTATCTCCCTCTCCCTTCCTCTCTGAAATCAATAAAAATATATTTTAAGAAAAATGAATCTTGCCAACAACCATTGAGTGAGCTTGGAAGCAGATGCTGCCCCAATCACACCTTGAAATGACTGCTGCCCTGGCCAACACCTTGACCAAAACCTGTGAGAGACCTTCAGCCAAAGACCCATCTAAGCCATGTCCAGATTCCCAACCCACAGAAACCATAAGATGATGTTTCATTTGAAGACATTAAGTTTTAAGTAATTTTTATATAGCAATATATAAACAAAAACAGATGGGAAGAATGTGGGGAAAATTTGAGCTTCAGACATATTTAGGAGTCATCAACATATAGATTTTATCTCAAAGGAACTAGGTATGGTCGCCTCTGGAGAGGAGCTAGAAAAGAGAGTTCATGATTGAGGCCTTGATCTACAACTAAATGAGGCCAAACAGAAGAATAAAAGTCAGCAAAGCAAACTAGGAATTAATGAGGTAAGGGGGAAACAAAGAGAAACTATTTGAGATGAAAGTTGTGGCAAACTGGGTCAAATTAAGCAAAGGGGTCTGCCGGGAGCCGGTCCATCCTTACTGTTTCAACGGACCTGGCATATATGGCATACTGTTCTTAATATGTTTGCTCACCTTCTTGGCACTATGAGTTTTAACCAAGGTCACCTCTCTGAGAAAGGTTGTTTCCCCAGGTAGGGATTTTCCCCTGAAGTTAGGGAGGGAATAAAACCCCTTAACTAAGTGCCAGGCGGGTAATTAATCACTTTAACTACAAACAATCATGCTTAAGCTACATAATCTTTACTCCCTGGAATGGAGATAAGAAACACCCTAACCTTTGTAATAGAGATTGATAGGATTGAATCAACTGGTATAAATACAGATGTAACAAGACAGCGAGAGACAGAACTTAGAAGACAGAACCAAGAGGCACAGAACTTAGACACAGAACCTAGAGAAGAACCTAGAGACAGAACATGGCAAAAGATCCTGGACAGAAACTGGCCTCAGAACCTAGAGACAGAACCTAGCGAGAGAACATGGCAAAAGATCCTGGACTGAACCTGACTACAGAAATTGGCAAGAGAACCTGACTAGAACCTGGTGACTGAACCTGGCTGGAGAACCTGGACAGAACCTTGCTGGAGAACCTAGCGAGGGAACATGGCTACAGAACCTGGCTGGAGAACCTTGAGAACCTAGCAAGAGAACATGGACACAGAACCTGGCTGGAGATCCTAACCAGAACTTTGCTGGAGATCCTGACCAGAACTTGGCTAGAGATCCTGGCTAGGCTGCTGATCAACTGAATGCTGTCTCCATGTCATTCCTTCTTCGCCGACTCCATCCACACCTTTGGGGACCCCAGCAGGGGTCAGGTAAGATGAGAACTGAAAATTGACCACTGGATTTGGTAATAGCTTTCATTTGTAACCTAGCATAGCCATTTTCTCAGAAATAAAAACTTCATTGGATATGGCTAAGGAGAGAATGGAAGGTAAGATAGCAAAGATTCTGAATATTGAAAACTGTTCGAGGAGTCTTTCTGTAAAGCCAATAGAGTCACAGCTCAAGGGAATGTTTTCCTTAAGATGTGTGAATAGAAGCTATATTTGTACGCTCATGGGAACATTCTATATTGAAAGATAAAGTGGTGATGTAGGAGAGCTAACAATCGAAGGAGCAGTCTTTGGGAGATTATTTGAAAACATAAATGTTGGGGATGGCTTTAGATAGTACCAGATAGAATTCACCTACTCAAAGTAGAGGGAGGAGCAGGCTGGCAAATTCAGTGATGAAATGTAAGCTTGTTCTTAATATATTTTTATTGATTTCAGAGAGGGAGGGGGAGGGGGAGGGGGAGAGAGAGAGAAACATCAAAGGTGAGAGAGGATCATTGATCGGCTGCCTTCCGCACACACCCCACCAGGGATCGATCCAGCAACCTGGGCATGTGCCCTGACCAGAAATCGAACTTGACCTCCTGGTTCGTAGGTTGACACTCAACCACTGAGCCACTGTAGCCTGGCTGTATCACTATTTTTAAAAAGAAATTAAGTAGGTGGAATTTTTAAGCTGAGTGTTTCACAGCTGAGTGCGAAAGGTATGGAAAGAGAGTAGAAATTTTAAAAATAGAGGAGAATGGGCAAAATAATATCTCATAGCATAATACAGTAAATGTCCTAGAGAAGGAGAAGGATTGGATAGCACTGTTGCATGTCTACTGGGGCTATGTGGTCATAAAGATTAAGTCAGGCCTGGCTGGCATGGTTCAGTGGTTGAATTTCGACCTATGAACCAGGAGGTCATGGTTTGATACTCGGTCAGGGCACCTGCCCAGGTTGCAGGCTCGATCCGCAATGTGGGGTGTGCAGGAGGCAGCTGATCAATGATTCTCTGTCATCACTGATGTTTCTATATCTCTCTTCCTCTTCCCCTCTCTCTGAAATCAATAAAAACATATAGTTGGGGGGAAAAAAGATTAAATCAGAAAGGTACTGTGATTTATTTCACCGATGCTCAACAATTTGGTTAAAGGCTGGAAGCAGTTAGATAGTTGAATTTAATTCAGTTTGGAGATTTTTCAAAGTGAGTATAATAGGAATATAGAGAGACAAGAGTTTTAAGAGTTTAGCAGGTTGTACTAATATTGGACCATGAAACTGCACCAATAAATTGTTGATGTATATGATTGATGTCCATAAAAAAACAAAAACAAAAAAGGATTTTTTCTAATAGTTTAGACCTGCCCATATAATGTCATGCTAATTGAAAGCTAACTTGTTCAAGTAGTCCCAAAGAATGGTTTCGTGATAATGATTAAGAGGCAGACACATAATTTGACAGACTGAAAAGATCCAGTTCCCTTTAGCCGCCTGTGTTTTAACTCCCTGGGTAATATAGCCAATGCTTGCACTTAAGAAAAATGCTTTCAGGCATGCTGGGGTCTAAATACTCTCATACTGCCTGCTTGGAAGCTAGTCTACTATTCTCTCTATGTTAACTTCAATGCAAGCTATGGGTTTGACATTGCAATTTAACAGGATTTACAACTTGTTCTTGGAAAAATAGGCACAAATTTAAACTCCAGTAGGTATTATTGCAGTCATGCTAGAGAAAACCTAATTTTGAGAAACCTATGGACTTCACAGAACATAGATCAAAAAATAGTTTCTCATCAACATCATGCAGAGAGCCATGTCATCACCTATTTACTGGACAAAATATGTACCTGAAATACTGTATGGTGTGACATGATGAAAAACCACATAATATTCTCATCCCAAATAGCAGGATCTCACCTTCCCTGTTAAGGGTATTCTCAATGGACTCCACCATCCCTATGTTTTCCATCTATCAGTAATTAAATGTTTTGAGCCAAAAGGGTAGAAAGCTCTCTTAATCCATAGTTGTCAGTTTCATTAAAACAATTGTTTTTTCACCTAGTATTTAACTTTTATCTTCTTTTATTATAAAATAACTTTTATAAAGTTCTTTATAAAAGTTAAACTACATTGCATAAGCAACAGTCAACACTTTTTTAAAAATGTGTTTTTATTGATTTTTAGAGAGAGCGGAAGGAGAGGGATAGAAAGATAGAAACTCCCATAGGCTGCCTCTTGCTCGCCCCCTACTGGGGATAGATAGAATAGAACCAGTGTCTTATTAGTTCCCGGGTTGACTATCAACTGCTGAGCCACACCTCCCAGGTGATATTCAACACCTTAAGATGGAAGACAAATATCACACGATCTCACTTATTTGTGGAATCTAATGAACAAAATGAATTAACCAACAAAATAAGATCAGGAGCATGGAGGCATGGAACAAACTGACATACCTTGCTGTGGGGATTGGGGGGACGAGAAGAGATAAACCAAAGAACTTATATACTTATTAGAGGCCCAGTGCATGAAATCTGCACAGGTAGGGTCCCTAGGACTAGTCTTCCATCAGGGCCATCTTCTGCCCATTTGCCAGTCCCTAGTCCGGCACCCCCACAGACACCCACCTCAGTTCCCTGTTCACCATCTGGTGATCTATTGGAGCCTGCGGGCTGGGGGAATGGACCAGGAGGTCGGCCATTCCACCAGCTCACCAGTCCCCAGTCCCTCCCCACTGCTGACACCCACCCTGGTTCCCCATGGTTCCCCATTCTCCATCCAGTGATTGGAGCCTGCGGGCTGGGCGAAGAGACCAAGAGGTGGTCAATGCACCTCATAGTGACTGATTGATCAGCCGTTCTGGTCGTTACACCATATAGTAGCTGGCCTTTTATTACAAAGAATATGCATAGCTCATGGACATGGGAAATAGGGTAGTGAACATCTGGGAGGGATGAGTAGGGGCTGGGAGGAAAGCAGTAAAGTGGGGATGGAAGACATTTGTAATACAATCAATAATTTAAAAAAACACAATCAGCTATGTTACTTCTAATCTGATCTAATAAAAGAGAAACATGCAAATTGACTGCACCTTCGCTATGCCCCAAGCCATGCCCACCACACAATCAGAGTGACTCTATGCAAATTAACCCAATCAAGATGGCGGCCGGCAGCCACGGAGCTGGAGCAAGCAGGAGGCTTGGTTGCCCCAGCGATGGAGGAAGCCATGCATCCCGCCTGCCCGGGCCGGCTCAGGCCTCCACTGAAGGCAACAAAGTTTCAATTATAGAAGATAAATAAATCCCAGATACCTGCTTCCAGCCAGCCTCCACTGGGAGCTTGGGTGGCTGAGGGCTGTGGCCAGCCTGCAAACAGCCATCAGCCCCTCACCCAGACTGGCCAGGCACCCCAGCAGGACCCCCCCACCCTGCAGGGGCTGTGGCCAGCATGCAAACAACCATCAGCCCCTCACCCAGACTGGCCAGGCAACCCAGCAGGACCCCCCCACCCTGAAGGGGCTGTGGCCAGCATGCAAACAGCCATCAGCCCCTCACCCAGGCTGGGCAGGCACCCCAGCGGGGACCCCCACCCTGAAGGGGCTGTGGCCAGCGTGCAAACAGCCATCAGCCCCTCACCCAGGCTGGCCACACTGTCATGGGGTGAGGGTCCCCGCTGGGGGGCTTGTCAGCCTGCAAACAGCCCTCAGCTCCTCACCCAGGCTGGGAAGACACCCCGGAGGGACCCCTACCCTGATCTGGGAGACCCTTCAGGGCAAACCAGCCGGCCCCCACCCATGCACCAGGCCTCTATCCTCTATAATAAAAGGGTAATATGCAAATTGACCCTAAGAGCAGAATGACTGGGAATGACTGGTCACTATGACACACACTGACCACCAGGGGGCAGACACTCACTGCAGGAGATTCCCCCTGGTGGTCAGTGCGCTCTCACAGTGGGGAGCTCTGCTCAGCCACAAGCCAGGTTGATGGCTGCCAGTACAGCATTGGTGGCAGGAGTCTCTCCTGCCTCCTCAGCAGCGCTAAGGATATCTGACTGCAGCTTAGGCCTGCTCCCCGCTGACAAGTGGGCATCCCCCGAGGGCTCCCGGGCTGCCAGAGGGATGTTTTACTGCCAGCTTAGGCCTAATCCCCAGGGGAGTGGGCGTAAGCCAGCAGATGGTTATCCCCCAAGGGGTCCCAGACTGCAAGAGGGCACAGGCCGGGCTGAGTGACCCCCCCCGCCGAGTGCACAAGTTCTTGTGCACCGGGCCTCTAGTCTCTCTATATAAAAGGCTAATATGCAAAGTGTCCCCTTTGAAGTTCAACCAGGAGCCCGAGAGTTTGATTGCTTGCTATGATATGTGCTGACCAAGGGGGCAGCGCAAAACGAAATAAGGCCCCAGGCTATAGCCAGTAGCCAGGGAAGGAAGACCTTGGCTGGCAGCCAGAAGAAGGCCCTGATTGGCCCTGATCACCAGCCAGGCCTAGGGACCCTACCCATGCACAAATTTCGTGAACTGGGCCTCTAGTTTTTATATATATACATACACACACACACACACACACACACACACAGTGGGCCTTGACTTACGAGTTTAATTCATTCCGTGATGGAGCTCGTAACTCAAATTACTCGTATGTCAAATCAAAAAGTGAACGAGTGAGACACGTGATGCTGGGCTGATGTTGTGGCGTTCACTGTGACGTTCGCTGCGCCAACTAGCGGTGGGGTATCTGAAGCTGGCTCATAACCCGAATTTTAGCTCGCAACTCAAAGCAAAAAATCGGCCGAGAGAAGGCTCGTATCTCGAAAAACTTGTTAGTTGGGACACTCGTAAGTCAAGGCCCCACTGTATATATAAAATGCTCAATGGTATTATCCATCAACCTACACTGATTTATTTCAAAATGGTATACATATTAACTGTTGCTTTTTTAAAAAAATATATTTTATTGATTTTTTATAGAGAGGAAGGGAGAGAGATAGAGAGTTAGAAACATTGAAGAGAGAGAAACATCGATCAGCTGCCTCCAGCACATCTCCCACTGGGGATGTGCCCGCAACCCAGGTACATGCCCTTGACTGGAATCGAACCTGGGACCTTTTAGTCTGCAGGCCGACGCTCTATCCACTGAGCCAAACCGGTTTTGGCAACTGTTGCTTTTAAAATCTTATTTATCTAATAGAAAAGCCTTTCAAAACATCAAGTCTGAATAGGAATGTTTAAAGGTGCCCTTGGAAGGCATTTTCCAAGATTATTCTACCAACAAAAGCCCCCCTCTTGCTTCTTAAAGTTCCTCCATTAAAAAATGACAAGTTTGGGAGAATTCCAAACATTCTGTACTACGATATGCATGCTTTGTTCCATCCCCTTCTTGTTTTTCAGGCCACTTCACTTAAAAATGTAATTCATGGTGACTGACACTCCCACTAAAATTGGTCTGAAACTAATATATTCTAGCAGCTACTATCAAGCATCCCTTCTCTTCTATTTGCTCACTTGGACTTTCTCCCCTAAAGACATCGCTTGTTAGAAATATGCTGGGTTGACTCTTTTCCTGCCAAAAGCTGCAGATTCTAATTAAATAACTCACAGAAAAGCAGTCATAACAAAAAGCTAAATTACAAGGCCTTGGGAATACACTTTTTTCCAAGTGGGGAAGGACAGTGGGAATGGTATAAACTTCTGCCGGCCTTTAGGAAGAAACAGAGGCTCATAATGAAAAGCCCGCCGCCCTTTGTGTCCTAATCCTGGGCTTGAATCCCAGCTACATTACTTCAGGGAAAGTAAGTTCATATCCTGCAGCTGATTTTCTTTACAAGAAGAGGCAACATAATAACAGCCTTGCCTATCTCAGAACACTCTGCAATTTAAAATATTGCCCTTATTTCCTCTGTGCCTATCATGCATTCTATGTGTGGCATAGTCACACTGGAAAAGGGACCGAAAATGCTATTTTATATATGCATCATTTCTCTGAATACTTACATTGATCCCACTCATACCAACCATTTTCAACAGACATAAGATGGTACCCTCATTTATCATCATATTGTAAATGAGGAAACTGAGGTCAAATAAAGTATAATCCCATGGCTACTAAAAATAAGCAGATACACAAGATTGCTTTAACATCAAATTACTGCATAAGTCTTTGGCCTTCATAGATCAATAGCTCTGCTTCCCACCTAAATATTTGTAGTTGGAGGTTTTTAAAAAGTGGAGCCACATTGTCTTAAATCACTATAAAATGAAGCATCATTATTCTTAGAGCTAGAAAACATTACCTGAATTCCCTTGCATATGATCATACGTATAACAAGAATGTATTTAAAACCCATTGTAAATGTTGAAAGGACATCACTTTAAGTCCAGAAAAAAGATTCCCTTCAGTAAGAACTTTGTCTGGAATGACAACATGTTTTTCCAAAAGTTTAATCACAGCTCTATTATTTCAATAAAACAAATTGATTAACCACCAGAGGCTGATGAGGCAGGAGGTTGAGGGCCCTTAAATTATACAGGTCTATTTTAAAGCCCTGTAGAGTAAGTTTCCCCACTTAGCATCATTGATAGGTTCTTGGAACTACAGTGAAACAACATATAACAAAATCAATTTTACCATAGGCTAATTGATATAAACAAAAGTTAAGATCCTATGGCGTCTCATCAATGTTATAACAAAACAATGTTGAATGAAACATTATTTGAGGACATGCTGTACTTTTGCATCTTCTTTGTTTTAATTTTGCATCCTTTTTTTTCGTATAGGGTGAGGCCAAAATTGTATAAGCTTCATGGTCCACCAACACTACATTCTCCCCAGCTCACCAGATGTACATAAATTACTATCATACTCCTGTCAGGTTGACTAAACATTTGCACTTTTCTAGGGACCCAAAAATCATTGAAAATATCCTATATAATAAAAGCCTATTATGCAAATTGTTCCCTTGACCAGGAGTTTGACTTGGAGTTCAACCAGGAGCTCGACTGCTCGCTATGACGTGAGCTGACCACCAGGGGGAAGTGCGGAACATAAGGGACGTCAGTAATGCAGCACTGGCAATAGGCAGCAGTGGATGCGCTGCTGGCCCCAATGAGAGTGGGACTACAGTGGGATGGTGGAGCAGGTGAGTGGGTTGCACCAGCCAAGGAGGGTGTGAGCAGGGCTCCCAGGCACTGAGGGACCTGGGCGGAGGCCCGATGACTCAGATGGAGGAGGATGCACGGGGGCATGGGGGCCCAGGTGCTGCCCAGGGCCCAGAGGTCAGCTGGGACCTGCCCTTCTACACTGGATGCTCACGCTTTGATTGCTGGCCAGGCCTAGGGACCGTACCCCTACACGAATTTCATGCACCGGACCTCTAGTAATAAGATAAGCTCTGATTCACTATTTGCAGAGGACAGTGCTTCAGAATTTGGAAAGGATTGTTAATGTATGAAATAATGGAAGAGCAATGACTTGGCAGTTAAGATACCTACATTCAAGACCAAAGTGTGCTACACCAACCACCAACAAATCCACTTAACTTCTCTAAGCTTTAGTATCCTTATCTTTGTGATGAAAGAATGGATAAAGTTATCGCTACAATTTCTTGGAACATTTAAAATTATATAATATAGTAATATTCTTCAAAGTCATATCATTTTTTATTCAATCTCACATTGCAACAAACAGATGTCATGAAAGTAAGGAATTCTCTCTTCTTAAATGTGGGCCTATATTGGGAAGTGTCCTCCCAGAATGATAACTTTGGCCTGTCTGCTTCATCAACTTGAAACACAAGACACACTTACTGTGTCACATTACACTTCATCAAATGGTCAAATATTATTTCTATCCATTACTTTACTTATGGGGATAAGTGAGCAATGTTTCCTTACTTGCCCTCATGATAGTGATATTTGAAATATACAAGTATCATTAAATAATACATCTTGAATAGATATTACTATTATGGTTGTCAATTTCATCCCTTCTACATGCACACGTCATTCCTCCATTGAGAGACAGAGTCTGTTTCTCCACTCCTCTAGCATCTGGGCTGCCCTTGTGGCTCATGTAATCAGTAGACTGCAACAAAAATGACATTCTCCGTCCCACATTTTGCATCAATGGATAACTAAAATGTGCCTTCTGTTAAACCAAAATTTTTTCTAAATCTATCTATACAATATAAATACAGGTTGTAATTCAATTCAGATCCTATACTGTCATTTATTTTTACATCAGGTGTAAAGGAATAGGTCTCTGCAGTATTTCCCTTCACAATCAATGATCTGATTTAAACATTGCAGCTTTTTTTCTATGAGACTTGATTCTTTTTCATTTTTGATTTTTTAAATATCTCTTATGGTTAACATCTTAGTTTCAGGTATACAACAAACAAATAAATATACAAACTTTACACTCAAAACAAATCTGTGATTGACTGCCATATATAACAGAGAGCCAATTCAATAGATTACAAAAACTTTATCTTAAAAGCAATGTTACATTGAAAAGGAATTTCAATGAATTTATTATTTGACATACAGGCTGCTGTCATGCAATTCCTAATCAAAGTATAAAATTGATATTGACACTCTGAAATTGAAGGAAATATACAAACAAAACAAAGACCACCTGTTTCTCATATAATTTCTTACAAACACCATTTCACTCTATACATACACTGACTTTAAACGAGAACAAAGGGAGTTTCCTTCACATAGCTCTTGGAATCTTTCATAGGTTTTATGACTGGGAAGTGCCGACAAGAGCACACAGTATCAATTCTGTGTCAAAACTGTGCTTAGAAAGAGAGCCAATTTTAAAATAACTACTATCCAAGCAGCAGATGTGTTTGTAGATCAACATATTGACTTTTGTATAACACAAAATAAAGATCAAAGTGCATAAAATCAATGTAGTCAAGATGATAGAAATAAGAATTTTGTAAAACGAGACCTGCAGTTAGAACTCCAACTATATCGAGTTATATTTTCATGAACATCAAATATGGTAAATAAAAATGTATTATCACATGTTTATTATTCATGGACTATTTAGGACACTCAAGAAATTAAAGCCTATGTATTTTTAAGTACAGAAAAGACTGCAGAGGAATTTATTCAACATTATGATCTTTTATGTAACAGATATATTCTAAGTATGCATATTTGCATGATGCTAGCACTGAGCAATGCTCTTTAGCTACTTCAAGGTTAGTTATATGGACGTCCAAAAGAGCAAGAATTGACCTATGATCAGTGATTATTTTTTTCACATTTTTCATTGTATTTTAGATAACTTCAGAGTTGTAAGGAATTTTATAGGTCACTGCATAAAACCTATGCTTAGGTCCTGAATATATGCACACATATGCATGTGCAAGTAGGCGTGCACACACACACCCCATATGTTCACACAAGATTCAGATTTTAAACACACACACACACACACACACACACACACACACACACACACACACCAGTCCTGAGTTCCTTCTATTGTACCCACATCCTCTGGAAATTCAACTGAGAAGATACCCAAAAGTTCATAGAATTATTCAATTATTCGTGTATTTTTTCATACCAGCCATATCAGGTGTCATTGCAAGCAAATGTTAAATTGGACCATTGATAACAATAAATTTATGGGATAGAGGAAATGCTATATCACTTATTACATGGTCAGCATCAATGATGTTGTTATACTAAAGTCAAGAATGGGGCATTTGTGCCCTGCCTGGTGTGGCTCAGTTGGTTGACCATCATCCAGATGCACCAAAAGGTCACTGGTTCAATTCTAGGTCAGGACACATACCCAGGTTGTGCATTCAATCCCCAGTATCACATCAATGTCTCTCTCTCCCTCCCTCTCCTTTTCTCTCTTTCTAAAACCAATAAAAACATTAAAAAAAGAATGGGGCATTTAAACCTACTGAACCTAAGATAAATTGATTGTAAAAGAAGTCTTAGTGATTGCAGGACTAATTTCTGATTTGATTTCTAGTTTTCTAGCAATTACTAGTATTTGGGTCACAGAGACATGCAAGTCCAGATTCTTGAACTCCATCTCTCTCCAAACACCTTTTTTTCCCCTAAGATCCTGTTTAGTGAATTTAGTCTCTCTAGAAACCATAGCATTCTGTAGCTTTTATTTGTAAAAAAGGTAAATAGAGTATGTTTTTCCTTGCCCCATCAGAGGGACAATTTGGGAAAGAATCACAAAAGGTCAGATATCATTAAAAATTTTCATTAGGAAGAAAGAAACTCCGGGCATGCATTTTTCTATTGGATACAAACAGGGTACATTATGGTGGCGAGATCTTTCTGTCCAAAAAAATATGCAAAAACTTTCTCAGATGGGTGTTTTGCCTTCTCACTAACTTGTAGTTTTCTTAACAGTTTTAAACACTTTTATTTCAATTTCCCTGAGGTATGCCAAGGAGGAAAATTAGAAAAAAGAGAAATTAATAAATTTGTCCATATGCTTTTCAAATTGTATTCTATGGGATCCCGAATCTCTAAAAAAAATCTAGCTACTGTTCCCCATGGTAATTTTCAATATGATGTCAGAGCTTATATGAAATTAGCAATACTTTCGCACTTTAAGTCTG
Organism: Myotis nattereri; assembly: GCF_964212035.1. Classification (NCBI taxonomy): domain Eukaryota; kingdom Metazoa; phylum Chordata; class Mammalia; order Chiroptera; family Vespertilionidae; genus Myotis; species Myotis nattereri. The sequence goes on along the minus strand of NC_138078.1, from coordinate 19,929,177 downwards.
TGTAATAATATTAATTTTAAATATTAAAATTATATCTTCATCTTAGGAAAGTACATATTATCTGAAGAGCAAAGAAAAATAACAGAAAGTGGTACCAATTAAGTACTGTTACCATTAGCTATTTTTCCCATTTACTTTCTTATTTCATTGATGATATTGTTTTCTTCCATAACTTGAATCACTGTATCAATTTATTTAAAATTTTCTTCATAATGATTACCAAATCATCAATATTTGATCAATCGTACACAATTTATATATTTTCAATTACTTTAATTGTAAAAAAAAACATTGGTAAGCTATGTTTTACAGCAGAGGCCAGCAAATGAGAGCCCACAGGACAAATGTAGTCCACTGCCTTATTTATAAGGACAACAAGCTAAAAATGTTTTTTTTTTATTTTTAAAAGTGCCCATCAGTACAAGAGTGGATAAAAATGTTGTGGTTCATTAACACCATGGAATACTATGCAGCAGTAAAAAAGAAGGAACTCTTACCCTTTGAGACAGCATGGAGGGACCTGGAGAATATTACGCTGAGCACAATAAACCAGTCAGAGAAAAACAAGCATCACATGATCTCACTCATACTTATAAAGAACAAAATAAACTGATAAAAACAATAGATCCAGAAACAGAGATGCATGGAACAGACTCAGAGGGAAGGTGGGGGTAGGGGAAGTGGGAAGAGATTAACCAAATAACTTATATGCATATATGCATAACCCATGGACACAGACAATAGTGTTATGAAGACCTAGGCCAGGGGGCGGGTCTAGGTGAGAAGGGGTCAATGGGGAAGAGAAAGGGACATCTATAATACTTTCAACAATAAAGATAAATATTTTAAAATGCCAAATTTATAAAAGGAGACATATGTAATACTCTTTGTAATACTTTAAGCAATAAAACAAAATTTAAAAAAGATAAATTTTAGTAAAGCATTCTTAAAATAAAGCATCACTGTTCAAATGCAAAAAAATAAAATCTTTGGAGTTTCCTTTTTCTTTATGGATGTAAGATAGTACCCAGTGGTTACTGAACTATGGATTCAGTATATCTGGGTTTGAATCCACTATCAATTAGTGTCTTCTGCCAAGTCTACTAAGTCCATTTGTGAAATGCATATAACAATAGAACCTACCTCATAGGGTTGTTATGAAGATTGAATGAGTTAACACAAGTATAGTTTCTGGCACTTGGTAAACACTCAGTATGTGTTAGCTATTACTAGCATTTATTGCTTTCTAAGGAGTCATAAAATGTCTTCCTCACATTGAGTCACTCATACAACTTCCCCATATTAGCTACGCAAGATAACTCCCTTGTTTTTACCCGAGTTGATATATTTTTCCTTCACTAAATGCTTTGTTCTTCTACCTATATTCACCTCTTAACATATGATCAATCTAACAACTGTGTAGCTCTATTTCTCAGGGAGGTCCTAACCCATTATCATATTCTCCTACCATAATGAGAGAATGGACTTCGCTTGTTGGAAAGATGGTTGTGTATGGAGCTTGGGAGAAGAGATGAAAAGGTGAACTAGAGTAAAGGAAGGAAATTTTTTTTCTTTGTTCTAAAATAAAAACTTTGTCATTTGTGTCATTTTATTTATTTCAGCTTTACTGAGCAATGTGCTTTGTTTAAAAAAATATATTTAAATGGGTATATTGAAAATTATGCTTTACTTCATTTTTTATTTTTCAATTACCATTTGCATTCAAAATTATTTTGTATTGTTTCAGGTGTGTAGCATGGTGAGTAGATAATCATATACTTCACAAAGTGATCCCACTGATATTTCCATTACTCACCTGTAGCATGACTTATTTTAAACGTGACTTAGTTCTTACCTTTACTACTTTAGTATTATAAAGTATCAAATAAAATGAATTATTCATTAGGTAATTTTAGTTAATTAAATATTCTACTGAAGCAAGTCCACTTACCTCCAAAAATAATTACCTTATTAGAGTCATCTACAAAGGAAAAGGACACCCAAGGGTTTTATTAGAGATGCTAAGATCATACTATGGGTACTACACAAAACTTTAAAAAAGGGCAAACTAACCTTACAAACTAGAGACAGTGGCTACTAAATGCTACTTTAGAGTGAACAAATTTATGCAAAGATTTTCATAATGTAATAGTGGAATCAAATTTGACTTTGGAAATTAAATTATGTAGAAATGTCCAGCATACTAGAAGTATCTGCATGGACCTGAGCTAAGGTTGGGTAGGTTAATATGATACATTACAGAACATATTTTTATCTAAAATTTTAAAATCACTCTAGCATAATACCATAAGATGCTAGAGTATTTATGAGGATCTGATCACTTGAAACATAAATCAGCTTTGTTGATATCATGGTTCTAGGCTTCAAAGTGAGAAGAGAGTAGCAATTTTATTTTCCATTTATTTAGGAAAGTTGAAATTTAATAGCATTCCCACTGCTATCTGTATATATAAAGAGGTAATATGCTAACTGGTCCTAACAATGTCCCAGTCAGGACCCTTCAATAGGTTGCATGCACACAGGAGCTGGTGGGCGGGGACTTGCACCACCTGGACATGAGGCTGCCTCCGGGTGCCCCCCCCCAAGCAGAGGTGTGCGCAGGCCCACCACGCTGCCTGGCCTGGAGAGGGGCATCAGGACAGGCTGCAGTGGCCCCCCGGAGGAGGCGCACGCAGGACTGCCGCACCACCCAGCACAGAAGGGGGCATCAGGACAGGCTGTGGTGCCCACCCCCCAGCAGAGGCGTGTGCAGGCCCATGGCGCCACTTGGCCTGGAGGGGGGCATCAGTACAGGGGCGGCGCCTCCTCAGAGAGCTCTCAGCACTCCTGTGCCAGGGTCTGAAGGTGCAGAGAGTAAGGGAGAGCAGATAGGCAGTTAGAGGGAATCAGGCCCGGAGGGGAGTGAAGATAGGCAGTTAAGGGGATCAGACAAGGAGAGGAGAGCAGTTAGGGGGATCAGGCCAGCAGGGGAGAGCAGTTAGGGGGATCAGGCAGGCAGGAGAGCAGTTAGGGGCATCAGGCAGGCAGGCAGGCAGGTGAGCACTTAGGAGCCAGTGGTTCTGGATTGCAAGAGGGATCTCAGAATGAAGATGGTGCAGGCCAGGCTGAGGGACACCACCCCCGCCTATGCAGGAATTTCATGCACCAGGCCTCTAGTTAATTCATAAAAAGGAAATGTGACTGGCAACCCTTGTATTTGCTAATTACAATAACTAGTTCTTTTTCTTTCCATTAAGTAGATTTTTTTCAATCCTACTTTAAAGAGCTTCAACTCAGAATAAAAAAGGATGGGGTGTTCCATTGTGTAGATGTAGCACAGGTTTTTAATCCACTCAGCTACTGATGGGCACTTGGGCTGTTTCCAAATCTTAGCTATGGTGAATTGTGCTGCTATGAACATAGGGATGCATATATACTTTCTAATTGGTGTTTCTAGTTTCTTGGGATATATTCCTAGAAGTGGAATCACTGGGTCAAATGGGAGTTCCATTTTTAGTTTTTTGAGGAAACTCCATACTGTTCTCCACAGAGCATTATGCTAAGTGAAATAAGCCAGTCAGAGAAAGATAAATATCACATGATCTCACTCATTTGTGGATTATAATGAACAACATAAACTGATCAAAACAGATCCAGGAACAGAGAAGCATCAATCCGACCGTCAAACCTCAGAGGGAAAGTAGGGGAGGGTGGGGGTAAGCAGGAGAGATCAACCAAAGGACTTATATGCTAGCATATAGGCCTAACCAATGGACACAGACAAAAGGGGGGTGAGGGAATGAGTGGGGGGGATGGGGGGGAATGTGGGGATAAGGACACATATGTAATAACTTAAGCAATAAAAAAGGATGGGGTGGAATGTGCTTTTACATACTCTGTAGTGGGAATATAAATTGGTATAAATTATCTGATTATTAAGCAATATAGCAGAGTTGCATCTTACTTATAGAATAGGCTTTAAAGTTGGTTTGGAAGGTAAAGAGCAGGCATATTCAAAATTATCTTTGAGAAAGCACTTAAATTATAAAAAACATAGTATGCAGATTTGGTAAGTGTAAGTCAGCCAGGTTTTCCTCTAGTGTTGAACACATTGCTGCTTCTTTTTGTGATATACTAGATGAAGTGTTTGGCATGTATGTGGGATCCATGTTGTACAAAAAACAAACAAACAAACAAAAAAAAAAACACCTAACTTTAATCACCACAATAAAACTCAGCTAGATACAATCTCATATTATGAGAAGCATGTCAACAATGAAGAATGAGACAACTCAGACTAGAAAGTCCTGGCTCAAGCTGCTCTTTCAAGAGTAAGTTCATTGACTTTTAGATAAGTGCAAACCAGCTATCAAACTAGGTTTTACGCCTCTCACTCTTATCTCTTGCTCACTGTCTTTCTCCACTATTGCTTTCTTGAATTCTCTTGTCTTTAATTATTCCTGATTAGACATAGTTGAATTTGTATAAGTGCATGAATGATGTAGTTCCAACCAGGTATTTAAAGCCCCAAAGGTGTACATGTGATTGTACAATATAATTTCAATTCTAGTAAATTATCCTGAAAATAAAACCAATAAAAATTCCAACAAAGCTTCATGCACAAGGAATGTCATCATAACATTAATTATAAGATGAAATGTTAGAAAAACCTAAATGTCCATCAAAGTAGAAAAGGTAAAATGAATTATGGGATATTCTTACTGTGACCATCAATCATTGTTTTTTGCCCAAAGATATCTTTCCACCTTCTTCCTATCATAATAGACCTTATAGCTCAATTGAAGCAATCTGAGCTATTTACTATATAGCTCTGGCCATATAATTGGTCCAGGAATAAGCAAGTGACCCAAATGTCCAACAGCGGTCTACCCTGCAATTCCTCTAATTAGAGTTAGAAGAGAAGGACTTATCTTCCCTTAATATGGAGGCACAAGGATGCTGAACTGGACTTATTTGTGTCTAGGTTCCCTGCTAAACCAGAAAAAAACCGGTCTAAAAATTTGGTATGAAAAGTTAAGTCCAAAAATGGTGACCATTGATGTGTTGCAGTCCCTCTTTTCTGTAACTACTAAGGTTTCTTCCATAATGTATTTCCTCTGCTTTGGTTACATGAATCATACTATACTCTATATTTTTGAAATCCAGTTCAAGTTGAGTTTCAGAAACCTTCAACCAGAAATCTGATTGATATACTAGTATTCTGTAGAATCAAAAAACATTTTGAGGACTAATTCTGAGACAAAATACTCACAAAATAATGCAAAACAAAGCAAAATGTAGATAGCATGCAAAGCATGTTCTGTGCATGTGTACATGTGTGTGGATGTATCTGAAAGAGACTCTACCAGGTTTAAAAAGTGGTTATCAGGTTTAAACAGTGTCTTTTCTTCTTTGCATTAATTGTCTTCTGAATGTTATTTGGCACTTTGTATTTCTTTTTGTCTTTTTCTTTGTGGTTGCATAGTTAAGAGATTCCCTATTTATACCCTTTTATTTCTATTCTGATTTAAGTTTTTCATACTGATTTGTAAAATTTAATAATATATTAAAGATATTAAATATTTGTCAATTTTCACTGTAATAATATTTCCACTTAGACATTTTCTGTTTTATATTAAATTTGTGTTTCCTATCATGTTTTTATGATGTCTTCTATCTTTACAATATTCTTTTTTACTGATAAATCAGCAATCGATAACCAAATATTTCTACTAGATTATGTTATATTTTAATTCTTTACATTTTTAATTTATGTATAATTCACTATGATAGATGTTAGTCATAACAGTTACTATTTTAAGTGTTACAATGTGTTAAGAATTATGCTAAGCCATTTACATATATTTTTCATTTATTTTGATATCTGATTAAGAGTTCCTACCATTATTAGAATCATTTTATGGATGAGGAAACTGAGGCTTAGAGATGTAATGTGATGACTTGCTTGTAAGGGGCAAAGCCAGGGTTCAGACCCAGGTATTATTGATTCCCACAACTACACTGTCTAGGCTATAATCCAACTATGTTCTTTACATTCACAAAATTCCCATTTTAAATTATGAATGTTGACCTATAGATTTTCTGAACATACTGAAGTATACTTAAAAAGGAGGTTTTATTTTTATGCATTTTATTGTACTTTATTTATAAGAATTATTCTTGTAGAGCTAAACTGAAATGTCCTACATTACTGTTTTTCAGATTCATCCATATGCACTCATAAAGGGTTGGTGCCACCTGGGTTTGGAGAAAGCTTAGGCACTTTGGCACTCACCAACCTAAAATAAAGTTTGTTCTTTATTGGATAGTATAATGTTTTATAGCTGAGACTTTTGGTTGATTGATCTGCCAATTTTCAACAACCCGGCCTCCTATTCAGTTTTCTGGGATTATTGAAGAGTTGTTGTATGATCCAGTAAAAACCAAGGACAGTTGGAGTTATATAATAGATATAAGAGTTTACATGCCACCCTAACCGGTTTGGCTCAGTGGATAGAGCGTCGGCCTGCGGACTGAAGGGTCCCAGGTTCGATTCCAGTCAAGGGCATGTACCTTGGTTGCGGGCACATCCCCAGTAGGGGGTGTGCAAGGGGCAGCTGATCGATGTCTCTCTCTCTCTCTCATCGATGTTTCTAACTCTCTATCCCTCTCCCTTCCTCTCTGTAAAAAATCAATAAAATATATTTTAAAAAAAAGAGTTTACATGCCAGTAATTACGTCAGTTTCCAATTATCAATCATTCTGACTTATAAATATTTGGTTAGACTAATATTCATACATAAACACAGTATGTGTGTGTTTTTAGTTTTTCACTAAATAATAATGAGAATCATACTGTCATTAGCCACAACTACCAAGAAAAATACAATAGATACACAAAGGGCCAAATAGCATTCAAAAGAGGATTAATGTGAGAGAAAAAAAAGAGAACAGTATCTGTAATCTTAACCCTTATAAATAACCACTATTTGAATTCTTGTGATGCTCTAAAAAATATGAAGTTAGCTTTTCTTTTCTTCATTATGACTTCATAGTTCTCATTCTGTAAGTCCACAAATAGAGTAAGGTTTTAAAAAACAAAACAAAAACTTTTCTCTTTAAAAAATGTTTTATCCATTTGAGTCCTACAATCATAGAAACTTTTAAATTCCTCATGAAAAGTTGAGTAAGGGGGCTAATTAACCAAGCATAAAATATGTAGAGGACATTTTATACTTTTTAAAATGGGCAAAAATAGCCCAGCTGACATGTTTCAGTGGTTGAGCTTCAATCTTTGAAGCAGGAGGTCCTGGTTCAATTCCCGGTCAGGGCACATACCCAGGTTGCGGGCTCAATCCCCAGAGTGTGGGGCAGGCAGGAGGCAGCTGATCAATGACTCTCTCTCATCATTGATGTTTCTATCTCTCTCTCCATCTCCTGTCCTCTCTGAAATCAATAAAAATATATTTTAAAAATAAGATAAATAAAATAAAAATGGGCAAAAATACTTGCTAGGTGCAAGACAGGACCTCATGAAGTCCCATGGTTGTACCACCTTCATGATGCCAAGATTCAACAGTGATTCAGGAGGTTTAAACCTGATCCCTCCATGTTCAAGCCACACATCAATCTTTAATCTTGATCATTTCGTTACAAGCTGCAAAGCCGTGATATTCTCTCAGGCCTTCTGCATTTATTAGTTGAAATTATTCTTCAAAAATAAGTTTCCCTTCTTTCCAATACAGTAAGTCTGAAATTCAGTTGTTACAGAAAAGATAGGTCACTTGTGTGTTTCTTTCCCTTTGTCTCTTTTCAAAATAATGAGATGGGATCCTAGTAACCTCCAATGATAACTAACAAGGTATTTTTAGCATCTTATGAGCTGATGAGTTTTTAAATATTTGACGCATCCCAATTCATTGTAGTTGTTACTCCTATTGATGCTTAAACTGCCTCAACTTATGCTCTGCCCTCATTTTTAATTGAAATAGAGATCACTGCATACAGAGCTCCTTCCTGCAGGAGATAATGAGGTGCTGATGAACCTATGTGATGCTTTAAAAAAAATTCTGCCTTGATGGATAAGGAGAATGTATATTTTTATACTTATGTGGCGTGAAAGGCCTTCCTTTTAAACCTAACCTCTCTATTTCATAGAAAGAGGTCAGGTGAGAAAAAGAGGGCGTTTGGAAATCTGTATCTAAGGAGAGAAATAAAAAGATGTTTGGGGTGGGCTCTCTTAAAATGAGAAGTTCTCATGAGGGCTTTAATTTACAGTAAACAGCAATATTTAATAAAATAAATTATGACAAATCACCAGGGGATGAAAGCAGTACATACTACAACAATCCTGAGCATCCTTATTTTCCTGAGAACCTCTTTCTCCCATCCAAGTACTAACCAGGCCCGACCCTGCTTAGTTTCCGAGATCAGACGAGATCGGGCGCGTTCAGGGTGGTATGGCCGTAGACGAGAACCTCTTTCTCTAAAACATGTGCTGGCTCATCAGCCTCCTATTCCTTACCTACAGGAGTTCCCCAACCTGTGCACTTTGACAATGCTAGCCTCTAATAATTCTTGAAGAATTATATCCCTTTGACATCTTTCAAAAGCATTTCTATTGAGTTACCTGTAATATTTTATTCTATCTCTAATTTTACTTCCAATTCCCTGTCCCATCTTTCTATCACACAGATGAATTTTTTTCCTATAAGTTCACCTCTCTTTTCAAATATTTTCTTTTTCTTTGTAATCTGTACTTTCTTTTTAATTTCTCCTGATGACACTATCATCATCCCGGTTATCTGAACTCAAACTTTGTGTCATTTTTATTTTCCTTGTTCTTTTATAGTCAACCAACCACACATTTTGCAATTACCTTCCTCAGAGAACCCCTTATATAAGCCAGATCTGCTCCATTATAAAGTTGCGGTCTTCCAACACAGGTTCTCATGGTCCCATGCAATGACACCTGCAGTAGCCTGAGTCTTTTTCATTTTTAGTCTAACTATCTCACATTAATAAATAAGCTCCCTTAATTGTATCTTCCTGTTTATACTATACTAGAGGCCCGGTGCACAAAAATTTGTGCACTCCGGGTGGGGAGAGGAGGTCCCTCAGCCCGGCCTGTGCCGTCACGCAGTCTGGGATCCCTCGGGAGATAATGACCTGCTGGCTTAGGCCTGCTCCCGGGTGGCAGAGGGCAGGCCCAATCCCTAGGTGCAGCCCCTGGTCCGGCTCAGAGCAGGGCCGATTGGGGAGCTGGGGCGCCGCCCCCTGTCATGCACAGAGCGGGGCAGATTGGGAGGTTGTGATGCCACCCTCAGTCACGCTCAGGGTAGGGCCAACTGGGGGGTTGGGGCACTGCCCTGTCACACTCAAGGCAGGGTCGATGGGGAGGTTGTGGTGCCACCCCCTGTCACCCACAGAGCAGGGCCCATCAGGGGGGTTGGGGCTCCGTACCCTGTCATGCACAGAGCAGGGCCAATCAGGGGGTTGGGGCGCTGCCTCCTGTCACGCACAGAGCAGGGCCCATCAGGGGGGTTGGGGCTCCGTACCCTGTCAAGCGCAGAGCAGGGTCAATCAAGGGGTTGGGGAGTTCCCCCCTGTCATGCACAGAGCAGGGCCGATCAGGGGGTTGAGGAGCTCCCCCCTGTCACACTCAGGGCAGGGCGGATCAGGGTGTTGAGGAACCACCCTCTATTACCCACAGAGCAGGGCTGATCAGGGGGTTGGGGCACCACCACTGTCACACTCAGGGCAGGGCTGATGGGGAGGTTATGGCTCTACCCCGTACCACACAGAGCAGGGCCCATGGGAGGGGGGGCATTGGGGCACCGCACCCTGTCACACACAGAGCCGCAGGGCAATCAGGGGTTTGGGGAGCTTCCCCCTATCAGGCATAGAGCAGGGCTGATCAGGGGGTTGGGGCGCCTTCCCCTGTCAGGAACAGAGCAGGGCAGATAGGGAGGTTCTGGCCCCGCCCCCTGTCACATACAGAGCTGCAGGGCGATCAGGGGGTTTGGGCGCTTCCCCCTGTCACGCTGATCCCGGTGCCGGGAGGCATATTACCCTTTTACTATATAGGATAGAGGCCTGGTCCATGGGTGGGGCTGGCTGGTTTGCCCTGAAGGGTGTCCTGGATCAGGGTGGGGGTCCCCACGGGGGTGCCTGGCCAGCCTGGGTGAGGGGATGATGGCTGTTTGCAGCTGGTCACACACCCTTCAGGGTGGGGGTCCCCACTGGGGTGCCTGGCCAGCCTGGGTGAGGGGATGATGGCTGTTTGCAGCTGGTCACACAGTCTTCAGGGTGGGGGTCCCCACTGGGGTGCCTGGCCAGTCTGGGTGAGGGGCTGAGGGCTGTTTTCAGGCTGGGACTGAAGCTCCCAACTGCTCCTTTTTTTCTTTTTCTTTTTTTTATTCTGAGCCAGCTTTAGCTCTGAGGCTCCAGCTCTTAGGCCTCCGCTCCTGAAAGCAGGTATCTGGTTTGTTTAGGTTCTACAATCGAAACTCTGTATCAACTCCAGTTCTGAGATCCCGGCTAGCTGAAAGCTGGTTTCTGGGGTTTTGTTTAGCTTCTATTTTTGTAACTATGTTTCAAACTGCCAGCTCAGAGGCCGGCAAGGCAGACGGGGAACGTTGGAGTCCTCCGTCACTGAAGCAAGCAAGCCTCATGTTAGTTTCTAGCTGCCTGGCTGCCAGCCGCCATCTTGGCTGACAGTTAATTTGCATATTGCCCTGATTAGCCAATGGGAAGGGTAGCGGTTGTACGCCAATTACCATGTTTCTCTTTTATTAGATAGGATTAGTAATAGCCAAGATTTACTGAGCTATAGATGAACCAGGCATAATGCTAAATCTATTCTTTCATTTGTTCTACTCAATATTCTACAAGATAGATACTAATATTAGCCTATTGTGTAGATGAGCAAAATGATAAGCAGAGGCAGGATGTGAAAACAGATTGTCTAGCTCTAGAGGCCCCTCTTTAACAATACTAGATTGTGTCCTAAAAGGATGTTTCACAGGGAAGGAGTGTTAGAATCTAGCAAGAAATAAAATTGAGCTCTGCTTATTAAGTCAATTGCAACGAATCCATGGTTCACAAATGCATTAATTCAAATGCTAGGAAGTATAAAGCTTGACGTAAGATCCATTTCAGCATGAAAACAACACTTTTTATAGACTGTACAATAAAAAAGGGTCAAGTTTTAGTAACAAAAGAGAGATGCTGTGATATTATTTTTTTAAAGGTGAATAAGTATGTGCCCAGTCAGTAAAAGGTGGAAATAGTTGGAGAAGTGGGCTGCAGAACACACTTGGTAAGCAGACGACAAAGTGGGGAGAGTACTGACCATCTGCCAAGAGATTTTCATTAAGTTAGAGGAATATTATTACTACCACATCATGAAAAACAACTAAAGACTTGATACAGCTGTCATTTTTCAGGTCACTTAAGTGTAGAATACAATGGAGATACATAGTTTCAGTCTGGAATACAGGGATACCACAGTGCCTCCCCATAAAAGAACCATGGGTAAAATTAAAAACTAGCCCTAACCTGTTTGGTTCAGTAGATAGAGTGTTGGCCTGAGGACTAAAGGGTTCTGAGTTCGATTCCAGTCAAGGGCATGTACCTTGGTTGCAGGCTCCTCCCTGGCCTGGGCCCTGGTGGGGCTCGTGCAGGAGGCAACCAATCAATGTGTTTCTCTCTGCTTTTCCCTCCCTTCCACTCTCCCTAAAAAAAATCAATGAAAAAATATCCTTAGGTGAGGATCAACGAAAAAATAATTTAAAAATAAATAAAAAGTAAATGTTCAAGGACATATAATATTAAAATCATTCTTCACTGTGAACAAGCATGTTCCACCAAATTACTTGTTAAAACTTGTATAAAGCTTTGCTCGTCACATATGGTTATTGTAGGTCTTTATTTGGTATTAATAATTGTTTTTAAGAAAACTATACATCTATTGAAAACATTCTCTTGTGAATTTTTGCATAACAGAAAAAAAGTTATATTCTGTCAGACTTTATCCCTTCTATTCTAATTCTGGCTTGAAAAGATTTTTTAGAAATGTTGCTTATGACATAGGATATCAAAATTAAATCATTAGAGATGTACCACTCATGAAAAGATCCCATTTCCTTAAACAACCTATTGTATATCTACTGTCCATGCAATGCACCTTTTCAACCCATTCTCCCATTTGTAGAGACCTATTTCTCACTTTTAAAGAGTTTCATAAGTTTAGACCCACTGGATAAAACAGAACTTCCTTTCATTTTGTCCTCAATGTAATTCTTTTAAGTCTCAAAGAGTGTTTCTTAGTTCTAGTATTCTGAATTTGGTGAATAAGAATGTATTGACCCTATTCATACAATTTTTTATTTTATAAACTCTGATCATATCTTCTCTTAGGCCCCATTTTTTAAAAAGAAGGTGTTAATTTTTTTTAAGTTTGTCCTCGTATAGAAATTTTGTTTTCTCCACCAACATGTTCAGTCCACTTTATAATTTAGTAGATTATTCCCAATTCTAATTTTTCTTTTAGTTCAAGATGTAGAACTTCAATAGTTTTATGTAAGCAGTGTTTTCCAGATTATTTCTAAGATATTTCATGCCAAGAATTCTGTAACTCCACTATTATTAGTCTGCTCTACTTCAAAAGGTTTGAGTGTCTAAAGGCTCTGACTTAAAATCACTTCTCTTTGTTGTGTACCTTTTCTTCCTTGGTAATTTCAGTATTCCCACTGCTCTAAACATCATCTTTATGCTGATGACTCCCAAATTTATATTTTTAAAATAACTGCCCTTCCCAATTCCAACCTCATATAGCCAGCCAACTGCCTACCTAACGTCTACATGTAAAAGACTTAAATTTCTTAAACTTTGAATGTCTTTAGGAAAAAAAACCCTTTTAGTTCCCTTCCTATAACCTGCTCTATCCCTGTCATTTTCCGTATCAGTAAGTGGCACCATGAGCAAACAGGTACTCAACCTAAAAACCTAGGAACCATCCTTAGTTATTTTCTACCCTATGTATTTCAGACATTGCTATAGAGTGGTAATCTCAACCATGTATACGTCATGACACATAAAGTAAACTAAGGAGGCTCCAAAAGGTTGGAGTTAACTAATTTGGACTGCCTCAGTCCCACCCAGCCACCCTGAGATGATCAGAATCATGGTGCTCCATTAACCTGTTTGTTGCCACCAGTTGAGAAACTGTTGTAGGTTTCACATACAAAACTTACCTCTTTTCCCCCATCTTCATTGTAACCACTCTTATAATACCCCCAGTTCAAGTATTTCAGGAAGCTGAGATTTATTGGAAACCCCAATTATCAGTGCTAAGTAGTTTCTTGATGTGCTTTGATGTTTTTCCTGGGGACATGTTTCTTAGAGCTATGATCCTTATTGTGAAACATCCAGACTCAATTTTCTGGCACTCCTAGCAATACTGTGAGTTATCTAATTGACTTTAATAAGTCTCCTTTTGCTTAAACCAACCAGAATGATCTTATAATACAAAGTTCTCAGCTGAGCAGTCATTTATGAAAAGAAGCCTCCTGACCTCCCAAACCAAAGTAAAAACTCCAGTAAATCTGTTCTAGTACCATGTTTTATGTCATCATAGGACTTGTCAGTACGTCATATTCTCTATTTATTATTTTGCTGTCTCTTGCCAACTAGCATCAGAAAATTCAGAATATTTCTATTGTTTTCACTAATTGATCTCCAGTGCTTAGAAAAATGTCCATGAATCCTTGTTAAATGAATTTATTGTAATCATTATTATCAGTTTGAGCACAGACACACAATGGGACCATCTTTTGAGAACAATATCCAGTATCATAAGGATCCTTTTTCCATCTGCATAAGTATCAATGTAGTTTGATGGTTAAAAGCATAGGTTCTCATGTGAATGTGCTTGGGTTCATATTCTACTTATACAATTTACTACCTGTGTGAACTTGGGCAAGTTACCAAATATCTCTGAGCCTTCGTTTCTGCATCTTATAGGACTGTCATACAGACTAAATGAGTTAAGCTAGGCAAAATTCTTAAGTGAGGACTAGAACAGTAAACATGGTAGCATCTTCTTTTTTTAATCCCATAGCACAGAGACCATTAACTAATATTGATTCACCCCTGTCTGTCATAAATATATGGGAATATATAAACTCATTTCACCTTTCAGTTAATTACAGAATAGGTACGGATATGATATGTACTTTGAAAAGGAATCTGAAATGAATGAATAAATGAATGAATGATGTAAAGAAAAGAGAGAGATATAAATGAAAAGGATTTAAAATGGTTGATAATTTAAAAAAACGAAGAGGACATCTGTAATACTTTTGACAAGAAAGATAAATTAAAAAAATAAAAGGGTTGATAGCTAAAAGTAGTCAGAGTTGAAAGGAGTCAAGTATATTAAAAATATTAGGAAATATTGGGACTTGAAGAATTAATAACTATTCAGATCATTATAAAAGCAAGATATTGTAGTTGACTATGATAGCAACTAAATAGGTATAAGAAATTCAGAAAAGTAAATAAATAGGATGGAATAAAGGTTTCAGCAGGTAAATAATCAGTAATAAAAAAGACTAGAAAACTTTTGAAGTTATCTGGAATCACAAAGGGGTTTCTGTTTATATATGATCTCATCAATGATATGCCATTGAAAGTTGTAAAATGAGGCAGAAATAGGTGGTAGAGGTACAATTGCAACATTCCTCATACCCAGGCAACCGAACCCTATGAGACAGATACTATTATTCACTGATAAGTAAACTAAAGTGCAATAACTGAATCGCTTCTTCCAGGTCGTACAACTAGTAAGAAATGGGGCTTAGCTTTATGTTGACATCTTTATGAGCATCATACACACGTTTTCTGCAATATAATGAAAACAATGCTTTTTAAAAATCATGTTAAAGACTATGTGCTTAGTGATTTAAGAAGCACGAATCTACAGTAATGAAGATTTATTACTATTGTAAGATTTAAAAACATGAAATAAGTACTTAAACTAGGGTAATACTCATGGGAACCAAGGTATGGTTGGAAGAGAACTAAATTAGAATAGAGAATCATACATTCTAGTTGTGAAAACATATGATCTTTAGGGTTTATTTGAGATTCAAGATTTGATTCTTTAGGCTGAAAATGTAGGAGCAATATTTTGAAAGGTCCATCAAAAACAAGGAAGAAATCATACACAAAACAACTAGTATGCTCCATTAATAGTTACAACTTTCTCAGGAATAGTGATTTATATTATTACATTTGCTTTATATCAATACCCTAAGGTAAAGAGATTGTTGTATCCATTTTATAGAAAAAAATTGAGGTCCCTAAAGATTAAGTAATGACAAATAAATAATAGAATCCAGGTCTTCTCACACTGAAATGGTCTTTTAACTCATCAAGATGCTTCTGCCACTTAAATTGTACTACTGTTTTCATGTGGTGTCATAGAATCCAATGATTTTGCATCTACAGAAGTGAAATTATTTATCCAAACACATCCAATCTCCTTATGTTCCTATTGAACACTTATATGATTAACCTATTATTCTTTGCAGCAACAGCTATTTGTAATATGTACTCTGTACATCTTGGCAAAGAATATACAATATATCTCTTGTTCATCTCAAAAAAAAAAGACTAAGAATGACTTCAATAAATAAATCTAGAACTTCCATTGTGTTTTCCACTACATACTGGAGACCATCTGATTTGACCACTTCAAAATAAAATCGGATGGTAGAAATGTTTTCCAATGAAGACTACAGAAAATGAAATTAGGAAAGTACATTTTATCTTTCTATTCCTTGTATCAAATACACTGCTAATACAAACAAGTACTTAAAATCTGTTGAATTTGCTGAACTGGGGATCTACTGTCTCCTTATCCAAACAGAATATGCATTAAACAGTTTTATTTTGGTCCTACCTTGGGCTGTCATCTTGCCCAAAATTAGCTTTGAGAAGTCAATTATGGATTTCAGTGCACTTTACTGGTATTTTAATTGGCTTAGTCCAATAAATCTTAGTTTAACCATCATCTGCTAGTTGTTGGCTGCCTTTTTTCCACAAGCATAGTTTTCCATTTTGCAAAATCTTATTTTCAGACGATGTTCAAATGAGATGTTCTGCCAGTCTCTGTGTAGAGAATTGAAATGTGCCATTTATACTACCTAACCTAACTATTCACATATATAAATTTAATTTCAGTCTGAAAGTTCTATTCACATAATCTAAAGAATATCCCCATTTTGGAAACAAAGAATATAAACCCCTTATTTAAGAAGGAAATGTAGGAATTCAAAATTATAAACCTGAATAATAGATTTATATTATACTACTATTATTACTAGAGGCCCAATGCACAAAATTCTACCCTGGGGGGGGGCGGTTTCCTCAGCCTAACCAGCGCCCTCTCCCAGTCAGGGACTCCTCGCTCCTTACCATCCGCCTGTTCGCTGCTCCTTACCGCTCGGCTCAATGCTCCTTAGCTTTACCACAGAGGCTCTACCATTGCCACTGTGTTCTCCAGCCATGAGCCTGGCTTCTGGTTGAACAGCACTCCCCCTGTGGGAGAGCACTGACCACCAAAGGGCAACTCCTGCATTGAGCGTCTGCACCCTGGTGGACAGTGCGCATCATAGCGACCAGTGGTTCTGGTCATTCTGCCCTAACAGTCGCTTAGGCTTTTATTATAAAGACTAGTGGCCTGGTGCATGAAATTTGTGCATGGGGTGGGGGTTCTCTCAGCCCAGCCTGCACCCTCTCCAATCGGGGACCCCTTGGGGGATGTCTGACTGGCAGCAATCAGACATCCCTCTCGCAATTTGGGACCGCTGGCTCCTCACCGCTCACCTGTTTGCCTGCATGATCAGCCCTAACTGCCTCTGCCTGCCTGCCTGATCGCCCCTAACTGCCCCCCCTTCCAACCTGATCTCTCCCACAGCTGTTCTCCCCTGCTGGCCTGATCACCCCTAACTGCTCTCCCCTACCGGCCTGATCTTGCCCCCAATGCTCTCCCTTGCCATCCTGATCACCCCTAACTGCCTCTGCCTGCCTGATCGCCCCTAACTGCCCTCCCCTGCTGACCTGGTTGCCCTCAACTGCCCTCCCTGCCAGCCTGATCTTGCCCCCAACTGCCCTCACCTGCCAGCCTGATCACCCCTAACTGCCTCTGCATCAGCCCCCACCAACATGGCTTTCTCCAGAAGGAAGTCGGACATCTGGAAGATGGCCAGTCGACCCAGTCTAATTAGCATATTAGCTTTTTATTAGTATAGATATTTAACTGAAGAATAGAGTCAGTTTTAACTAACATGAAATTATGAAACAGCCACTTGGACCAAAAGTCTTTGTTTATTCAAGAACTGTGTGGCAAAATTTCTTTCTTTGTGCTGATAGAAAAGCTAAAGGGTGCAGAATACTTATAAAGCAGAGCAAAAGTGAAAGAACCTATTTGTTAAGTTGAGATGAAGATCTCAAGTAAGATTGGACATGACTGTATTCTATTTTCTATCACAAATTACAGATCTTTATTTTGCTTTCTGACATTCAACAAATGGAATAAACAATCTTTTGGCAAATTGTTTTACCAGAGTCTATTTACCTATCTAAAATAATTGCATAGACTTCAAGATTTATGAACATCTATATATATAAAAGCTTAAGCAACCATTACGACCAGTCGACTGAACAACCAGTTGACCGAATAACCGGTGGATCGGTCACTATGACGTGCACTGACCACCAGGGGTCAGATGCTCAAGGAGCTGTCCCCTGATGGTCAGTGTGCTCCCACAGCCAAACCCCCGTGGCCGGCCAACCTCCCACGGTCCCTCCACCCAGCCAGCCTGTCCTGATCAGCCCCAATTGGCCCCCATAGGGACTACGCAAGATGGCCCCAATCAGCCCCAATTGCCAGCCAGGCTGAGGGACCCCACCCGTGCATGAATTCATGCACCATGCCTTTAGTGTCTTGTAGGCACAAAATATGACTCCTTCCCAAAGAGATCTTTCTGAGCCATTCTAGAGAATTGCAACAATTAAAAATCCTACCCAGATACTCCTTATCATTCTCCTCACTTCCTTTTTTTCTGTCCATAATAGCACTTACCACCCACTAATCTACTACATACTTCACTTCTTTTTAAGTAAGATCCATGAGTTCAGGGGCTTTGTTTTATTTTCTGCCATATCCCCAAAAGAGTACCTGATAAACACTTAATAAAAATATTTACTAAATAATTATAATGTAAGCATGAACCAGATTTCTGAAACTTAAGTTTTTGAGCCAGATTTTTATTTCTTATAGGACATTATTGATACCACAAATTAATTCTTGATGATGTTCTAAGATTTTATTTTAAATTTTGGGCTATTTGGAAGAGTTACATAATTGAAAACATAATGTAAAAGAAATGATGTATGTGGAAATGATTTTCTGGCTGTAAAGTGCTCCTCATAACACTTTATTTTCTTCTACTTTCTCAATTATCTGAATACATATATTTCTTTCCATTTTCTTTTATTTATCTTACTCTCTGCCCCTTTCCTTCCTTCTTTCCTTCCTATTTTGACTTTAAAAAACTTTCTTACACTTCCACTTGACTGTGAAATATATGAAGACTGGAACATGGTCTGATTCATTCAATTTGTATAACCAGTAACTAGTAGACTGCCTAGCAGGAGGCATTCGATGCATTTTTTTAATTAGTTGTTTTGTAATGACGGAGTTATACATCCAAGTTTCAACATTACATATCTGTTGGATCGTTAAGAACAGAAAAAAAAATACTCAAGAAGTAATCACACATTTTACCTAATAATCTCTATCTTAAAATAGAATGTTAAAGTTTAAAAATTATTGAGATATAACCCTTCCTGTAAATAACCTATTAAGTTCATGTAATATTACTCTTTAAATATGTTTTCTCTTAACAGAGAGATACTCTCTCATTAGAGAAATGAAATGATATCAGAAGCATTGAGGGCTCAGCGACCCCGTCCATATCCATATCTCTTCAGTTTCTCTAAACACCAGGTCTCTTTTGTTAAGTGTTTGATACAACTCCTTCATCACAGTCAAAGAAGTTAATGGGATTGAAGAATCCCTGACACGTGGTGAAAGAAGAAATAAGAAATCCTCTGGTGGATATATATCACAAAGTAGCATCAATGCAAAAGTCATTCCTGAAGGAAAAAAAAATTAAAAATTTTCTCTGTAGTCTATGAAACAAAATATAACCTGACCTCAGCCAGTGTTTATATATCAATCTTTTTTTCTCTATTTTTTCTCCAGAAAATGTTTATGCTTCTGGGATACTGAACAATTATACAGGCTAGGTTAACAGTGATGGTCATTAGGTACACTGGGAGAAGTTAATGGTCTACCAATAGCACAGACTTTATTTGGCTTTGTAAGTTTGGGACACAAACTAAGCCATTTTAATATTTAGTGTGTATATGTTCCATGCAATTTTAGGAAATGTACTGTGTAAATTAAAAGATAAGTAGGAGTATCAGAAAGGAAGCAAACCTTTTCATGAACCTCCTCTATGACCATTTAATAAAGAAGGATTATACACATTCCAATTGGCCATCACTTGTTTCCTGTTTTATTATTTGATTCAGCAAATACATGAATGCTTTCTTGTCATATAATGCCTTAAATTTCTTTTAAAAACATAAAAGGGCATATTATTGTATGAATAACCAATAGCTAATATTTGTAAAATCCCCACTAAAAAGTACTTGATATTCCACATTGTTTACCCAGAAGGAAGTAGACATGAAAGAGAAAATTTAAAGAAATAATTCTACAAAATTTCTTTCTGAGATAGTTTCCTATTATGTATTCTATTTTCTTTGTGATACTATTTATTTCAGTGTTTTTATCTCTTAAAGCAATTTACTCCCAAAGATTCTAAGGAATCTCTCTGAAAAATTACGTCTAAGTAAAAATACTAAGACAAATAGATTGAAGCATGAAAACTTAACAGTGCTTTGCCAGAAAGCATAATGGATTATTTTACCCTTTAAGACTTAGAAAACTAGTTGAGGAGATAGAACTTATTCATATGAAACAATGGGACTTAATATAAAAGTGATGTCTAAATTGTATAGAGAGAAAATAAATGCTACATCAGTTCTGAGAAACTGGAAATCACTGGCAAAAACAGAGAAGGAACACTTCATGGGTTACACAGAGCTTAAAGGACAGGCAATGTTTAATGAGATTAAAAGTAGACATTATAGATGAGGAGAGCAACACTGAATACTGTGCTCAGGAAATTTCATGTTCAGATATGCATATTAAATTAGCAAGTGAAAGTAACAAACAATGCTAACTGTTATGGCATCTATGAATCTTCCATACTAGTAATGTCTGCATTTATGGAATACCCTCTTAAACATATTATATGTAGAAAAGAACAAAAACCAACAGAATACTATTCATTCTTTCACTCATTCATCCAACATATGTGTGCCTACTACATAACAGATACCAATCTAACCAGTAAATGAAAAGTGTTCCTTTCCCTAATGGAGTTTACTTTCTACTGGGGGAAGACATAAAAATAACAGACATAATAAATAAGTAACTTGCATATGATGCGGAAAGATATATTAAACTGTAAAGCAGAGTAAGGGAAATGAGAGTCTTAGAAGTGGGAGTGGAGGGTTGAAGGGTTATAGTTTAAAATTAAGAGGATGCGCCACATTGAAAAGATGACATTTGAGCAGAGACCTGAAGGAGGTAAAGGAAATATAGGATTATCTATGGGACCAATGTTTTAAGCAGAGGGAAAAGTAAGTGTAAAAGGTGGGAGCATGCCTAGAATGTTTTAGCAACAGTGAGGAGGCACTATAGCTAAGGTAGCATGGATGATAAGGAAAGGATTAGAGACAACATAAAAAGAAATGACGGCCAGTTCATATAAGGCCATGTAAGCCATTATAAAGACTTTAGCTTTTACTCTGAGTAAATTGGAACTCACTTCAGGGTTTCCAGCAGAGCTTGAAAATCACTGACATGATTTTACTGACATTTGGCTTCTGCATTAAGAATAGATCCGAACAGAACCAAGTAGACCAGGTATCACTCAATTAATCCAGGAGGGAAATGATAGCGATTTAGAGTGGAGTGGAAGCAGTTCAGGTAGTAAGAAGAGGTCACCATCTGGATCTGTTGTAAAAGTGAAGACAGCAATGTGAAGACTGTTTGATGTGGACCATGGAATAAAGAAAGGAGTGAAGGATAACTCAAATGTATTTGTCCAGAGTAACTGGAAGGGTATGAGTAGAACCAGCTTTAAGGGGAATATCAGCTACTAAGATTTGGGACATTTTGAATGTCAAGTGTCTATTAGTCCCCCAAAGGAGAATACTGAGTAAGGAGCTAGATGCACAAGTCTAAATTTGGGAGAGGAGTTGGAAGCAGAGATATCAATTAGTCAGTTGTCAGCAACAATACGGTATTTAAAACCAACCACAGTACTGGGAAAAATGACCACGGAAGTGAGTTGAGAAGAAAACCAAGGAATTATTCTGACTTCTTTCATCATTAAGAGATCTACAAGATAAGACAAAATGAGCAAAGACAACAAACAGTGATCAATGAGTTTGGAAGGAAACTCAAGAGAACATGGTTTCTGAAAGACAAATGAAGACAGTATATCAAAGAAGTAGGTGGTCAACTATTGAGACAGGTAAAGGAAAAATAAAATTAGAAAACTGGATTGGATTTAGCAATGTGGAGGTCATTGTCAAGGGCAAGAACAGTTTAGGTTGAAGTGGTAGTTCTGCAAACCAGATTGGGTTAGATTTAAGAGAGCCCAGCCGGCTTGGCTCAGCAGTTGAGTGTGGACCTATGAACCAGGAGGTCACAGTTCGATTCCTTGTCAGGCCATATGCCCAGGTTGTGGGCCCGATCCCCAGTAGGGGGCGTGCAGGAGGCAGCAAATCAATGATTCTTTTTCATTACTGATGTTTCTATCTCTCTCCCTCTCCCTTCCTCTTTGAAATTAATAAAAATAAATTTTTAAAAAAATATTTTTTTAAAAAAGAAAATAGATTAAGAGAAAGGGGAAGAGAGCAAGCATAGGCAACTCCTGTTTTACTGCAAAATGGAGTTCAGCAGGAACTGAAGGATGGTATGTGAAAATATTATTAAGATCATTATTAAGATTAGAATTAGATTTTTAGTACTATTATTAGGAGTATTGTTAGTATACAAAATATTGTTAGGAATGCTAACAGTGCCCTAGCCAGTTCGGCTCAGTGCATACAGCGTCAATCTGCAAATTGAAGGATCCCGGGTTCCATTCCTATCAAGGGCAAATGCCTGGGTTGTGGGCTCAATTCCCAGTAGGGGGTGTGCAGGAGGCAGCCAATCAATGATTCTTTCTCATCATTGATGTCTCTATCTCTCTCCCCCTCTTCCTTCCTCTCTGAAATCAATAAAAATAAAATTTTAAAAATTATGTTTTTTAAAAGAATGCTAATAGTTATAAATATTTAATAAGCAGTTTCTGTTTCTGTTATTGTCCTAAGCATGCATGTGGGCATGCGTGTATATATGTATATATGTGTGTATAATAAATTGTTACCACCACTTTATGCAACAGGCACTACTGTTAGCCCATTTTACTTGAGAAGAAAGTGAGACACTCATGTAGAGGACCAGTGTCCTCACACAGGTAGAAAATGGCAGAGCCAGGATTCAGTCCAACTAATTTGGCTCCAGAATCTGTGTGTTTCAAACTATACCATCCTACTGCTGTGTTATGGGAAAATAATTAATACAAATGAGGTGTCAGAAAGGATACTTAAACTACTTAGGATGTCAAATTATCCTAATTGCCTGAATTAAGTAAACAGGTGTTTATAAAACCCTTCCGATACACATTACACTTATCTATTAAAAAACATCTAAGACATACTGCAAAGATGATCACACAATATCAAGGGTTAACCTGAGCCTCTTTATATATTAACTAGAGACCCAATGCACAAAATTCGTGAAAGAGTAGGCCTTCCTCCCCCTGGCTGCCGGCACCTGCTTCTCTCTGGCACCGGGACCCGAGCCTCCCTCCAGCCACCACAGGAACCTGGGACCTGGCTTCCCTCACAGCCCCGGCTTAGTCTGGTCTAATTAGCATATTACGCGTTTATTATTATAGATAAGAAAATTCTACCTCTTTCAGAATGTTCATGGATTTTGAAAGTTCTTCCAAAAGTCTAAATGAGGCTGTACTACACAACATAATGCAAATTAAAATTTGATATATAAAGAACAATTATCCTAAAAATAAAACTTTCAAAAAAATCTAGAGAGGAAATGTTCTTGCACATGACTACTTAATTTAATGACCTCTTCATAGTTCTGTATAATTACAATTTCTTGTTTACTCAGAACAACTTCCACGCAGACAGATGTAACCTACTCTTGGGCCTCCTGAGCTATTTCCCCTCCAGTCCAAAGTCTGGCGGTTGAAAATCTTTTTCTATGTAGGTCATCCTCTGTCTTAAACCTCTTTACCAGCCTTGCCTTTTTTCCTGCCTCAGACTGCAGTTCCTTACGATTATCTTCAGGGCCCTCATCCCTGCCTGTAGTGTTGCTTTGATTCTTGCCCCAGTTTCCTGGGCTTAACTTCTAAATAGTGCCTTTATCACCTTCCTCCACTCTGGACTCATGCTGCCCCTGTTTCTCATTCAACAATTTCCTTTGACATCATTCTTGAAAAATTATATTTTCTTTGACATCCTTCTTGAAAAATCTTTTTACTAGGAGAGTTGCCTGGGGTTAGGAGGTAGAGGAGAAGAAGGGAGAAAAGAACATAGACGGGGACATTTGGAAAAAGGAAAACGGCTCTGTAGTATTCTTGGCTGTGTAACTCCTCACTTAGCAGCCACCTCACACTCTCTTGATCCGGGACTTTGCCTCTCTCCCTCAGCCAAAGACCCTTCATACACTGTTATGAAATGAATGTGCCATCAATTTGGCTTTTCTCACCATTCAGCTTCATCACTTCATCTGAGCTTTTTAACCTATCATTCAGAGCATTAGGAGCTCTTCAAAAAAGAAGAAATGTAATGGCATAATAGAAGCCCCTTTCTCCTTTCTTTTCCCTCCAGATTTCACCATAAAATAGTGTGAAGTTAACATGGCAACAAAAGCGAAATTCATTAATAGCAGAGAAAATGGAAAAATACTAGCCAGTAGTCACTCATTGTTGTTGCTTTTTCTAATACAGACACTTGATTTTCCACACCCAGGCCTACCAACGCAGTTCAGTATGAATATTTCAAAGCAAAAGTAAAACAGTTGTATGCTTCCTCTAGATTTTTGTGTTTTTAATTATGAAAAAGAAAAAAACCCCACTAAATCAGAGGACAAATAAATGTGACAAATATTCTTTTAAAAATTATATCTGCTATAATAATTGTATACAATTAAAAGCTTTAAAGTTGGTGGTCCTATTTTGAGACCTCTTAATGATATGAAGATATCATTATTACATCAGCCACCTATTAGCTAATCACTAATATACCAATTAATCTTTCTCATGGTGAGCACCTTTATATCTGAGTCACTTCCTACTTGTTGTCATTTAACCAACCCTTAAATTGATATCTGTGGCCCTAAGATCAATTACACTTAAACTTATGTGTAAAGCCTGGCATGTTAATTAATTAGAATCAAATTTATACTTCTGTAATTGAGACTAATTATTTGTTTGGTTTAACTACGCTCTTAGGCACCCATTCAAGCCATTGGTCATAGGCCTTGAATGAACATGGTTTCAAAGTCTACATATGTTAATGCATCAGGCCTGGGACTTCACAGAAAGGAAGTTTTTCTGAACTAACATCTGTAAATAAATCCTAGGATCTTACTCAAATTAATGCATGGATGTAAAATCATAAAAATTATGGTACAACTTAACATTTCCCTAACATAAGCATCACACATCACATCACAGTTCATTACATACAATTGATAATCCAATACATTGGAAAATATCATGTGTTTTCTTTGTTCATTTTACTTAGACTGTAGTTTTCTCAACAAGACATGCTTATCAGATAAGAATATTTATTCTATATTAGGTAATACTCTAGAAAATATGGCCAAAATCTATTTAAATAGCCATTAATTCTGAAATACTTTGAACACATAACAGTTACATACCCAGTAAAAGGGGAAGAAATAATAATTTAAAAATTAAAAGTTTGTATAGCCCAGGGGTGGGTAAACTTTTTGACTCGAGGGCCACAATGGGTTCTTAAACTGGACCGGAGGGCCGGAACAAAAGCATGGATGGAGTGTTTGTGTGAACTAATATAAATTCAAAGTAAACATCATTACATAAAAGGGTACGGTCTTTTTTTTCAATAGTTTTATTCATTTCAAACAGGCCGTAGTTTGCCCACAGCTGGTATAGCCCCTACAAACAACGTTGTATGTGTAAGAGACACCTATATTAAAGAATTGATACTTCATGTCATCTAAATTATTTAGGCAAATATGAGCTGATTAAGTAAATCAGGAAAAGTTCCAGTGATAAAAATGGTCATTATTATGCTGCAATCTCAAAGTTCTCAAAGGAATAGCTGAGAGAGCAATACAAACGTCAGCAAATAGATGAGCTTTCCAAAACAACAGTGTTTAACTGGATTTACAAATGCTACAACAAATATAAAACTGGTATTTTTAAAATCCCTATATGTTCATGTTGACCACTGTCACCCCAATCAATTTAATTAAAAAAATTGAAACAAAAGAGGGAAATCATCTATTAGAAACTATCATAAATCAATGTCAAGTCATGACTGTGTAGTTTTTTAAAGAGAAATCTTAAATAAAATAGAATAATGCCTATTAATAAAAGCAAAGTACTAAGATGTATTATTACTGCAGTCAGAGGTTGACTTTCATATGTTTGACTTTGAGACAATCCATCCTCTGGCGCATTATATAATCTCAACCTAAAATGACAATTCCATGTGCCAAATTTAGACTTTCATATATCAGCTGAAGAACAAGTATTTCAAGCCATGGCTTTCAAGCCCTACTTACCCACAGATAATTCCACAGCTAGTGCTGCCATTTTTACTTGGAAAGTGGTGATTTCTAATTGCGTGAATGTTTTATCTCAGTGGTTTGCAAACTATGACCTACTGAACACTGGAATTGCCCCTTGGAAAAAAAAGAAAGCCAGGTTTGAGGCTCCCAAACCATATTTTATATAGATTACTAGAGGCCCAGTGCATTGATTCATGCACCAGTGAGGTCCCTCAGCCTGGTCTGTGGGGATTGGGCCGAAACTGGCTCTCCGACATCCCCTGAGAGGGTCCTGGATTGCGAGAGGGTGGTTCTCAGGTAATGCACCATAGAATTGGGCTCCCTCCTCTCTGGTTCCCAGTATGTCACCCGAAAACTGCAGCTGCCAAGTCACCAAAGCTCCTGAATTGACTGTCTGCCCCCTGGTGGTCAGTGCATGTAATACCTACTAGCCATTAGCTGGTTGCTTAGCCTCTTTTTAAAAAATATACTTTATTGATTTTTTTACAGAGAGGAAGAGGGAGGGATAGAGAGGTAGAAACATCGATGAGAGAGAAACATTGATCAGCTGCCTCCTGCACGCCCCCTACTGGGGATGTGCCCGCAACCAAGGTACATGCCCTTGACCGGAACCAAACCTGGGACCTTTCAGTCTGCAGGCCGATGTTCTATCCACTGAGCCAAACTGGTTAGACCTTATAGCCTTATATCTATATATAGACTGGAGGCCCAGTGCACGGATTCATGTACTGGTGGGAAGTGTGGCCTGCAGGGATTGGCCTGCTGTGGGAGCACTGCTCATCCTGGTCATCCAAACAGCGCTCCCACTGTGGGAGTGCACTGACCACCAGGGGGCAGCTCCTGGTTGTCATTCTGGTCATTCCGCCATTCAGTTGCTGGGGATATATACACACACACACACACACACACATACATACATACATACATATACACACACACTAGTGGCCCGATGCATGAAATTTGTGCACATTAAAAGGGAATTAATTAGAGGACATATTTTAATATTGCCATTTGCCCTTTGCCGGGGGCGGGGACGTGAGCCTCACATCCCAGACCCTTTGCTGGGGGTGGAGACGCGAATCTCATGTCCCTGGACCCATTGCCAGGGGCAGGAATGCGAGCTTCACATCCCCAGGCCCGTTGCCAGGGGCAGGGACTCCAGCCTCACCTCCCGGGGCTCATTGCGCCGGCCTGGAGATGCAAGCCTCATGTCCCTGGGCCAGCGCAGGGAGCGGGGATGCGAGCCTCATGTCCCAGGCCCGTTGCCAGGGGCAGGGATGTGAGCCTCACCTCCCGGGGCCCATTGGACTGGCCTGGGGACGTGAGCCTCATGTCCCCGGGCTGCTGTAGGGGGCAAGGAAGCAAGCCTCACATCCCTGGGCAGCGTAAGTCCCTGCCCACCCGCTCCTGCTGCGCATGCTGCCTGCTGATCCGTCATTGCATGACATCCCAACCAATTTGCATATTACCCTATTATTAGATACCCCCCTTTCTCTGTGAAACTTACTGTATATCTACAAAGACTTTCTTTGAGGAAATTATTCCACTGCCTTAAAAAAATGAAGGAAGAAATTTAAAAGAAAGGGAGTGAGAGAAAGAAGGGAAAAAGAAAAGTAGGAAGAACTGGAGGGAATATCGGAGGAAAGACAGAGAAGAAAGGCAGGGAGGAAAAAAGATAAACAGGGATAGAAGGGTTTTAAAGGAAGTCAATAGTTTGTGTGTTATCCTCATTCATTTATAATGTTAATAAGGCAACAGAAAGTGTATAAGTGTTGGCTCAGTGGTTGAGCTTCGAACTATGAACCAGGAGGTCACGGTTCAATTCCTGCCAGGGCACATGCCCAAGTTGCTGGCTTGATCCCCAGTGCGGAGCGTGCATGAGGCAGCCAATCAATGATTCTCTCTCATCATTGATGTTTCTATCTCTCTAGCTCTTTCCTTTCTTACCTAGAATTCTATATAATAAAAGCCTAATATGCTAAGTGTCCGACCATTCATTTGACCATTCAACCAGTCGCTATGATGTGCACTGACCACCAGGGAGCAGACGTTCTGACCGGTAGGTTAGCTTGCTGCTGGAGACTGGCCAATTGGGACTGGGTGAGATGGGCTGGACACGCCCTGGAGCCCTCCCGCTGTCCCTCCCCAGCCCTGATCGGGCACTGGTGGGGTCCCTTGGCCTAGCCCTCTTGCAATCTGGGACCCCTCAGGGGATGTCAGAGAGCCAATATTGGCCCGATCCACGCAGGCCAGGTTGAGGGTCCCCACTGGTGCACGTGCACCGGGCCTCGTGTGTGTGTGTATGTGTATGTGTGTGTGTGTGTGTGTGTGTGTGTGTATATATATATATATATATATATATATATATATTTAAAGAAAGTGTACAAGCAATAAGATACATGTCATAAATTTGCTTTAATTCATTCACTGATTGACTTAGGTTTGTTTATTTTGGCCCTACTCAGCATAACCCTGAAGGGTCATTCTAGTTCCAGAGCATCCTGTGGAGCTGGCTGAGGTAGTCTTTGAGCCTTTTAGCATAAGCTGTCATCTCCTTCTCTTCACTGCTGCTTCCTTTCCCTCCTTCCCACCAATTCTGAACCCCAAAACACTTTCTAATCAACATTCTGCACAGTAAACACCAATTTAGAATCTGCACCCTGTGGAACACAAGCCAAAGCATATCCTTTACATATAGATAAACACATATATAACTCTTTTTCGGAGTATGGCTTCTAATATTCAAGAATCATACTTTTTTATTTTTAGGAAGACTCAGGTTATCAATTCTTCAGAGAGAGGCAATACTTTAAATTATTCCAACTGCTATTATGTGAACAATGACTAATCAAAACAGACTGTAGTATTAACAACAATAGAGCCCTGTTCACTGATCAACTCTGCCTTCAGTATTTTTATAGGCAGGAACTTAAGCTACATGCATCTTCTGAGTCTAGGGTTCAAGATAATCACATACATGAGGAAATCCAACCCCTAGTTGCGCTGGTGTATCTGGTCATGTTGTACACAGAGCTTGTACATGTCTGGTAATGATATCCTACACACAAATAAATATGAATTTACAAAAATATTATATGTCTGATGTATAATGAGTACAGCCTCCCAAAAGAATTTTGGTCCCTCTGAGAGACTATTTGATAACTGCAAAATAAAAGTCAGTCACTTTAAACTTGCACAAATTCAGTTTTTAAATGATATAATTATAGTCATTAATGTAAAACATTTGAGATGAGCAAATTAGAATATCTAATAAGGTGGCTAAATTGGGCTGTAAAGTTGTTTTTAAGTTAAAAAATTAGAAACAATAAAAAGAATACAACATGAAAACTTCCTTAATGCCTACTCAAGGAAAAATATTTTTAGAGCAACGAATACCCAAATATATATATCTGCAAGGAAAGCAATATAATGCAGTATGGAAGGGCATGATTTCTGAGAATCTGAGTAAGTTTCATACTTAAGTTCTTTGCATCTCAGTTTCTTCATCTATAAAATGGATCTATTCATTATATAAATTAAAATTTATTCTGAAATGAGGCATTGTAACAAAGGAAGGTTACAATAAATATACACTATTGTAATATTTTTGGCAAATATATATGTGGAGATATTGTATCTGTATTTTCAACAAATATTACATAATAATTTTTGCTAAGGCTTTCCGTGTTCTTTAATGTTTGAGGTTCTTTTTTATTTTCTTAGAATAAAACAGAGTCATGAAGTTTCCCTTTCATAAAATATCGAATAATTTCCTCCAAAGAAACACGTTCTTTTAGAAATGTCATCATTGTAAACAGTTTGAATTTCCTAAATAAGGAACCTACATCTCCAGACTGCATGTTGGGCTGTGGGTGGATGTGCAGTTGGTATCTATAGAAAATAAATTTTTCTCCCTCCCTCTCTGAATAAAGGCATTGCCAGAAGAAATGTGCAGAACTACAGATATCAATTATATATTGTGATTTCAGAATGGTTTAACAAACTATTGAAAGCATAATCCCTCTGCTTACTTTGAATAGTCACAGGGATATAAAGTTCAACATATGAAATATAGTCAATAACATTGCACTAAATATGTATAGTGCCAGGTGGTAATGAAAATATCAGGGGAAACACTTTGTGAAGTATATGATTGTCTAACCACTATGCTGTACATCTGAAACAAATACAATATTGAATGTAAAAAAATAAACATAAAAAAGGAGCCGTTAAACAGAAATTGATGTGAACATTTCTACAAATAGAATACCCAACAATAACTGTGTAGTATTATCTGAACTGACCAAAATAGTTACTTCTGTTATAACAGGAAATTTAATCTTATGTTCACTGTAATGAAAATAATTGTCTTTATTAAGGGATTAGGGGAAATAAAAAGAAGAAAGCTTATCAGTCCTATAGATAATCCATAAAATAAAATTGAGATATAAGTCTTATGGTCATATGACTACTACTTTCACAGAGTTGAGCTAGGAGTGTTTGCAATCAGATTCCTCTGTTTCTGCAATATATCCCAGTGAAGAAGCAATACAGGTCAGCAATTCCACATGCGGACTATAGAACTCCAGGTCCAACTCACACCCTGTCACTTACCAATATTAGGAGCTTGGGCAACTAGTTTATTTCCTCGAGATCTCATTTTTCTCATCTATGAACTGGGGAAAACAACAGCATTTACTTAACAGGATCACTATCAGGATGGCATCAGATCATCTCTGCAGAGCACATGGAACTTTGCCTTTGTATGATAGCACTAGGTAAACATCAATGATCTGCTACATGAAAAAAATTGTTAAAATACTGTTTCAATTTCAATTTCTAGTTTTACTCATTGTGAAGGAGTTTTATAATAAGCTTTGCCTTAATATTTTAATTCCATCACAATGCCCTCACGTAACAGGCATTACAAAAATATTCGTTGAATGAAAGAATGCCATCACCAAGCATCAGTTTCCATCTGGAGTAAATGAGGTGCACAAATACATATGTAGTGGTATTAATCATCACATAATGCATGTTATTAAATAGGACCAAGTTATTATCCTTGATTTCCCTTATCCCTATCGATTTCTTGAGCATAATAAAATATGTGCATAATGTTAAAAATTTGGAGTCATCTCAGACCCCATTTTACACATGAGAAAAGGAAAACCCATGATCACATATACCATGGTCCTACCCTCAGTAGAATGATCACATCAATTGTGTGTTTTTTTTTAAATTCATTTAAATGCACTCTACAAATATTCCCAATTCTCTCTTCCCAGTGTTTCCAATAGTGAATCAAAATACCTCTCTGAAACTAATATTAACTATGTTTTCCTCACAAATCATAAAAAAATGAGTGAATTGTAACAGTTGTGAGCTTTAACTGTTATTTATTTGATATAAATAACTTTTTAAATAAGCAAGGATTTTAAAGAAAATGATCACTTTACAGAGGGGTAACTTTTCTCTTTTTTTCCTTCCTGTTAACTACACAATGCTTTACTAAATACAAGAAAAAATGCATAAATGGTCTCAAATTTTTAAATGTGTTTTTAAAACTGTGATAAACGAGATTGCCAGAGTATTCCCTCAAGAGGCCTATACCACCATACAAACTATATCATAACACCATCACAGTCATCATAGTTTACTTTTGCTCAAGATTTATACTTAGAATAATCTGTCCCACTACTCTACCTTGCTGATTATCTTTATGTTAGCTTTTCCACCAAGAAATTTGGGGTTTTCTGATCCCATGAGCGATAAAGTAATAAAATGGAGGCTCTCGCCCTAACTGGTTTGGCTCAGTGGACAGAGCATCAGCCTGTGGACTGAAAGGTCCCAGGTTCAATTCTGGTCAAGGACATGTACCTTGGTTGCGGGCACATCCCCAGTAGAGGGTGTGCAGGAGGCAGCTGATCGATGTTTCTCTCCCATCAATGTTTCCAACTCTCTATCCTTCTCCCTTCCTCTCTATAAAAAATCAATAAAATATATTTTAAAAAAGAAAGTTTTTTAAAAATAGCAAATAAAATGGAAGTTCTTGTAAGAGTTCTCAACCTTTAAAAATATGTGTAAAATTATTCTCAACAAGAAAGATGTGTGGGAGTGATCCCATATTGGCATGGAAGCTTCCAATTATTCTAAAGGTCCTGTCTACTTCAATGACTTCCTGGCTTTCGGCAGTAGTTTTGTAAATGTTTATGTATCTGACTGTATTATTAAAATCAAATCTCATTTTGGATCATCTAAGCAACTTTTGCATTCCCAGGAACACAAGGAGTTGGAACTACATGCCAAATTATGTTCCATTTAACAGAAATTTTGAAATAACTATTGGATGGCTTTGTATAGAAAAATCAGCAGTTTACCTTCTCATACATATTTTTAGTTTTTTAACAGAAGCATGGACGAGTCTCCAACAATTATAGAATATATTTTATATGGGTACAGCAATATCTCTAAACAAATTAAAAGATATTGTTTACACTAACAGATAGTAGGTCATTTGGTGTGCTTAAAATGCAGTAAAGTAGGGAAAGACTATAGGGAAAAATATGTGACTGAAAAGATATTACTAAATTCTATTTCTCCAAAATCAGCAAACGGATATAGCTACAACTATTATAACACCAGCATTGTTTCCCTGTGTTAATTTTACTAATGGACACTTAATGCTGACACTTCCTGTGGACTATATAATAGAAATCAACAGGAGCGTATGTGAACAAGTTAGTTATCTTAGAGACAGCCTAGGTTGGACAAGAAAATTCACTTCTGGCCTCTCTTCATGCTTCATAAATATGCATCTTGCAATTACATGGAAGGGTGTGTTTTGTTTTGTTTTTTAAAGAAAATAACAGATAATGATTCCAAGTGCAGGGATTTTATTACAACAAATGAATATATTTCAAAAGTTTAGGGGCAAAGAAAATCACAAATTACCTAGGACTACGCAGAGCTATTTATCTGCTTTTTTCTTCAATAATTTTTCAACAAAATTTTCAAGTAGTCTATGCTCACTCAGTAGGAAAAAAAACTATGATCAAAGTCGCTGGATAAAAATGAAATCTAGCCCAGCCGGCATGGCTCAGTGCTTGAGCCTCGACCTATGAACCAGGAGGTCATGGTTTGATTCCCAGTCAGTGCATATGCCCAGGTTGTGGGAACAATCCCCATTGTGGGGTGTGCAGATGGCAGCTGATCAATGATTCTCTCTCATCGTTGATGCTTCTATCTCTCTCTCCTTCTCCCTTCCTCTCTGAAATCAATAAAAAATATATTCAAAAAAAACCTGAAACATTAATAACAATATTTCTAATATTATGATCTCTCTCGATTTTCATGAGCAAAGTAGACTAAAAGTTATTCCCTCCCTCTCTCATGTGTGCTAAAATGTTCCTATTAGAGAGAGAGACATCTGGCATGCTGTCGTGACCTTTAATCTGCTCCACTTGGCAGCAACAAGATGTAACACCTTTCTACTGTTTCAAAGAGAAATAAACTGGAAAAACTGAATTGCCTCTTGTTTTCCTTTCCTCAAAAAGCTAATTAATAATCAGCCCTGGCCAGTGTGGCTCAGATGGTTGCACTTCATCCTGTACACCAAAAGGTGGCAGTTTGATTCGCGGTCAGGCACATGTGGATGTTGTGGGTTTGATCCCCTCAGGAGGAAACTGATCAATGTTTCTCTCTCGTATCTGTTTCCCTCTCTCTCCCTTCTCTCTCTAAAACAATTAAAATTATTTTTAAAAATAAAACACAACTTCAGCTGAATTTTAAAAAATATTTTATCTATGAGTTTGTTTCTACTTAAATAAACAGTATAAATGAATAGTATTATAAAAATTTTTAGGTTTTCTTCAGGACCCTTTAAAATATTTATGTAAAAGGAATCCAAACTTTACATGAAATAAAAAAATCTGTCTTTTCTCATCCATACTGCTATTTTTAAAAAATATTTTATTGAGTTCAGAGAGGAAGGAAGAGGGAGAGAGAGATAGAAACATCAATGATGAGAGGGAATCACTGATCGGCTGCCTCCTGCACACCCAACACTGGTCATGGAGCCCGCAACCTGGGCATATGCCCTAACCTCCTGGAACCATGATGCTCAACCACTGAGTCACGCTGGCTAGACCAAACAGCTTTTTTTTTCAGTTATTATTTCAAATGTATAGTCATTAGTTCACCAACTAGAGGTTACACATGAAACCAAAGTTCAAGCCAATATTCTCAGTATTATTCTGAAGCAAACACCTAGTAGGTGCCTAATAATAACATAAATAAAATAATGATTATTTCCTAATGAATCTTTACTATGAGACAGATCCTGTGCAAAACCCTCCTCATTTTCATTATCTTATTGATTTCTAATAACTCTGTGTATTAAAGATTAGTATATTTATGTGATGAGAAAAGAGAACCAAAAATAAATAATAGAGCATGAAGGTCCACAGTAAGTGGGTGCACCTTTGTTAAATCCAATTCAATCTTATTCAGAGCCTCTGTTCAAAGACATTATATGAACATTTCTTAAATTCCCGTGAGCATATAGTCCCGTTTTGTGAAAAAAAATATCTGAAATTATGACAGATCCCACCTCCATTCATAAATTAAAGAAAAATGTGACTGATCTTTATGAAATGCACACAGCTATTTTGCAGATTATTTTTCGCAAACAAGAATGGGAAAGGATTCTCATTCTTGGTTCAAGAATATGCTGAAGCTTAGCACATTAGACATCTTTAAAATCCCAACTGGATGCACCAAATAACAGATAAGTAAATTTTATATATCTATATCTATCCATCCTTCTGTATGTCAATATATTTTTTCTCCTCTGTGTTTTCAAGGACCTACTTGTTCATTCACTTAAAACCCAAACTCTTTAAAGTCAACCAGCCAACTAAGAAGATTGTTTCATGGTTAGCCTGATATAATGGGAGATGCTGCATTCATCATATTTATAAAATTCTAATAAATCATGATTTACAAATTTAAAATTTTCCTAAATTATAGGAAAATTTATCTCTTCAATTTATTTCAGAACTTGCTATAACTTTCCCATGGCAAAAGATTTTACCAAATAACTATGACTTTTGCTTACAAAGAAATGTCATGAATGGATTGGCCAGCTCCTGTTTGCGATGCTCTTTTAACTCAAATGTACTGAAAAATCTCCAGTGTTCACATAAATCCAGTACTGTATCTTATAGAAAATTTGTTTTAAAGAACAACAAAATAAATTCTATCATAAACGATCAATACCTAAATTATTTCTAATTTTATACATAGATTAAATTAAACTCATTTAATTAATTTAATTTATTCATAAATTTTATGGGATAATTAAAAATATAAGATGTGACAGAAACCAAATCAAATAGAAGGCAATTTATAAATGCTATAGACTTAAAGTGATGCATTAATGCATTTCACCAATGTATCTCAAGCATCTACAACAGTACCAGGCAAATAATAAGTGCTCAGAAAATATTTATTGACTAATTCAAAGCAATGAATGATTTCTCATTCTCCTTCCTAGCATCCCTGATTCAATTCTATTTCTAAAGAAAAAGTTTTATATGAGAGTCAGGCTTATTTAAATTTACTTGGTGATTTTCTCACATGCAGTTTTTATTATATTTTGAAAGAAATAATGTTAAATGTCTTTAACACTGACGCATCATATGAATTTATTAACATTGTCAGAGAACACCACCAATTCAAGGAGTTCATTTCAGAAAATGCTGCATTAAATTATTTTGCCTCCAGATGTAATGGAATGCAATTTAAAAATTCTTGAGAGAAAGTATTTTAAAGCTCAATGAATCCTTAAATATAACCAAAAAGGGGTAGGGAGGAAATATTTACTTTCAAAGTTCTTGCTACTTTCTCAACAACTCTGAAAAAAGCCCTCTACCCCAACCCTTTCATTTTCAATTATGAGGCTCAGATATCAAGATTTTCTAAAGCTCTATTAAGGATTGTATACTAATATCTAATATTGCAGCTAATACGTATATGGGGACAATGATGGGCAGTATATTTTTGCAAAATATCACCTTTTTCCTGCAAATCTCAGGCATCCATACCATAGCTCACACCTTATTGTGCCATGTGCAAAAGGTATTGCTTATTTTCCATAAGTTTAACTGGCAATGTATTAATACTAAGTTTTCTATCTGTAAAACTGCTCAAGGGGGGAGGGTCAAAGGTTATAACTCAAAGGTTATAAAGAAATAACCTTTATGTAGGTTATTTCTCTGAGTAAACTAAAACTCCCACCCAAAGTCATTATATAGATATTTGCACATTTTAGTGTGTGCACAGGTTTGTGCTTGGTCTGAGCATCTGATTTTTAAAAATATATTATACAGTATATTATTTTTTAAAATATATTTCTATTGATTTCAGAGAAGAAGGGAGAGGGAAAGAGATAGGAAAATCATTGATGAGAGAGAACCAGTTTGGCTGCCTGCTACATGCCACACACTGGGGATTGAACCCACAGCCTAGGCATGTGCCCTGACTGGGAATCAAATTGTGACTTCCTGGTTCATAGGTTGATGCTCAACCACTGAGACTCACCAGCTTGGCTACAGTATCTATATATATATAAAAGGCTAATATGCTAAGTGCCCTTCCCTCCGACTGACGTGTCGCTATGATGCGCATGACCACGAGGGGGCAGACACGCAACACAGGAGCTGCCGTGATGCACAGAGAAACAGCACCATGGACCTGGTGCCCACAAAGCAACACTCGGCTTTCCACAAGTGGGACACGGGGCCTGCCACCACCCTGGAGTGACAGCCCACCAAATTGTAGCCGACACTGCCTAGACCCCATGGTACAAAATGTAGCCCACAACCCAGCCCAGCCCTGAAACGGTGGTTGTGGGTGCAGGATAATGACATCACGTAGCAATGCCGGGCTTCCTCTCCCTAGCAATGACTAGCCTCCTTGCAGTTTCTTCAGCCCAGGAACACAGGTGGAAATACTTCACACTTTAACCAAATGTCTGTGAAGCATTTTCCTGTGCCTCATCTCATTTGATCCTCATGTAAGTCAGGGAGTAGGTAGATAGGAAACTCGGTAGAATCCTATTTTCTCTTCATTAGCTTCAAAACGGAGATTTAGAAAGCTTAGAAACTTGACCCAAGTGAAAAAAAGAAATGGTGGACCTTGAAAATGACTTCAGGTTTGCTCACTGTTGCTGAAATTACCTGAAAGAGAAGTTGGGGTTCTTCATTCGTCTGGAAAAAGTTTAGCTAAATCAGAAAGCAGGTCCAATTAAGCAAGTTTATTCTATATCTATAAAAGGCTAAGTTGACTTGTGCATGCACGATACATATAAAGCTCTCACTGGCACCAATCACACACGTGTGTTTTATCTGTCATCGTCAACTGTGAATTTAGTTGACACTTCCATTATATAGAAAGGGCAAATAGTGATATTAAAATATTTCTTCTAATGAATTTCCTTTCAATGTTCACAAATTTGTGCACTGGGCCACTAGTATTATTATAAAAATACTACAGGCCTACTGCACGAAATTTGTACATGGGTGGGGGGTCCCCTCAGCACAGCCTTCACCCTCTCCAATCCAGGACCCCTCAGGGGATGTCTGACTGCTGGCTCCTAACTGCTCACCTGCCTGCCTGCCTTATCGCCCCTAACTGCCCCCTCTGCCAGCTTGATCACACCTAACTGCCTCTGCCCGCTGGCCTGATCGCCCCTCACTGTCCCCCCTGCTGGCCTGGTCACCCCCAATTGGCCCCCTGCCAACCTGGTAGCCCCCAAGAGCTCCCCGATGCTGCCTGGTCACCCCATGCGGCCTGCTGTTCAGTTGTTTGGTTGTTCATCACTAACCCCTTGCAGGCTTGGTTGCCCCACACAGCCTGCTGTTTGGTCATTTGTCTGGTAGTTTCGGTCGAGATGGCCCCTGGCTTTTTATATATTAGGATGAGGAACTGAAGTTTCACTCAGATTTAGAGGTACAATTTCCTTTCTTCCTTCCAAAAAATTTCTAAGTCTATACTTTGCCCAGCTCTCTGCATGTTCTGGGCATATCCTATTTAATAAAAGAGAAACATGGTAATTGGCGTACAACTGCCACCCTTCCCATTGGCTAATCAGCGAGATATGCAAATTAACTGCCAGCCAAGATGGCGGCCGGCAGCCAGGCAGCTTGAAACTAACATGAGGCTTGCTTGCTTCAGTGACGGAGGACTCCAACGTTCCCCGCCTGCCGCTGCAGGCCTCTGAGCTGGCAGTTTGAAACATAGTTACAAAAATAGAAGCTAAACAAAACTCCAGAAACCAGCTTTCAGCTAGCCGGCATCTCAGACCTGGAGTTGATATAGAGTTTCGATTGTAGAACCTAAACAAACCAGATACCTGCTTTCAGGAGCGGAGGCCTAAGAGCTGGAGCCTCAGAGCTAAAGCTGGCTCAGAATTTTTAAAAAAAGAAAAGAAAAAAAGGAGGAGTTGGGAGCTTCAGTCCCAGCCTGAAAACAGCCCTCAGCCCCTCACCCAGACTGGCCAGGCACCCCAGTGGGGACCCCCACCCTGATCCGGGACACCCTTCAGGGAAAACCTGCCGGCCCCCACCCATGAACCAGGACTCTATTCTATATAGCAAAAGGGTAATATGCCTCCCAGCACTGGGATCAGCAGAGCCGCAAGGTCTCCTGGCACCGGGATCAGCATGACAGGGGGCAGTGCCCAAACCTCCTGATCACCCTGTGGCTGTGTGTGTGACAGGGGGCGGGGCCACAACCTCCCTATTGGCCCTGCTCTGTTCATGACAGGTGAACGCGCCGATACCCCCTGATCGGCCCTGCTCTGTGCCTGATAGGGGGAGCGCCCCAAAACCCTGATCACCCTGCAGCTCTGTGTGTGACAGGGTGCGGCGCCCCAACCCCTTAACCCCATGGGCCCTGCTCTGTGTGTGACGGGGTAGAGCCATAACCTCCCCATCAGCCCTGCCCCAAGTGTCAGAGTGGCGGCGCCCTAACCCCCTGATCGGCCCTGCTCTGTGTGTGACAGGGGGCGGTGCCCCAATTCCCCTATCGGCCCTACTCTGTGAGTGAGAGGGGGGAGCTGCTCAACCCCCTGATGGGCCCTGCTCTGTGCGTGACAGGGGGGAGCTCCCCAACCCCCTGATGGGCCCTACTCTGTGTGTGACAGGGGGCAGCACCACAACCTCCCCATCAACTCTGCCTTGAGTGTGACGGGGGTGGTGCCCCAACCCCCAAATCGGCCCTACCCTGAGCATGACTGAGGGTGGCATGGCAACCTCCCAATCCACCCTGCTCTGTGCATGACAGGGGGCGGCGCCCCAACTCCCCAAACAGCCCTGCTCTGAGCCCAACCAGGGGCTGCACCTAGGGATTGGGCCTGCCCTCTGCCACCCGGGAGCAGGTCTAAGCCAGCAGGGCGTTATCTCCGAAGGGGTCCCAGACTGTGAGAGGGCATAGGCCCGGCTGAGGGACTCCCCTCACCCCCCCCCCCGACCTCCGAGTGCACAAATTTTTGTGCACCGGGCCTCTAGTACAAACGTAAGAGACTAAATCTGTTTTTGAGTTTCACAATAATCAAATATGGAAAAAAATATTACCCAAAATGTTAGGAAAAACTGAATGTCCCAGAAAAGTGCCTTGGGTTCTAAAGAAGGATGATGAAGAGTGTAAGCTGGAAAAAGGATATAGGTTTTAAAACCGTTAAATAGGGATACAAGTTAAGAATTCTCAAGCAAAATAAGAATTAGAAAAATATCAAATCATTGGGAAAGTTTAGTATATTTTAGTGAAGCATATATAAGATAATCATAAAAATATAGTACTAAAGCAATAAAATTAGGTATGGGCGGTAATACCGACCTACTTAAAATGTGTGGCAATACTATTCAGAAATCTGTGCAACCTCAATGAAATTCACCTTTACAAGATATGTCTATTAAGATGATATTGGCATTTCCTGCTGTGTACCTTACTCACCTTCTTGGAAATTGAAACTTTACATCTCAATCTAGGTTCATTTTCAAATCACTAGAAATTTATAGGAAACAGTAAGAATGTGAAAGTCTCCATTGGCATTGCTCAGTGGTTGAGCATCGACCTATGAACCAGGAAGTCAAGGTTTGATTCCCAGTCAGGGCACATGCCCAGGTTGTGGGCTCGTCCCCAATGTGAGGCATGCAGGAAGCAGCCAATCAATGATTCTCTCTTGATGTTTCTATCTCTCTCTCCCTCTCCCTTCCTCTTTGAAATCAATAAAACATATATTTAAAAAAAGAAGAATGTGAAACTCTCATGTTCATCTTTTATTGGGGGGTGTGGTAGGCACTGTATATTTAATCTATTATCTAGTGTAATTGACTGTCTTCCTTCTACTTTTATTTTATATGTGGATTTTCTTCTAGACTCTAATTTATTAACCAAAATAATAAGTATGAATTTGGGAACAGTATGCCTTGCACTCATAACTATCCTCAGTCTTAGTTCATGAAAAAAGGCATTTGTTAGAAAATGAAAAATATGTGACAAGACAAGGAAATTCTAGACCCAACCTCTCCTGCTTTTGGTTGCCATGATTCAGAACCCAACATATATAACATTTCAGGGCTTTAGATTCTTTTTCCTCCATGGGGAAAAAAACAGACACAATATTAAATTATTTTATCAAAGACATATGGAGCATACATCAAAATTATTTCTGAAGCCAAGGTCCTTTTTTCATAAGGTAAAATCTCTGCATCATTATCTAATTAAAAGGCCATTAGACTAGACATGTATTTAATAAACAACTATTTTTTTTAATATATTTTATTGATTTTTTACAGAGAGGAAGGGAGAGAGATAGAGAGTTAGAAACATCGATGAGAGAGAAACATCGATCAGCTGCCTCCTGCACATCTCCTACCGGGGATGTGCCCGCAACCCAGGTACATGCCCTTGACCGGAATCGAACCTGGGACCTTTCAGTCCGCAGGCTGACGCTCTATCCACTGAGCCAAACCGGTTTCAGCAATAAACAACTATTTTTAAAGGCATTATGGTAAAAGCAGTTTCTAATCTCTTTGGATAACAGCCAATAAACAAAAAACTACATTCTTAGATAAATATTATTTTTAATGATAGGTATTTAATTTTAAAATAGATGGAATTACTCAAGAATCTTCCTATTATTTTATAGAAAATCATATAAAACATTTAAATATTATTAAAATTGTGAAACTTAAAAACACGCTTTTAAAAAAAATATTCTCACAAAAAACTATGGTACATCTATACAATGGAATATTATGCAACTGTAAAAAAGAAAGAACTCTTACCATTTGCAACAGCATGGATGGACCTAGAAAGCATTATGCTAAGTGAAATAAGCCAGTCAGAGAAAGCTAAGTATCACATGATCTCACTCATATGTGGAATCTAATGATCAAAATAAACTGATGAACAAAAACAGACCCAGAGACATATTAACATTGAAGGGACTGTGAAACCTCAGAGGGAAGGCAGGGGAGGGTGGAGTGGGGGAAGAAATCAACCAAGGAAGTCATATACATAACCCAAGGATACAGACAGTGGTTGCTGAAGGCTTGCGGGGGAGAGGGCAATGGGGCAAATAGGGGGATATATGTAACACTTTCAACATTAAAGATATATCATAATTAAAAAGGCTGTGGTACATTTATACTATGCAGCAATAATAAAGAAGAATCTCTTACCCTTTGAGACAGCATGGAATAACCTGGAGAGTATCATGTTAAGTGAAATAAGTCAGTCAAGTGAAGTAAGTATCACATGATCTCACTCATATGTGGAATATAATTAACAAAATAAACCTATAGACAAAATAGATCCAGATACATAGAAGCATGGACCAAACTGCAGAATCTCAGAGGGAAGGCCGGGAACAGTGGGTGCGTGGG
This sequence comes from Myotis nattereri, assembly GCF_964212035.1. Classification (NCBI taxonomy): domain Eukaryota; kingdom Metazoa; phylum Chordata; class Mammalia; order Chiroptera; family Vespertilionidae; genus Myotis; species Myotis nattereri. The sequence continues at coordinate 19,887,099 of NC_138078.1, read as the reverse complement.
AAGTAATCAGCCAAGAACCTTGTATGCATATATGCATAGCCCATGGATACAGACAATAGGGTGCTGAAGGCCTGGGGTGGAGGGAAGGGGGTGAGTGGGGGGAAGATAGGAACATATATAATAGTTTCAATAATAAAGATTGCCCTAACCGGTTTGGCTCAGTGGATAGAGCATCGGCCTGCGGACTCAAGGGTCCCAGGTTTGATTCCGGTCAAGGGCATGTACCTTGGTTGCGGGCATATCCCCAGTAGGGAGTGTGCAGGAGGCAGCTGATTGATGTTTCTCTCTATATATCCCTCTCCCTTCCTCTCTGTAAAAATTCAATAAAATACATTTTAAAAAATAATAAAGATTTTAAAAATACCCTCACAAAATATATACAGCTAATATATTATTTAATACTATAAACAGGATCTGGTATTATTTAATTTGGGTTCTTATTCCTGTTAAGTAACTTTAGACACATTGGAACCAAGGGTGAGAATTAGTTCAGACAGCAGAGCATCTTTGCTGTATACTGCTAATGAAATAATAGGCAAAGAACATGGTTTTATTGAGTAAATCAAATGACTCTTCTTCTCAAAAATATCCAATAATTCCCCAACATCCATGTAACATAAAATATCGAATTTCCTCATGCTGCCTTTCAAGAATCATCAACATAATTGCACTGCCAGCTTTTTGTTTGTTTGTTCTCACTAAAAAAAAAAAAAAAAAAAAGCAAGCAGCTTATTTCTTGCCCACACTGCATGTCCATCACAGGTAGGTAAGGTGCTCAGCTCTTCATAGTCATTCAGGATCTTGGGTGGAGTGAAAAAATACTGCCCACCCAGAATCCCATATCTACAGAAAATATACTTTACCAATTTCTGCAATCGCCAGGGCAGAGAGAAAGGGGGTGAGTGGCTTTCTTCGAATCATCCCCATATTCCCAGTGAGAGCCTAGTGAGGTTCCTGGAGCAAAACCCTCCCCATCATGACTGTAGCCCAAAGGAGTAGCACACATTCAGCCTCCAGCAGTTCATCAGAATTTCCAGTTTAATGTACTTACAGGCATCAATGGCCTCTGGAGGCTACTGTACAAGGTAAGCAAATGCCTCTGCTTATGTCTCCCTGCAGGCATCTCCCTTTCCAGGTTTTGGGATCTAAGTTTGCCGTGAAAACTCAATTTTCTTATGGGTCCAAGAAAGCCATTGATAACCAGTTTGTCTAGCTTTTTTCTTGTTTTAAGGGAAGGAGTGATAAGTCCTCAGCTTCTGTACATGTCAAAGCTGAAATTAGAAGTTCTATCTAGATTGTTAGCACATTTTAAAATCACAAAATTTTTATGCATTTATTATAAAGACAATACTGTTAAGATATGGGAATTTCCCTTTCTTTGTCAGGCCCTTGAAGACCCCCTACCTAGTTATAAAGATCACTATCAATATACTGTGAATCCATCAGACTGGTCTTGGATCTCATACTATTGGGAAATTCCAAGGCACAGCCCTCTTCTCAAACTACCCTCACTCCTTTGATGATCTTATCCAGTCCCACTATTTTAAATATTTTTATTTATGCTGACTGCTCTCAAAATTTTTTATCTTCAGTCTCAATTTTGCTCCCAAATTCAGAATCATATATCCAACTGTCAACTCAAATCTACTTCAAGTTTTCTCATCCAAACCTGCCTCACCTACAGAATCACCATTTCAGTTTAACCTCCATCGTTCCAGTTACTCACCCTAAACACACCTTGATATCAGCCTTGATACTTCCCCTTCCTTTATAAGCTACATTCAATCTGTCAGAAAATCATACTGGCTCTATGTTCAAAAGAAATCTAAAATCTGACCACTTCTCCCAATTTCCACTACTAACATCCAAGTCTGAGTTACTATCATCTGTTGCCTGGATTGGTACAACAGCCTCTTTGCTTCTACCCATGTTTTCTCTCTCTTTCCCCAACTTGGATGTTTCTCAGCACACCAAGCAGAGAGATCCATTTAAAATACAAGATAGCCTTAGCCAGTTTGGCTCTGTGGTTAGAGCAGCTGTGGGCAAACTACGGCCCGTGGGCCGGATCGGCCCGCTTGAAATGAATAAAACTAAAAAAAAAAAAAAAAAAAAGACCGTACCCTTTTACGTAATAATGTTTACTTTGAATTTATATTAGTTCACACAAACACTCCATCCATGCTTTTGTTCCGGCCCTCCGGTCCAGTTTAAGAACCCATTGTGGCCCTCGAGTCAAAAAGTTTGCCCACCCCTGGGTTAGAGTGTTGGCCCGCAGACTAAAGGGCCCCAGGTTCGATTCCGGTCAAGGGCATGTAACTTACTTGCAGGCTCCATCCTGACCCTGGTCAGGGTGCATGTGAAAGGCAATCAATTGATGTGTCTCTCTCACATCAATGTTTCTTCTCTCTCTTTGTCTCTCCCCACCCTTCCACTCTCTCTCAAAATCAATAGAAAAAGTATCCTCAGGTGAGGTTTAACTAACCTATATAATAAAAACCTAATATGCTAAGTGTCTGGCCATCAAGTTGTCTATTCAACCAATCAAAGCGTAATATCTAATGATATAATAAGGCCACTCAACCGCTCACTATGACATGCACTGGTCAACCAGTCGTTATGATGTGCACTGACCACCAGGGGGAAGACAGTCGACCGGTAGCTAAGCTTATTGCTGGGGTCCGATCAGGATTCAGTGAAATGGGCCGGACACACCCTGGAGCCCTCCCTTGAGCCCTCCTGTGGTCTCTCCCTGGCTGGCCAACCTCCCGTGTCCCTCCACGGCTCCGATTGTGCACTGGTGGGATCCCTTGGCCTGGCCTGCACCCTCTCGCAATCTGGGACCCCTTGGAGTAGGTCGGAGAGGGGTCTCAGCCCAATCCCGAAGGCCAGGCTGAGGGACCCAACTGCTGCATGAATTTGTGCACCGAGCATCTACGGTATATATACACTGAGTGGCCAGATTATTATGACCACCTGACATTGTAGGCAAATTAGCTATAATTTTGTGCTGAAGTTCATAGAGGGCCAGACCATTATAAATAAGGAAGCAGGTTGTTTACCACGACAGTAGAAGTGATTTTTTTTATGAAGATATGGGTAAACAATGCAATTTAACAACCTTTGAATGTGGGATGATTGTTGGCGCTCAGAGCCATGGAGCGAGTTTCAGCAAAACAGCCAAAGGCCTGTTTGAACACCTTTGCTGTCTGCAGTTACCAAGATAAAACGTCCCCAATTCACACAGGAACACAAGGATTGGACAGTCAAGCATTGGAAAAAAGTCATGTGGTCTGATGAATCATGTTTCCAGTTGCATCATGCAGATGGCAGAGTGAGAATTTGATGGAAACAGCATGAAATCATGCACCCCACATGCATGAGTACAACCCTTCAAGCTGGTGGGGGTAGTGTTATGGTTTGGGGCACGTTTTCCTGGCATGATTTGGGCCCTTTAATTCGTGTGGAACAACATCTGAATAGCACAACATACCTAAGTATCATTGCTGATCAGGTTCATCCTATCATGTTAATGGTGTATCCCAATGAAGATGGCTTCTCCAACAAGACAATGTGCCATGCCACGGTGCTCGTATTGTGCAGGAGTCGTTTCAAGAACACGAGGGAGACTTTACCTTGCTTAGGTGGCCCCCACAATCACCAGATCTCAATCCAATTGAGCATTTGTGGGACGAAGTTAAAAGAGCCATCAGGCAGCTGGTTCCACAACCATCAAATCTCACAGAACTGGACAGTGCTATTCATCAGGCATGGTGTCAGATTCCTCGCATCACCTTTCAACATCTCGTGGAGGCAATGCCAAGAAGAATTGCTGCAGTATTGAAGGCAAAAGGTGGCCCAATGAAGTACTGATGGGGTGGTCATAATAATCTGGCCACTCAGTGTGTGTGTGTGTGTGTGTGTGTGTGTGTGTGTGTGTGCTAGATAAAGTTACTCTTCTGCTCAAACTCCTACAGTGACAATTTCACTCTATGTAGAAATCAAATCCTAACAGTGACTAGAAAGGCACTATCTCAGTGCTGTCCAATATGGTAGCCACTAGCCACCTGTGGCTTTTGAGACTTAAAATACGGCTAGTCTAAACTGAGATGTGCTATAGGTATGAAATATGTACTAAGTTGTAAAGTCTTACTGCATTAAATATAAAATACCATATTAACACTTTATATTGATCACATGGTAAAATGATACTGTTTTTACATAAATTGTCTTAAATATACTATTAACATTAATTTCACAGGTTTCTTCTGAATCTTTTCAATGTGGCTAGTGAATATTTTAAATTACGTATGTGGTTTGTATTGTGTTTGTTTTATATACTCTTGCTCCAGATAGTCTAGACCTGAAGTTAACTGTCCAACCTCCTTTCATCTACTCTTCCCCTCACTTTCCCTACACTAGCCATACCAGCTTCCTTAGTGTTCATTGGTGTTTATGGCCTGCGTTTTAGCTGCTGTTGCTCCCTCTTATCCAGAACACAGTTTCCACTTGTGTTGTTTTTATTTGTTTGTTTTTCAGGTCTTTGCTCATTTCTCCCTTTCTCTCTGAGGCCTACCCTGACTATCCCACTTAAGATTATATTTCTGCCTCCCTTATGAGCACACCCAATCCTGTTTGTCTTTTTTCTTTTATCCATGTACTTCTCACCGAATATATAATATTATTAGCTTGTTTATGCTGATTTCTGTTGTTGTATGTTTCCCCCCCAGAATGTAAGCTTGCAAGGACAGGGAACTTTGTCTATTTGATTCATTACTATATCCCATGTACCTACACAAATATCCAGTCCACAGGAGACTTCCATGTTTACTGACATGATTATACCTAATCTTTAAATAAAATCATATCTATAATAATAAAAGCATAATATGCTAATTAGACCAGATGACCTTTCGGATAAAGCCGGGACTGGAAGGAAGCCCGGGCCCTGGGTGCCAGAGGGAAGCCGGTGCTGGCAGCTGGGGGAAAGGCCTACTCTTGCACAAATTTCATGCATCAGGCCTCTAGTTATATATATTTTCATCAAATCACTTTTTTTCACTGCACAATAAATCACAACCATCTCTCAGTGTCAATAAAAATAAGTAAATACTCCATGGTATAAACTACATTTGAACAATTCTCTTTTTGAAAGTCATTTGTGTCAGTCATTTTCTCACTTTCACAAATAATACCGTATAAGGCCTTCTACTAGTAATGCATTCCTAGATGTAAAAAGGCCACCATTTTAAATTTCAGGGTTCTGCAAACTGCTTGCTTAGAAACTTGTACCACTCTGTTCTTACATACCATCAACTAATCTCCTACTCAAAATTGCCTAAATTAGAGTCACTACTCATTCTTCCACCCACATATACACCTAATATGCCATTTTAATTTCCACCTTCAAGCTGCTGCTTGAAACATTACCACTTTTTACCATTTCCTCACAATCCCACCCCCAGATCCACACACTCCCAAGACCTCACCCCTCTCCCCTTTCATTCATCTACATCATATCCTTCATTCAAGATTAGGAAAAGTCCTTCCTGTTCTGGAAAAAAAAACTGGCAATTCTCTTCTATACCAATACAAACTAATGTTTTAGGCACACAGACTCTAAAGTAAGATTCCCTGGGTTCAAATTCCTGCTCCACTGTTAAACTCTGTGACCTCGTGCTTGTTAGTTAATCTCTCTATGCCCCCATTTCCCATATGAGTAAATAGTAATCAAGAGTACTTTCTACTGAATTTGTAATGATGATTAACTTAGGGCTATTTTCTATGAGTATCCTAAATGCATTCTATTTTATTATAACGCACTTGACACTTACATATTGTCAATTTTATTTACAGAGTTTTTAAAACTGCTCAGATGATTGCAAATTCCTTAAGGATGGGGATTATGCCTTTAAATTAAATGTCTGACAACACCTAACACTTCATCATACATAGAAGGCAAGTAATGAATATCTGGTGATCAACTGACTAACTTGCACTATCTTTATTTTTTATTCTTGCCATAAGGATGATGCCTTAAGGACCTTTGTTAGGTAGAAAAAATTGACACATTTTCACACCTGATCAAAACCCTAAATAATCTCCAAGACCCTTTTCCAGGGAAAGACATGTCTTATAACTAAATATAAAAATCTGGGAATTCAGAGGTTTTACCCAGCAAGAAAAAGCAACCCAATGGAAAATTCTTCATTGCTGGGGCACTTCTCACACTCTCTTTCACTGCAATTACCCAGAAACATGCAATACTTCCTCAATGTTTTAGGATGATCCCATTCCTACTGAAACTGTTGGGAACTCTGTGCTCCCTAGGTCAACAGGCTTTCTGAACAACACTTTTTTTTTTTTTTTATTCCTGCCCCATTTCCAATATTCACTGAGATTTTAGGCTAATTCTTGATGCTTTGAAAAAAGACATTCTGCCAACTAACTGCACTAATGCATTTAGCCATACACACAACTCATTAGTCAGTGAAAAATGTGCTACAAAATCTCTAGTCAAGGCACCACATTCTCTCCTCACTATGTGCATATCATTCCTATTTATACTGAGTCAATGGAGAGCAGGAAAAGACCTTTAAATATTTCTCTTTTAGTCATCAGCTCAGATTAGTTGTTTTATAAAAAGCCTTCTTTTTTTACTTTTAATTAAATATGAAGCACTATACCGTAGTTAACATCATTTGGGTCAAGCTCATTCGCAGTGATGTCACCATTTCTCCTTGGAAGCATTGCCACCAAGGTAGATTTTCAGGTGCTTGCCCTATGAAATTTCAACAGTTGGAAAAAGAACAGTCAGTATTATGACCTATTCTATCTACTCTGGGTGAGCCTATGTAAGTTTGAAGAGCTTCCTTTAAAATGCTTATAATTTAAGAGAGGAGAAAGTATACACATGATAGAAATTGGGAAATCATCTCAATTCATCAATTATCAAAGTCTAAAAAGCAACATGTGCTGTGAAAGTCCAGAGGAAGAAGCCAATTTGGCCTCAGTTGTTTGAGCAAAGTATCATGATACGACCTCACACCTGTCAGAATGGCTATTACCAACAAGACAAGTAATAACAAGTGTTGGAGAGGTTGTGGAGGAAAGGGAACCCTCATTCACTTCTGGTGGAAGTGTAGACTGGTATTGCAACTAAGGAAAACAGTCTAGCGATTTCTCAAAAAAAAAAAAAAAGAAAAGAAAAAGAAAATAGAGTTAGCGTTTGACCCAGCTATCCCTCTCCTGGGTATATATCCAAAAACTCGATAACTTGTATTCTTAAAGATATATGCACCCCCATGTCCACTGCAGCATTGTTACTGGTGGCCAAGACATGGAAACAACCAATGTGTCCCTGTGATAGAGGACTGGATAAAGTAGATGTGGTACATATACACAATGGAATACTAAGAAAGGATGAAGTGCTGCCATTTGCAACAACATAGATGGACCTTGATAACATTATGCTAAGTGAAATAAGTCAGAGGGAAAAAGATAAGAACCATATGATTTATGTGGTATATAAAACTGAAAATTCATGGACACTAGCAGTGTGGTGTTTGCTGGAGGAAAGGGAGTTGGGGGTGAAGGGGGCTTAATATATGGTGATGAAAGATGATTTGACTTTGGGTGGTGGGCGAACAGATCTTCTATCATAGAAATGTATACTTAAAACATGTATGATCTGATTAATATATCCCCAATAAATTTAATTTAAAAAATATAACAATCTAAAAGTCCTGCAGGAAAAACTAAAATGAAAGGAAAGATAATGTCATCTTCCTGGACTTTGAGGATTGGTGGGAGAAACAAAATGAAGAAGACAAAGGCCACAATCAGGGTGGTAGCAGTTGGTCTATATAAAAGAAATGGTGAAAGAGAAATGGAACAATGGCATTTTTTATTAGATATGAAGACTAAGTTAAAGATTTGGGAAGTGGATAAGTAGAAACCTGATTGTTCAGTTGACCCACATAAAAAGGAAGTGGTTCAGGGAAGGTGGGGGTACTTCAGAGGGTCAAAAAAGTATATCATGAAACATCATTTTGAACCATAAAATTGAGTGAACTTTTCATTTTCCTGGATTTTAATTCTTCAACATATCTACGATTAAGAATAAATCTTGAATGGATGGACCTGGAGAGCATTATGCAAAGCAAAATAAGCCAGTCAGAGAAAGACAAATAGTGCATGATCTCACTCATTGTGGAATATAATGAACATCATAAACTGATGAACAAAAATAGATACAGAGACAAAAAGCACCAAACAGGCTGTCAAACTTCAGTGGGAAGGTAGGGGAGGGGTGGGGGGTGGGGGTAAGAGATCAACCAAGGGACTTGCATGCATGCATATAAGCATAACCAATGAATACAGACAGTAGGGGGGTAAGAGCATGTGCTGGGGGGCGGGGGTGGCCAGGGGGAGGTCAATGGGGGGGAAATGAGACATATGTAATACTATATGTAATACTTTAAACAATAAAATAAAACTTAAAAAGTATGGCTCCAAAAAAGGAATAAATCTTGATACTAACCAAAGCATGGCTCTCTCTCTCGCTCTCTCTCTCTCCCCCTCTCTAACTGTGTATTCCTTAGAAGTTATTGAAATCACCCTAAAGAGTTATTCTGCAGGACAATCTTGTATCCAAAGGGACATTCAGCAATTTCTGATGACATAATAGGTTATCACAATTGGAGGGAGCACTAAGACCAAGGTATCACTGTCTATTGCTTGTACCATTGCAAATGAATCCTTGTGGGCTATCCTTTTTTTAATTGATTTTTATAGAGACAAGAAGGGATAGGAAGAGGGAGAGAGGAAGAGGAAGGGAGGAAGGGAGGAAGGGAGGAAGGGAGGAAGAGAGGAAGGGAGAGAGAGAGAGAGAGAGAGAGAGAGAGAGAGAGAGAGAGAGAGAGGCTGACTTCAATTTGTTGTTCCACTTATTTATGCATTCATTGGATAATTCTTGTATGTACCCTGTGCCCTGACCAGGGACCAAACCCATAATCCTTCCTGGCATACTGGGAGGATTCTCTAACCAACTGAGCCACCTGGCCAGGGACAATAGGCTAATCTTATTATCCCACTCCAATCTGCTCTCCATGAAACACCCAGAGTGATATTTTTAAAAGGTAAATCTAACAATATCTCCCTTCTGGATTAAAAGGGTTTTATTCGGTTTACCATTGGTCTTTGTATAAATATCTAAGTTTCCAGCATGGTCTACATGGCTGTGTATGAACTGGTCCTACCTCTATGTCCAGCTTCATCTGTTTCAACCATTTGCATTACTCCCTTTAGTGTCACCTCATTTTTTTAAAATGCCATGCTCTCTCCTATTTACAGACCTCTACACTGCTATTTCCTTCAGCCTGGATGCCTTCACCTAATTAACTCTTACTCCACCCTCAAATGTCACTTTTTCAGAATAGCTTTCATTGAAACCACAGACTTGACTTTCTATTACAAATTTTTGCAGCAACCTTTCTTTTCCTCCACAGAATTCATGAAAATGCATTAATGTGTCCTAGCTTTGGTTTCCCTAAATCCCATACTGAGACAATTTGAATTCATTTGGAAGTGATCTGAGGAAAAATTGTTTGGGATTAGAAGTGAAACAGAGAAGGAAAGAGAGTCAATAAAGGGTGTCCAAACAAGCAAGTCACCACCATGGGCAAATGGAGCCTAATCCCTCTGGGGAACTCTAGGAGGAAGAACACATCTCAAAACTATCCCAAAGGAAGGGAGAGGAAGATGGGGTATTTATCCACCATTCACCATCCATCATTGTTTGATGGCTGCTTTCAGGGTTATGCATGCTTCAGCATATAAGATTTACCATGTTCATGGGCCAAGTGTGCTCATATTTCCAGAAACAAAGACCTGTGGGCAGAACTAAACAGCTTTGCTTCATAGAGTGCTGAGGCATGTGGATGAGCAGAGAGCATCTGCCATACTACATACTTACTAGTATGTAATTATTTAATGAACACCCATCTTTCCCACTGGACTTGATATGTCTGTTTTGCTAACCAAGGCATACACTGAAGCTACCACAATGCCTTGACAAAGATAAGACTTCGTAAATATTTATACATAAGCTAATTATTTTATGAAGGGAATTCTTGCACTTTTACTTGTAATGACAATCCTAGTTCAGAGCTGGGTATTTGGCCACAAAAATCTTATGCCCCATTTGTAAATCTGGTCACAGTTTATAACACTTGACAAACACTTCACAAACATTGTAATAGCTACTAGAGGCCCGGTGCACAAAAATTTGTGCACTCGGGGGGTCCCTCAGCCCGGCCTGTGCCCTATCGCAGTCTGGGACCCCTCAGGAGATAACGACCTGCTGACTTAGGCCCACTCCCGGGTGGCAGAGGGCAGGCCCAATCCCTAGGTGCAGCCCCTGGTCGGGCTCAGAGCAGGGGTGCTTGGGGAGTTGTGGAGCCACCCCCTGTCATGCACAGAGCAGGGCGGATCAGGAGGTTGCGATGGCACCCTCAGTCATGCTCAGGGTAGGGCCGATTGGGGGGTTGGGGCACCACTCCCTGTCACACTCAAGGCAGGGTTGATGGGGAGGTTGTGGCGCCACCCCGTCACACACAGAGCAGGGCCAATCAGGGGGTTGGGGTACTCCCCCGTCACTCACAGAGCAGGGCCCATCAGGGGGGTTGGGCTCCGTACCCTGTCACGCACAGAGCAGGGTCGATCAGGGGTTGGGGAGCTCCCCCCTGTCACGCACAGAGCAGGGCCCATCAGGGGGTTGGGGAGCTCCCCCTGTCACACACAGAGCAGGGCGGATCAAGGGGTTGAGGAGCTCCCCTCTGTCACTCACAGAGTAGGGCCTATAGGGGAATTGGGGCACCGCCCTCTGTCACACACAGAGCAGAGCTGATCAGGGGGATGGGGCGCCGCGCCCTGTCACACTCAGGGCAGGGCTGATGGGGAGGTTATGGCTCTACCCCGTCACACACAGAGCAGGGCCTGTGAGGGGGGGGGGGTTGGGGCGCCACACCCTGTCACACAGAGACACAGGGCGATCACGGGTTTGGGGAGCTCCCCCGTATCAGGCACAGAGCAGGGCTGATCAGGGGGTTGGGGTGCCTTCCCCTGTCACGAACAGAGCAGGGCCGATAGGGAGGGTGTGGTCCCGCCCCCTGTCACACACAGCCACAGGGCGATCAGGGGGTTTGGGTGCTGCCCCCTGTCACGCTGATCCTGGTGCCAGGAGGCCTCACTGCTCCGCTGATCCTGGTGCTAGGAGGCATATTACCCTTTTACTATATAGGATAGAGGCCTGGTGCACGGGTGGGGGCCGGCTGGTTTGCCCTGAACAGTGTCCTGGATCAGGGTGGGGGTCCCCACTGGCGTGACTGGCCAGCCTGGATGAGAGGATGATGGCTGTTTGCAGTTGGTCACACACCCTTCCCCACTGGGGTGCCTGGCCAGTCTGGGTGAGGGGCTGAGGGCTGTTTTCAGGCTGGCGGGTGACTGAAGCTCCTAACTGCTCCTTTTTTTTCCTTTTTCTTTTTTATTCTGGGCCAGCTTTAGCTCTGAGGCTTGGCTCCAGCTCTGAGGCCTCAGCTGCTGAAAACAGGTATCTGGTTTGTTTGAGTTCTATAATCACAACACTGTTTCAACTCCAGCTCTGAGATCCCTGCTGGCTGAAAGCAGGTTTCTGGGGTTTTGTTTAGCTTCTATATTTGTAACAATGTTTCAAACTGCAAGCTCAGAGGCTGGCAGCAGCAGGCGGGGAACGTTGGAGTCCTCCGTCACTGAAGCAAGCAAGCCTCATGTTAGCTTCCAGCTGCCTGGCTGCCGGCCGCCATCTTGGCTGGCAGTTAATTTGCATATCACCCTGATTAGCCAATGGGAAGGGTAGGTGAGGTATGGCTAATTACCATGTTTCTCTTTTATTAGATAGGATTATCAAAATGAAAAAAAAAAAAACTGGCCCTGACCGGTTTGGCTCAGTGGACAGAGCGTCAACCTGCAGACTGAAGAGTCCCAGGTTCGATTCCGGTCAAGGGCATGCACCTTGGTTGCGGGAACATTCCCAGTAGGAGGTGTGCAGGAGGCAGCTGATTGATGTTTCTCTCTCGTCGATGTTTCTAACTCTCTATCCCTCTCCCTTCCTCTCTGTAAAAAAATCAATAAAATATATTAAAATAAACAGTGTAAGGTAAGGATGTGGAGGAATTAGAACCTTTATGTATTGCTAGTGATAATGTAAAATGGTGTAGCTATTACAGAAAATAGTATGACACTTTACAGAAAGAAATGTTTACTATAAAATCTGGGTTTTTCAAGAGCTTTTCCTGGTTACACAGAAAGGCATGTCTTATCTCTTTCATCATTACATTCACTTCTTTATCAAAATTTGACTAGTTGCAGCTACTGGATCATTATGATCTGTCCCATGTTTTGTGCAGTGGTCTATGCTGTTCTTTTTCTCTGGAATTCCTGTGCCCACCAGTATAAGTGACAAATTCCTGTTTCTAAAAAGGCACCCTTGCTAGGACCCCATGAGCAATAGTCTCTGCCCTCTGAGATACATGGGAGTGTTTGTTTTGCTGTTTTATGTTGGACATCATATTGGGATAAGAAATCCTTGAGTACAGGGAATGTACATTATTCATATTTATATCACATAGTCTTTTCGAGTACCTATTTCACAAGTATATTATGCTGCTTTCTTTATCCAATAATATATATTTTTAAATATATTTTATTGATTTTTTACAGAGAGGAAGGGAGAGGGACAGGGATAGAGAGTTAGAAACATACATGAGAGAGAAACATCGATTCAGCAGCCTTCTGTACACTCCCTAGTGGGGATGTGCCTGCAACCAAGGAATTGAACCTGGGACCTTTCAGTCCCCAGGCCGACGCTCTACCACTGAGCCAAACCGGTTAGGGCAATAATATATTTTTAAACGGAATCATATAATTGAATAATAATTATTTTTCAAAATACCAATAATTTGTCTTTACAGAAAGGCCCTTAATCAAAGCAGGCTAATAAGTTTTATAAAACTCTTGCAGATATTTTGAAGGGGATTCATAACAATTTCAAATGTTTTTAAGGTTGGCTACACTGCTTTTGTTTTGTTTTTGGATGGTAAGAATTTCCATTCAACACTGAAGTTCCCTATCCCTGAATCAAATTTGTCAGTAGCACTGTGGTAAGGTTTATGAAATATAATTAGGGTAATTCTATTGTATTATAAACAGAACAAACCTTCAGCTAGTCCCATTGGCTATGTCATCAAAATATACCCTGGATTTGTTGATTTCTCTCTAAATACAATGTCATCTTAGAGTGGTTCTCAACCTTCTGACCCTTTAAATACAGTTCATGTTGTGACCCAACCACAAAATTATTTTCGTTGCTACTTCATAACTATAATGTTGCTGTTATTAATCGTAATGTAAATATCTGATATGCAGGATGGTCTTAGGTGACCCCTGTGAAAGGGTCGTTCAACCGCCAAAGGGGTCGCAATCCACAGGTTGAGAACTGCTGTCTTAGACCAATCCAAAAGAACCATAATAATCTTACTGTACCACATCTTACTATACCCACTCTGGATTGCTATAAAACATTAACTCAATCAAAGTGAATTTTCAGAGGACAAATAAAATCATGCCACAAATCCTACTTAAAATTCCTATTATATTTAGAATAAAATGTAAGTATATATATACAGTGTCCAATATAATCTGGCCAAAAACTACGTATCTATCCCAGTACTGTTACTCTGAATAGCCAGTATTCCTAATCTTGCCTACCATACTGTATTCACAGTATTCTGTTACTCAAACCTGCCAACTATCCCTACCACAGTGCCTTTGCATTTGTTCCTGATATTTTCCTTTGTCTGGCTCTTTCTCATTCAGCTTTAGACTAAAATTTGACCTCCCCAGAGAAACCTAACATATCTAATCACTCTCCATTACATTACCATATTTATTACTCATCTCCTTGTAATGTATATTGCTAACCCTTGTCAGTAGTGTTTAACTGTGTATGAACCACCTCTCTACTTAAATGCAAGTTCCATGAGAGAAGTGTCCATTTTGTTGGATTTGCTGCTGGATCCCTAGCACGTACAATAGTTCCCTGATACATTATAAGAGGCTATGAGTGTGTGTGTCAGTGCCTATGTGTGTGAAGGAAATAAAGAAGGTAGGATGGAAAGGAAGTTAAAACAGAAGTAGAAGGCATGCTATTTTGAGATTTGGAATAGAAAGAGGGAAAAGAAAGGGAACTATGATGGGTTAAGATTTCATTAATTGGGTGGAGGCAAAGAATTTCAAGTATTATCCTATCTAATAAAAGAGAAACATGGTAATTAGCGTACGGCTGCTACCCTTCCCATTGGCTAATCAGGGCGATATGCAAATTAACTGCCAGCCAAGATGGCAGCCGGCAGCCAGGCAGCTGGAAGTGAACATGAGGCTTGCTTGCTTCAATGACGGAGGACTCCAACGTTCCCCGCCTGCCGCTGCCAGCCTCTGAGCTACAACTCTAAGCAACTATGTTACAAATATAGAAGCTAAACAAAACCCCAGAAACCTGCTTTAGTCCCGGGCTTCAGCCAGCAGGATCGCAACATTGTTTCAAATACAGAAGGTAAACAAAGGCCAGAAACCTGCTTTCAGCAGCGGAGGCCTAACAGCTGGAGGCAAGCCTGAGAGCTAAAGCTGGCCCAGAATAAAAAAAAAGAAAAATAAAAAAAGGAGCAGTTGGGAGCTTCAGTCACCTGCCAGCCTGAAAACAGCCCTCAGCCCCTCACCCAGACTGGCCAGGCACCCCAGTGGGGACCCCCACCCTGAAGGGTGTGTGACCAGCTGCAAACAGCCATCATTCTCTCATCCAGGCTGGCCAGGCACCCCAGTGGGGACCCCCACCCTGATCCAGGACACCCTTCAGGGCAAACTGCTGGCCCCCACTGGGATCAGCGTGACAGGGGGCAGCGCCCAAAACCCCTGATTGCACTGCGGCTCTGTGTGTGACAGGGGGCGGGGCCACAACCTCCCTATTGGCCCTGCTCTGTTCGTGACAGGGGAAGGCGCCCCAACCCCCTGATCAGCCCTGCTCTGTGCCTGATAGGGGGGAGCTCCCCAACCCCCTGATCGCCCTGCGGCTCTGTGTGTGACAGGCTGCGGTGCCCCAACCCCCTGACCAGCCCTGGTCTGTGTGTGACAGGGGGCGGTGCCCCAACTCCCCTATCGGCCCTACTCTGTGAGTGATGGGGGAGCTCCCCAACCCCCTGATTGGCCCTGCTCTGTGCATGACAGGGGGTGGCGCCGCAACCTGCCCATCGACCCTGCCTTGAGTGTGACAGGGGGTGGTGCCCCAACCCCCCAATTGGCCCTACCCTGAGGATGACTGAGGGTGGCATCGCAACCTCCTGATCCGCCCTGCTCTGTGCATGACGGGGCGGCACCCCAACTCCCCAATCAGCCCTGCTCTGATCCTGACCAGGGGCTGCACCTAGGGATTGGGCCTGCCCTCTGCCACCCGGGAGCAGGCCTAGGCCAGCAGGTCATTATCTCCTGAGGGGTCCCAGACTGCGAGAGGGCACAGGCCGCGCTGAGGGGCCCCCCTCCCCCCCCAAGTGCACAAATTTTTGTGCACCGGGCCTCTAGTCTAATATATATAAAAGGCTAAGTGTTTGTCTGACCAGTACATATGAGCACTGACCACCAGGGGGCAGACGCTCAACAAAGGAGTTAACATGACATACTGGCAATTTAAAAATAAACAGCACCACGGATCTGGTTCCCACAAACCAACACTTGGCTTCGCCCAAGTGGGACACAGGCCCCGCCACCACCCCAGAGCAGCACCCAAAAAAAATCGCAGCCAACATTGCCACAACCTTATGGCGCAAAATGCGGTCCACAGCCCAGTCCAGCCTGGAAGTGGTCACTGTGGGCTCCAGGTAATGAAGTCACATAGCAATGACCAGCTTCCTCTCCCTAGAGACTAGCCTCCTTGGAGTTTCTTCAGTCTAGGATCCCAACTTGCTTTATCGCCAGGTGCAAACATTTTATACTTTAACCAAATGTTTGTGAAGTGTTTTCCTGTGCCTTATCTCATTTGATCCTCACAGAAGTCCTGGAGGCAGTAGATAGGAGATTCAGTGGAATCCTATTTTATTTTCATTTGCTGGAAAATGGAGATTTAGAAACTTGACCCAAGTGAAAAGAAGTAAGAAATGGTGCAACTTGAAAATGACTTCAGGTTTTCTCACTGCACTGAGCAGAATATAGTCAAACACTGCTACACTTAAATAGTTTACCCTTTGTTCTCCCTGCATGATCTACAATATTAATCTGCTTCGTGTTGATATTTACTGCTGTATTGCTGACAATTATCTGAAAGAGAAGTTGGGTTGCTTCATTGGGCAGGAAAAAGTTTAGCTAAATCAGAAAGCAGGTCTAATTAAGCAAGTTTATTCTATATCTATAAAAGGCCAATTTGACTCACACATGCCCGATACATATAAAGCTCTCACTGGTGTTAATTGCATACGTGTGTTTCTGTCATTGTAGATCATGAATTTGTTTGACACTTCTATTATAGTGAAAGGGCAAATAGCGGTATTAAAATATTTCTTCTAATTAATTTCGTTTCAATATGCATGAATAAGAGTGGTGAAAGCAGACATCCCTGTCTTGTTCCTGTTCTTAGGGGGAATGCTTTTACTTTTTACCCATTGAGGATGATGTTGGCTGTGGGTTTGTTACATGTGGCCTTTATCATGTTGAGATATGACCCCTCTATTCCCACTTTGATGAGAGTTTTTATCAAAAATGGGTGTTGGATTTTGCTGAATGCATTTGCTGCATCTCTTGATATGATCATAGGGTTTTTGTCTTTCAATATGTTTATGTGATGTATCACATTTATTGATTTGTGAATATTGTACCAGCCTTGCATCACTGGAATAAATCCCATTTGTCATGGTGTATGGTCTTTTTTAATATATTGCTGGATCCGATTTGCTAATATTTTGTTAAGGATTTTATTATCTATGTTCATCAGGGACAGTGGCCTGTAATTCTCTTTCTTTGCAGTGTCTTTATCTGGTTTTGGAATTAGGATAATCCTAGCCTCATAAAAAGAGCTTGGAAGTGTTCCTTCCTCTTGGATTTTTTGGAACACTTTTAGGAGGATAGGTGTTAGTTCTTCTTTGAATGTTTGGTAAAAGTCCCCTGTGAAGCCATATGGTCCAGGACTTTGATTTGCTGGGCGTTATTTTTATTACTGCTCCAATTTCATTAGTTTTTACTGGTCTATTCAGGTTTTCTGATTCTTCCTGTTTGAGTTTTGGACAAAAATATAATGGCAAAAAGAAGGGATATAATTAGACATATACTCCCCTGAAGGAAAAGAAATGTACAAGTACTATTACTTTCCATAACTTAATAGATTGGACAAGGCTAAGAGCCACCTTAAGGTATAAATAAGGG
The DNA here is from genome assembly GCF_964212035.1 of Myotis nattereri. Taxonomy (NCBI): domain Eukaryota; kingdom Metazoa; phylum Chordata; class Mammalia; order Chiroptera; family Vespertilionidae; genus Myotis; species Myotis nattereri. The sequence continues at coordinate 19,869,603 of NC_138078.1, read as the reverse complement.
TTAAGCAATATTTAAGAATTGGTATGTGTGCAATATTTGACACTAAGATACTTATTACTTGAGTGCTGCCTATTATTTTGTGGAAAAAAAGATTTATTTGGGATACCCTATTATAAACTACTAGAGGTCTGGTGCATGAAATTCATGCATGGGAGGGGAGGTCCCCTCAGCCCAGCCTGCAACCTCTCCAATCTGGGACCCCTTGGGGAATGTCCAACTGCCAGTTTAGGCCTGATCCTGGGGATCAGACCTAAACCAGCAGTCGGATATCCCTCTCAAAATCCTGGACCGCTGGTTCCTAATTGCTCACCTACCTGCCTGCCTGGTCACCCCTAACTGCCCCCCCTGCTGGCCTGAATGCCCCTCACTGCCTCTACGTACCGGCCTGATCACCCCCAATTGCTTCCCCCTCTACCAGCCTGGTTGCCCCCAACTGCCCCCCTACCGGCCTGGTCACCCCTCACGGCCCCCCCACCTGCCTGGTCACACCATGCAGCCTGCTTGTTCAGTCATTTGGTCATCCCTCACTAACCACCCTGCCAGCCTGGTTGCCCCACACAGCCTGCTTGTTCAGTTGTTTGGTTGTCCCTCATTAAGCCCCCTGCCAGCCTGGTCATAGGCAGCCATCTCTTGAGGGCATGAGGGTTAATTTGCATATTACCTCTTTATTATATAGGATTTTCCCACTTCTGCTATTAGGTAAGACTTCACAGCCTCCACTACTCACTGCCAAGAGTCCCTGAAGCATGTGGGTACCTGAGTAGACAGAAAAGCAAGCAAGATAACTGGTGAAGATGGGAGGGATATCATAGGAAAAGTAAAAATTGGAGAAAAGCTAGTGGTAATGATATTTATTGAAGCAGTAAACATAGACAATAGTACAGAAGTCCCTAATGTTTTCCTATTAAAAGATGAGCAAGATGGTTTACTTTAGAGCAGACAGATAAGGTGATTTTGATATTTGCTCTAATTAATGAGGGAGCTGTATTTGCTAGTAACTGAAAACAGAGATGACAAAGACATTGCAATTGATCAACAGTGGTTATGACCCATTTTATATTTTAGGGGAAAGGGAATAGAGAAAAGAACCGCATATCCCCCTATATAAGCCTCAATTATCAACCTACTGTCCCATAATCTATACAGAGTGAGACAATAGTAAGTTTACAGTTTTGAGTACATGAAACAGTTCAATCTTGTATTATTATTTACTCATTTATTGCACTTTTTTCCATATGAGCAACTGTAAACCTACTTTTGCCCCACTCTATATTTGTATAATGGAACCTATGCCTTTTCAAGAGAGGTTAACAATGATGCCACACGGATTGCAGAGATAAGATTATCTCTGAAATTATCACCTTTACTATATCAAATTACTATATCAAAATCAAATACCACACCACAATCTCCAAACTCTTAATCCAAGACTTAACTCCATAAGCATCATTTCAGTTTGAGCTAACAGGTTCTTATTAAGCTCCTCTAATACAGGCAGGAGAAGTACAAGAGTGGTTGTTTTAAAATAAATATGCCCTGTCCTAACTGGTTCAGCTCAGTGGATAGAGTGTCGGCCCGCGGACTGAAGGGTCCCAGGTTTGATTCTGGTCAAGGGCATGTACCTTGGTTGTGGGCTCTATCCCTCCAGATCTAATCTGTGCTGTGAATTGTACCTTCATTTTTTTCACTAAGACATTAGATTATTTTCTTCAATTATCTTTTCTTTTCAACCCTGTGTAAATTCCCCTACCACATTTCCTGCTTGACATCTTTTCTGCAGGATAATAACTCAATAAGATCGCAAGACTTCAACACCATGGTTCTGATCCTAAAAGACACACATAAAGCCATAGGCAGTAAGTAGTGGAAGTAGCTGGGTTCTGAGTCTCTCCGCACATGAACTATAAGCAGGACAACCATGTTTCATAATTTCTAACTCCTGCATAAACCCAAGGGCTTGTCTCTTGAGGTTTACGTGTGTTTTATTTCAAAATTGTGAACCAGAGAAACAGACAAAATAAAATTCATTTATCTAGCAATTCTCTTCTGAAGTTAAGACATTTAATATGAGTTGCTTTATATATTTTCCAACGTAGCCATACGGCATTCTTATAATTAATCACATTTTACAAATATTAAAAATTAATCTCTCAATCAGTACCATGTCAAAAAATAAAAACTGCTTTCTATGGCATCTCAAAACAACAGTGATGCCTCCCTTAGACATAAACTTCACACATTCTTATTTCAATAATTTTTACACCAAATTACAATTTTCAAGCATATACCCCATTCCATGGATGTCACTTGAGTAGCTAGTCCAGCCATTAGAAACAGGTTCTAAATTGGGAAAAATCAATTTACTTTTAAACTATTCAAACCTGATTTACTGCACAGTTTAGGAACCAGATTGGAGTTAAAATTCCAGCTTTGTAACCTTGCAAAAATTAACTTCTTTGGGCTTCAGTTTCCTTGTCTAAAAAAAGGACTGTAATAGTACCTATTTCGTAAGAATGATGAGAGAATGAAAGAAGTAACATATACAAAGTGTCTGGCAACTATATTGACAATTACCATTATGTTACTTCATAAGTAAATAGGTTGGATATAAGCTTTCATAACCTCTCTATAAGTTAAGTAACTATTTCTTCCCTACATAAACTTGCAGAATATTATACTCTTATTAGGCAGCAAAAGGAATCCTATAGACTCAAAAAGTCCAAAAAAATTTAAGTCTTCCCATACATTTAATTTCATATCTAATTTCTTCTACCTAAACAACCAAATTCAGAAACGTGTCCTCTTTTTAAAAAAAAAAAATTTTATTTATTTCAGAGAGGAAGAGATAGATAGAAACATCAATGATGAGAGAGAATCATTAATGTGCTACCTCCTGCAAACTCCCTCACTGGGGATTGAGCCTGCAACCCAGGCTTGTGCTATGACCAGCAATCAAACAATGACATCCTGATTCATAGGTCAATGCTCAACCACTGAGCCACACCAGGTGGGCCCTGTTCTGCTCTTAAATAATACTTTTAATTTTTTCAAAATAGTTGGGCTTAGCAATTAATTTGCTATTTTTAATTGTTTTTCCATTGATGAAATTGCCAAAAAAAAAAGGTCTCTTGGGGAATGTAGCCTTTCATGTCAGGTTTCTTAACTTCTAAAAAAGCAGTTTCTATTAGCACATATGGTTTTAGAGTTCTAAACAAAATGACAAATGGTGACCAGAGCAAATGTATATTGTCTGTGACATAGCTTTAACAATCTATTTTTAATGACCCTTTCATAAAATCATTTTAATGTTTTGCCTCCCAGTCCAGCAATAAAGGTCTTTTGCAAGTATTCATCTGTCTGTCACTGTGTTCACCACTTTCATATGGTTCAAGAATTGATGGCAACTTTACTCAACATTGCACATGGTACATTAACAGCTGACAGATGTCAGTAAGACAAGACTACTCAAGCCCTTCTCCAACCATGAGGCTCCAACAAACTATTCCAAAAAATCCAAGAGAAAGGAACATTTCCAAGCTCTTTTCATGAGGCCAGCATTATCCTAATTCCAAAACCAGATAAAGACACTACAAAGAAAGAGAATTACAGGCCAATATCTCTGATGAACATAGATGCTAATATCCTAAACAAAATATTAGCAAATCAGATCCAGCAATATATTAAAAAGATCATACACCATGACCAAGTGGGATTTAGTCCAGTGATGCAAGGTTGGTGCAATATTCACAAATCAATAAATGTGATTCACCACATAAACAAACTGAAGACAAAAACCCTATGATCATATCAATAGATGCAGAAAAAGCATTCAGCAAAATCCAACATCCATTTTTGATAAAAACCCTCAGCAAAGTGGGAATAGAGGAATCATACCTCAACATAATAAAGGCCATATATTGCAAACCCACACAACATCATCCTTAATGGGGAAAAAAGTAAAAGCATTCCCCCTAAGAACAGGAACAAGACAGGGATGTCTGCTTTCACCACTAGTACTCAACATAATACTAGAAGTCTTAGCCACAGAGGTCATATAAGAAGAAAACATAAAAGGCATCCAAATTGGAAAGGAGGAAGTAAAATTGTCACTATTTGCAGATGACACAGAAAACCTTAAAGAGTCCACCAAAAAATTACTAAATTTAATAAATGAATTTGGCAATGTAGGAAGATACAAAATTAACACCCAGAAATTGAAGGCATTTTTATACACCAATAATTAATTCTCAGAAAAAGTAACTAAAAATCAATACCATTTACCATTTCAAACAAAAATAAATACTTAGGAATAAACTTAATCAACAACGTAAAAGTCCTCTACTCAGAAAACTACAGGATGATGAAAAAAGAGATAGAAGATATAAACAAATGGAAGAATATATTGTGTTCATGGATTGGTAGAATTAACATCATTAAAATGCCATACTAGCCAAAGCAATCTATAGATTAAATGCAATCCCTATTAAAATACCAAAGGCATATTTCACAGACCTTTAACAAGTACTCCAAAAATTCATATGGAACCAAAAAAAAAAATCCCAAATAGCCACAGCAATCTTGAGCAATAACAAAGTTGGAGGCATCACAATACCGGATATCGAGTTATACTACAAAGGCACTGTAATCAAAACAGCCTGGTGTTGCTGGCACAAGAGACATATAGGTCAACTGATCAGAAGAGAGAACCCAGAATTGACCCAAACAATTAAGCTCAATTAATATTTGACAATGGAGGAAAGAGCATACAATGGAGTAAAGACAGTCTCCTCAATAAATGGTGATGGGATAATTGGACAGGTACTTGCACAAGAATGAAACTAGACCACCAACTTACACCATACACATGAATAAACTCAAAATGGATAAAATACTTAATTTTAATCATGAAGCCATAAAAATCTCAGAAAAAAAATAGGCAGCAAAATATAAGATATTGTACCTAGCAGAATTTTCACAGATACACTAGTGGAAGAGAAACAAAGGAAAAAATAAACAAATGGAAGTATATCAAATTAAAAAAGCTTCTGCACAGCCAAAGAAACCAACATCAATTGAAAAGGGAACCCACTACATGGGAGATCATTTTTGCCAATGATACATCTGATAAGGGATTAATCTCCAAAATATATAAAGTACTCATACAATTCAACAAAAGGAAGACAAACAATCCAATTAAAAAACATGGTCAGCCGAAACCGGTTTGGCTCAGTGGATAGAGCGTCGGTCTGTGGACTGAAAGGTCCCAGGTTCGATTCCGGTCAAGGGCATGTACCTGGGTTGCGGGCACATCCCCAGTAGGAGAAGTGCAGGAGGCAGCTGATCGATGTTTCTAACTCTCTATCCCTCTCCCTTCCTCTCTGTAAAAAATCAATAAAATATATTTAAAAAACAAAACAAAACATGGTCAGAGGACCTAAATACTTCTTTATAGAGGAGATAAAAAAAGGTCAATAGACATGAAAAAAATGCTCAACATCACTAATTATCAGAGAGATGCAAATTGAAAGGACATTGAGGTACCATGTCACACCTGTCAGAATGGCTACCAACAATACTTCAACAAACAATAAGGTGAGGATGTGGAGAAAATGGTACCCTAGTACACTACTAGTGGGAATGCAGACTGGTGCAACCACTATGGAAAACAGTGTGGAATTTCCTTTACAAAAATTCAAAATGGAGCTGCCATTGGACCCATTGATCCTACTTTCAGGTATATATCCTAAGAAGCCTTAAACACCAATTAGAAAGGATATATACACCCCTATATTCATAGCAGATCAATTTACAATTGCTATGATTTGGAAACAGCCCAAGTGTCCATCAGTAGATGGATTAAAAACCTGTGGTATATTTACACAATGGAATACTATTCAGCTGTAAAATATGAAGGATCTATCACTTTTTAAGACAGCATGAAGGGACCTGGAGAGTATTATGCTAAGTGAAATAAGCCAGTCAGAGAAGGACAAGTATCATAAGTTCTCACTTATATATGGAATCAAATAAAATAAACTGAAAAACAAAACAAATCAAGACACAGTGAAACATGCAACAGACTGATGTAATTCAGAAGGGGTGGTGAAAATGGGAGGAGACTAAACAAAGAACTGATATGCATAAATGCAGAGCCCATGGACAAACAATAGTGCAGGAAGGCCTAGGGACAGGTGGGGATGGGGGTAAGGTGAAGAGGATCAAAGGGGGGATGGATATTTATAACACTTTAAACAATAAAGTTTTTTATAAAAATCTATTTTTAACTACACTTTATTAAAATCATTTTAAGGTTCTGCCTCTCAGTCCAGCAATGAAGGTCTTTTGTTGCCTTGCAAGTGTTCATCTGTCTGTCACTGTGTTCACCATTTGCACATGGGTCGAGAGTTGATGGCAACTTTACCCATCATCGCATATGGTACATTAATAATTGGCAGCTGTCAGTAAAACAAGACTACTCAAGCCCTTCGCCAACCATGAGGCTTCCACAAACAGGTGGCAGTCTGAACCTAACACCTGCTGAGGCCATACTAATCTGGCACTAATTAACTTCATTGGCCATAGTCCTCCTCTGCTTCAGGAGAGAGGATACAGATCACAGGAAATGTTTGGCTGAAATGTCTGCCTGAGTCAATCCAGTTATTCTTTTAAGAAATATCACCCACATCCATGTGTACTGATTTATCCATTTCAAAATGTTTTCACTACTCTGTAGATCTGCTCTTATTGTGGTAACAACTTACAATACTTATTTTAGTAAACCATGGAATACCTAACACTGGAATTTTAAATGGCAGCAGACACATCTACTGAACACCTACTTTGTATATAGCACTCTGCTGAACACACTGAAGGTATATTTTAATACAACCAGAGAAACAAAAGGCATATTATTTTGAAAAATTAAACAGAATACAGTGATTAATTCCAAGTTAGGGTTCAGTTAGCTGTGAGGTAGGTAATTTCTAAGGGAACCCAAATAGGAACCCATTCTCTGGCTCAAAGGTTTACGTAATCAACATGGACTATCTGTTGCCTGTGCAGTTACAAAGAATAACTGAATAGGGTAACTGAATGACACAGTAGGTTATACTAAAGATACCTCAGGCAATAAAAATGGGAGTGAGAAAGAATTTGCTCAATCAGTGAAAGGGGTTGAGGAATTTGTAATCTAAGATTCCCATGAAGTGCAATTTATGTGATTGAACTTATTTCCGCATAGTAGTCTGTGGCTTTGCATGACAGGGCTGCTTGGCTACTTCAGTTTCTGTTTTCTTAATTCAAATATATGAGACTAGAGGCCCAGTACACAAAATCGTGCACTGGTAGGGTCCCTAGCAGCTGTTGGCCAGTACTCCCTCCCTTCCCCTGGCAGGCCCCACCCTCTGGTCAAACTCTGGGACAACTCCTGGCTGAGGGGATAATTTGCATACTATGCTTTTATTATATAGGATTCCCACAGTCATTTATACAAACTTGAACTTATTCATGTATGTAATAATTTTGCATGACCAAGTTATTTGCATGACTGAGTACTTTTTCTCACTGGTTAACCCTGTTTCAAATATATGCCTATATCAGACATATATATCTATAAATGATTATAAACTTAATTTGTTACATTAAAAGAGGCAGACTATCTTTTAAATTGTTTTCCATGTGGTATTTTTTCATATTTTCTGCATAACACACAAAAATGCATTAAAATTCATCATTTTGATCATGTCAATTAATTTTATTTAAGTTTTTTTTTAAGATTTTTAAATTGATTTTGAGAGAGACAGGAAGTGAGAGGGAGAAAGAGAAACATCAGATGTGAGAGAGAAACAGCTGCCTCCTGAATGCCCCCTACCAAGAATCAAACATGCAACCCCAGCATGTACCCTGAGTGGGAATTGAACCAGCAACCTTAAGGTGCAAGAGATGGCACCCAACCAACTGATCCACAGCAAACCAGAGATTACTACATTTTCACTAGAGTGATCTGATCCAAAATAATGTAGCAAATTATTATTAAATCAAGAATGGCAGTTTTGGCACTCAACCTACATACGTTGTATATATATTGTGATTAAACTCTAAATACCTTTTGTGAAATAAAGGTGAGAGCTCAGGGGAGGTTAATATTTACTTGTAAACCTACAAAATGTCATGGTATTCACTTTCTTAAATAATCTGATATGTTTTCAGCTATGAAGTTATTCAAGTTTTTTATTAAAATTAGTTTTTAAATCCCTGACCCATCACCATAATTCAGAGATGTCAGTAAGAAAGTCAGAGCAGGAATGTCAATCATAGCAAGAAAAACACAACTCAGAGTCTTCAATTAGTGAGATAGTGAGGATAATATGACCACATAGAAGTTGAGCACCATTCTCCTTCACCTTTATTCCAGATTAGCTAAATTCAGTCTGCCCAATTATCCATACTCATTCATTCATATTCTCTTTCTATTTCTAAAATATGGGCTTTTATTTGTTTCAGCAAAAGATAATTTGAAATACCGGGGTAATCCAAAAGACTGATCAACCTTCTGTTATGCTTAATGACTAGGAAGAGGCATGGAAATCATTGGGTTCAACTTCTGTAATTCATACCAGGAGAAAATAAACCAAATGATCTCCACAGCCTTTTCTAATCCTTTTAACAATCATTTTCACACTTTGGAATGTATTCCTTTGATATAGAATTATTTAAGGAAATATTTTCAAGGATGTTTACTGCAGCAACATTTGTAGTACCAAAGCATGGAAGCAATTTGCCTGCAGCAAATATGGCAAAGACTAAATAAAGTCAGCCACTTCACCATAGAATACCATATACCTATTAGCAATACCAAAAAAATGGGGCTATATATCTGGTGACATATATTCCCAAGAGTTACTGAGTGAGAAAAACAAGATGCAGAAAATTCAATATTGTGTAATCCAAATTTTCTGAAAAGTGATAAAACTTTTTATTTGTGTGATTCCTAAATAGAAATATAAGAAAACGGAGAGATAAAGGGCTTGATTATTAATATGTTTGGATTTTGTTGAGGGGGGGGGGTCATGGCTGATTTGCATCATGGAGAAAAGGAATAGAGAGGAAGACGACCAGCAAGAAAAAAGGAAAAGGGGAGGGGAAAGAATGCTATGATTAAAGCTATACATTTATGTAAACTTATATGCCTTTAAAAGTATTTAAATATTTAAGATAAATTTTAAAATGCCTTTCAGGGAAAATTGTAGTATCATTTTTTTGTCACACCTTCTGTTTTAAAGTATTTTATTGATTAAATTCTTTAGAATATTTAATCAAATTACCTAGACTTTCTTTGTAACACTACCACTTATTGAGGGACACAGAATGCACTAAACACTCAACATATATTAATTTGTTTTTAACAGAGTTTAATTTAAGGATCAATAAATTTCCACAAGTTATACCTTAATTCCTGGTTTGTCCAATGTACAATTTCTATATGTAAACTCTATGAAAGGCTTACTATTGAATCCCCAGTGCCTGCAATCATTGTTGGCACCTGGTAGATAACATAGACTTGCTGAATTTCTGGAATGAATGACTCCATGTGATTATTTTATATGTCATTAGAAATCAGATTTCTGAAGTTGATTAAGTTACATAATGTTTAATTCAACCTTTCCTGGTACCCTGTTATTATACTCCTAAACCAAAAATGACCAATAAAAACAGGAAACAAAAAGAAAAAAACCTAGAAAACTCTAAACATTTCAAGATTCTAACTTTCAAAACAAAATTAACACCTGAAAGTCTGAGAATGTAAAGTTGTATATATTTAAGAATAGATCTATGTGGTGTAATTCACTGTGGTACAGTGGCAAGAATAAAAATACATGCTAGGCAACTGGACTGCCATCATTGAAATTCTTGTAATCCACTTAAAAACTGTGTGCTCTTGGGGAAGTAGCAGAGCTTCTCTGTGCCTCCTCTGTAAAATGCTGTGAGACTTATATGTGGTACGACATACAGAACTCCCATCACAGGGTCTAGCACATGGCAAAAACTTAATAAAGTGTTTTCTAATACTATTAATAATCAGATGAAAAAATAAAAAATAATAACAACAGAGATTTTATTATCTGTTTGCCAAATGGCTTTTGTGTTTTGAACAGTTACTGCTAGGTCTATATGGAGTACCTCAGTTATGTAACACACCTCCTAATGGAAGAACCGAAGACTGGGGTCAGGATTGAGCCCAACTTAAACTGGGCAAGAAGTCAAGAGACTACAATTGGAGATCAAGTTTAAAAAAAAAAAACTTTATAGGAATGAATAGATGAGCAGACGCCAAAGGTCAGGGTGAAATAGTGGTTAAAAAAACAGGCAGGTCGAAAGTAGAATCCAGGAAACAGGATACCCAGAGAACCCAGAAGAACAGGATAGGAAATCTCAGGAAAGCAAGCTCCAACACCATGAGGAACTTGCTCATGATGGAAATCCAGGATCGGTCAGAAAATTCCTTGGCTTTTACCTCCTAGCCAGTAAAACAGTCTTAATCTGCCAATTAAATCAGGATGCGGGTATCCCTGGACTAATTGAGAAATACAGGAATGAAATTAAATGAATTAAAAACTCTAATAAGAGTAACAACCCATTTATTCATTACTTACCTATTGTATGATAGTGTTTTATTTTGTTTTTGTTTTTAGTTGTCCTAAGAAAGGTATAGTAGCACCCTCCCTTAATCACAGATAACAAGCATAATTGTCATTAACTGTACTTAGTGAATTCTTCAGAGCCCAATTAATATGCTAAAAGCTCCCCAGTTCCCACTGCCTATTGACCTGTGAAATTTTCATAATTTTTAAATTATAAGATGGCTTAGGAAGCAATAACCTCATGCCTGCCTGGTAGACTGGGCCAGAGTGAGAATAATACGTTAAGTCAATTTTCAGTGGCATACAATAAGAGTGATGCCTAATTTGTGAAATTAAACTATCTAGTCAGTCTCATCGAAAAGGCACATGATCCAAACTCACAAGGCTTAGGGAGAAAGGGCAAAGACTGATATAAGCAAATACTGCAGGACTATAACAAAACAGTTGTTTGGCGGTTGGCCTAAATGTGAAGGCAGGAAAACAAAGTGCAGCCAGGGAGAATGTTCTCTGGTTTCCTGGGTAACAGGAGTCAAAGACTGCAAGGAATGGAGCTGAGAAAGGTACTTGCAGAGGAAAAGCAAGAAACATACCACCACAGGAGATTCTCTGCAGGAAGGTAATAGTGCATGTTCAACAACTGTAACGGGACAGGTATTCAACCAGAGGTGGGAAAGATGAACTGACCCAGAAGCCCTGACATATTCTTTTTGGAAATACATTTCCTCAGCAGTTAGACACAGTTACTTAACCAGCATTCTTGGCCTTGCATAATTGAATATTGATTGAAAAGATGCATTTAGTGCCTCTGAAGTGAAATAGGTGGGTATTGTATGCAGGTAAGGACTCAACAGTCAGGTCACAGAGCAGGGTTTCCTGCTGACAAATGAAGGGTCTAAAGCATCTCTTCATCAATAACACCGGCCCTGCTGGTTCCTTCTGTAAGCCATCATTGTTATTCCAGACACTAGCTGCCCTAATAATCCTATCAAATTCACTTGAACTCAATTCAGTAGAAGAAAATTAAAAAGATTCATCCAATTTGATACTTGAAATACCTGCAAATGGGCAAAATGTGTTTGATTGCCATTCTAAAGCAGGACTTTGTCAAAATGTTAGGTTCAGTTTTAGCCTTGAGACGACATTACTTGGAATTAATTGCTGCATAAAATAGTCATTTTATGACAAAAGCATAATGAGATCATCATAATTTCTAAAAATCAACAATTTAATCCTGGCAATTTGGATGGACAGCACATCTTCAGATGGCATTAAAGGCATATGCTTTTGTGTGTGTGTGTGTGGGAGGGAGGGAGGGAGGGAGGGAGGGAGGGAGGGAGGGAGAGAGAGAGAGAGAGAGAGAGAGAGAGAGAGAGAGAGAGAGAGAGAGAGAGAAGGACTGTCCTGTTGATTTCCTGTTGGGTGACAAAACATAGCTTTGGCAGTGCTGCCTTGTGAAGGGTTGTTTACTGCTTGGAAAAGGGTTTCCTATTAGGCATGTACTGAACTTATTGCAATGTCACAGAACAGTGTCAGCTGTGTCGTTGCCAAAAATGACATCAATTCTCACCCCCCACAAAGACAGACATTGTTAGGGGTGCCATTAATGAGGCATACACTTTTCTTTCCTCAACTTTTCCTCTATGGAGTAAGAGATCAAGGCTTTCTAGTGGAATTAACTTTCCAGAAGATAAAGAAACACTGCAAAGGTTTTAAACAATACAAAAGGTTTTAAACAATACTAAAGTTAATGGGGGAAAAAATGACAGCAATGCATGCAACTACATAATTCCCACATAAGAATCACAGACAAATAGAAATACATGCAGCAAAACAAATGTGTATACATACACACATATGCATTGTTCTCACAAAGTATTTACTACATGAAATGTTTTTAATCCTCTAAAATTTACACTGGTTTCTTATCCATTTTTTATGTTTCACCATCAGATTTAAATGTTATATATGAACAATGGACATTCGATAAATATTTTCCTATCCTCTATGTTCCTTAATAGTCATTAATAAAATCTACAACTACATAACAAGTTATTTTTGAACAAAAACCAAAATTATTATAATTTTTTGAGTAGCTTCTATATGCCAGATTACACACACACACACACACGAGGCCCAGTGCACAAAATTCGTGCACGGGTAGGGTCCCCAGGCCTGGCCAGCGATAAGGAGCCTTCCAGCTGCCAGCCAAGGCCTTCCTTTGTTCCACGCCACCCCCGGGTGGTCAACGCATGTCATAGCAGATGGTCAAATTCCTGAGAGGATAATTTGCATATTAGCCTTTTAATATATATATATATATATATATATATATATATATATATATATACATATATATATTACAATGTAGTGCTTACAAGCTAGTTATAATTAGGAAACTGAGATCAGAGAGATCACTAGAATAGACCAGAGCCACACAAGAAAGTGGCAAAGCTGGGACTCAAAATCTATTCTTTCTGATTTCTAATCTGCACTCACTCTCTGCTATGACTGGTTGCCCATTACGACATGGAGGAGAGACTGTTCCATGAGGTGACTGCTGCCTGATCCTCATGTTAGATCAAGGCCAGAACAGAGATAGATTCTCTTAAACTCCCTCAGAGACTGGTCATCCCCTCCCCTCTGCCTCTAGGCATGCTGGTTCCTGGAACAGGCACTCTGCCCTTGAAAATTATGTAAGGTCTTTTCCCCTTATCTGGGGTGGGTCATGCCCCAGTACCCTAATCCATCCTGCCCCTTCCTATATAACCCCTTAGTGCCTACCAAACGGTGCAGAAAATATTGATATTGTCTTTCTGCCATCCAAGATGTGCCTTGTATAGAAGTTTCCTTAATAAACTCTTAATGTTATGCTGGACTTGCCAGCCTCTTTCTCCTGTCTCTTAGTCCCACAAAATTTTACATAATAATCACTAATATCCTATCTGCACAATTCCAACACCAACAAAAAAATTTGGATGAGGCATTAATAATTACAGTCAAGGAATTAACTGTTAAATTAGTAACTGACCTGCAATTCCCCATAGTAAACACACAATAAAAAAGGCTAAGAGAAATAGAAGAAGGAAGTGAGATGGGAAACAGGAATGGAGGCAAAGGATTTTCTCTCATTAATTTATCAAATAATTGTGTCCCAGCTTCTCATAGCAGCTAGAGATACAATGGTTAGCAAGATCACTCACTGTCACCCATCTCACAGAGTTGAAGACTAGTGTAGGAAATTTTCATTAATCACATAATAATACAATCCTATATAATAATAATAAAAGCCTAATATGCTAAGTTGTCTGGTCGTCCAGTCAGCCATTCAACCAATCAAAGCATAATATGCTAAAGATATGCCAAGGCCTCTCAACTGCTCACTATGATGTGCACTGACCACCAGGGGGCAGATGCTCTGGCTGGTAGGTTAGCTTGCCACTGGGGTCCGGCCAATTGAGACTGAGCGAGATGGCCCAGACACGCCCTGAAGCCCTCCGTGATCCCTTCCTGGCTGGCCAACCTCCCGCGTCCCTCCTTGGTCTCAATTGTGCACCAGTGGGATCCCTCAGCCTGGCTTGCACCCATTGCAATCCGGGACCTCTCGGGGGATGTCAAAGAGCCAGTTTCGGCCTGACGGCAGAACGACTGGTCACTCTGACACACACTGACCACCAGGGGGCAGACACTCAACACAGAAGCTACCCCCTGTTGGTCAGTGTGCTCCCACACTGGGAGCGGGCCTAAGTCTTCAGTCAGACATCCCCCAAGGGTCCCCGGCCTGCGAGAGGGCACAGACTAGGCTGAAGGACACCACACCCTCGGTGCACAAATTTCGTGCACCAGGCCTCTAGTGAAATATAAAATCACAGCTTTGTTAATGCTGCCTAGCAGGGGTACATGGCACTACTGAAAGTGTGTAACAGGGTATTTGGCATACTCAGGTTGGGCAAGGATGATTTGCCGGAAGACATAAAAACAAAGAAAAAAACCTTGCTAAATAGATATTAACATGAAGAGGAGGGAAAGCGTTCCAGACAATGCTAACCACATGTTCAAAAACATGCGGTTGTATTGAGGGTTGAGCAGGACCAGCAGGTATAAAGGACTTAAAAGCAGGTGGAGGGGCTGGATTGCAGAGAGTGTGATGGCATATGGTTGAGGTAAAGCAGGAGAGGCACTTGGTGCTAGGTCTTCAAAGATTATATTAAGGAGTACTGTATTTCTCTTAAGAACAAGAGGAAGTCATTGAATGTCACTGAACATCTGAAGTTCTTTATGAACTGACTTTGTGAGACTGGCATTCAGAGCAAGGTTAATATATTATTGCCATTGTCCAGTCAAGGGCAGGAGCCTGGATTACAGTGACAGCAGTGGAAATTTAGAGAAGTGAATAGAATTAAGAGATAGTTAGGGCACTGTAGCAATGGTTATGATTGTAGGTACGGATATGGTTACAATTATGGTGAAAATATGGTTATATGAACTGAGAGAGAGTAAGGTTTCAAGAATGACTGAAGTTTTTGCTTGATTCACAAAAGATATGAGGTCATTACTTACTGAAGGAGAAAACGAAACAGGATGAGGCTTATGGGAGTTGATCATGTGTTGTGACCTTAACATGGTATGCTTACTGTGCCTTTGAAACATTCAAAATGAGGTATCAGTTATGTAGTTTGACTATTTGGTCTGGAGCTCAGAAGAGGTCTAGCTAGTGAGAGGAATATTGCATGCCAAATATAAGTAGTATGGCAGTCATGAGAGCTGTTCACCAATTATTCCCAGCTCTCTGTCCTCTGGGGACATGGTAGGGTTGCACATCCTAACCTGGATTTATCAGTCAGGGTATCATCAAAAACAGAAACCACTTTAACATTTCAACACAGAAAATTTAATACATGGAATTGTTTATACAGATGTTGAAATCGCTGAGAAGTCAAATAGAGGATGTAGAGCAAAGAAGAAAGACAAGAGTCAAAGAGGAAGTAGTTTTACCTGACTCTGGAAGCCACTTGTAGAAGATGAACCCACACTGTGCCTATTATTTTGGGAGCTGAAATCACAGAGAAGCCACTGCTGCTGGAGATGCCCTCCAAATCTGAAAGAGGGACAAAATGCAATAATCTAGTTTCTCCATTCCTCTGGCCCTCCATTATTCCATCACTATTTCCCAATGACTGGAACTACCTGAAAGCCAGAGAGCAAGAAAACAAGGGAAATGCAGTCCCTTGCAAACCAGAGCCAGTTTGAGAAGGGTGGAGAATGGACTCAGGGCAAACAGGCAAAAGACTGGCACAGTGTGCCCTAACCGGTTTGGCTCAGTGGATAGAGCATCGGCCTGCAGACTGAAGGGTCCCAGATTTGATTCTGGTCAAGGGCATGTACCTTGGTTGCAGGCACATCCCCAGTAGGGGGTGTGCAGGAGGCAGCTGATCGATGTTTCTCTCTCATCCATGTTTCTAGCTCTCTATCCCTCTCCCTTCCTCTCTGTAAAAAATCAATAAAATATATTAAAAAAAAAGACTGGCACAGTGTGGTCATTCAGTAGGTCTGATCAATGAGTTATGAGAAGAAGCAACATGGAACTTTTGAACAGAACATTTAGTTACAAATAGGAAATTCTCTACCAACCATGGTCTCGGAATAAGGACAATATGGAGCACAGGCCCCAGCAGATCCACAAAGGAAGTGTAGCATATAACCAGAGTGAGAAATATTTTTTTTTATTTTTAAGCCACTGAATTTTTGGAGGGATTTGAGGAGTGTTTGCTACTTGTAGCATAACCTAGTCTATCCTGGGAGATACAAAATTAGAACTGATAAGTGGGGTGATGCCCTCCCTAAACTTGCAGTGGTTCTCAACCTTCCTAATGCCGTGACCCTTTAATAGAGTTCCTCATGTTGTGGTGGCCCCCAACCATAAAATCATTTTTGTTGCTACTTCATAACTGTAATTTGGCTACTGTTATGAATCGTAATGTAAATATCTGATATGCAGGATGTATTTTCATTGTTCTCAACCCACAGGTTGAGAACCTCTGCTTTAGAGGGTTGGCTGCCAGTCACTGATGAAACAGATATTGAAAGCTAGAAGGATTTTAATTTAAATTATACAGTGGGAACATATTAGTTAAATCAGTTTTAAACAACAGTTTAACATGCAAATAATGTACCTTAGAACTATATAACTGTTTTCTATATATAATTCTTAGTTTTCTATATATAATTCTTAGATTTGCCATGCTTGCTTCCCCATTTCACACTTCCCTTTCTCTCAATTAACTGAAGGTATCATAGACCTCTCACTCTATGGACCCATGTGCTGTCCTCAGGTAGTAACTATCATACATTATCTAGAGATTCTGTACTTTTGGATGGGATTTATGAATTCTCCTTTGGGAAGTAACTTTATTTTTGCTTTCAGGCTAAATAGCTGAAAACCAGGAAAGCAAATATTTTCAACCTCATATTGGTGGAGTCATATTAGTTTTGTCTAACAATTTTAAAGAAGAAGTGACCTGTGTTACTTCCACATGGGATCATGGAAGAGCTGGTGCAAAAACTCTACAACTTTCTTTCCCTATGACATAGAGACGAGCAACATTTCATAGAAAAGTTGATCCATTAACCTAAGTATCATAGGACACATAACATGAATAAGAAACAGTCTTTATTGGGGGTGTTAATCAAGATTATTGCCTAGTTCATCCTGATTTATGCAAGTGGTAATTAAAACAGATTGTGTTCTAGGAAAATACACCTTCAACAGAAGCAGGGAATGGAAAAGAAAGAAAAAAATGAGAAGAATTTTCTGCCTCAGAAGCACTCTAAGAAAGTGCTTCAAGGAGAGAATAGTCTTATCTATTACTGCTAAGAGATCAAACTTCAAAGAGGAATAAAAACTTCCACTGAAGCTAGCTAAAGATGTTCTTGATGATCTCAGCAAGATGTCTTTCATCAAACGAAGGAGACAAAGGCCAAAATAGCATGGCTTGAGGACTGAGTGGAAGTTGGAGGAAGTGACAGAATATAAACAACTCCTTCAGAAAGCCTGGATGAAGGAGAGATTGAGGGCAATGAGAGACAGCCCCCAAAAAAAGCATCTTGAAAAGAGGTTTATACAGACTCATGCCCAACATACTTCATTCTAATGGAATAACATAACATATAAACTACAATTATTTGGAATTCTAGTTGCTGAGATGAAATAATGATCACTTAAATGCAAAATTTAAATCACCTTATATTTTTGATTCTTTTAAAAAAAACCGTCTTTATTTGATTATTTTTCAATAAAGAGTAATACGTGCACCTGCAAATTTACAGCTAAATTTAATTGCAAAGGGTGCTTGCAGACTGTAACATTACTATTTAGACCTTTTCATATGCTTGCATTATAATTAAATTGGTTTTATCAGGTAGAAATGTGTTTCTAGGTTGAACACATAGGTTATATATGGAAAAGACTGCACTGATCTCATGTTAAAAGAATTATTACTTAAAAGCATTTTTTTAGTATTTTCCCTTTTATAATCCCAGTGCCTAATGCAGTGACTAGAATATCCATTGCACACCCTGTCACTATTTTCTGGTCACATCCTTTCAGTCAAAAAGTATAATTGCCAATGAGCTAATTAGTTACTGGTGAAACTGCTAATCACCAAAACTTCAGATAATATCTTATTCAAATAATTGTTTGCAGACATACAAAATAGAAGCCACTATCCAAATGAAATATTCACACTATGTGTACAGCTTTTAATTCCTGGTATACCTCCATGTACACACATACATTTAAAGGCAGCAAGGCAAATACTTCAAAGTGAAAAACAGCAACAGCTTTTCATAACATGGCTCAAATGTGCCAAATCAATGTTAAATGGATTATATATCTTAGCTCAAATCCTTTCAATTAATTTAAGTGGTAGGTGTTATAATTCCTATTCTACACACATATAAAGTGTATCAGTTTAAGTCCATACAAGTAGCAGGTGACCAAGCCAGGACACTAATCAAGCCCCATATGCCACCAACAGTGTTGCACAAAATATTGTGAATATTTTTCATTACAAACACAAATATCCAATCTCCAGATTGGCAAGCGAATAGGCATAGTGTTTCATTCAGCTCTGTGGCATATTTTAGGAGTATTTTACCTAGAGCTAGAAGGTAGAAATTCCTTTTTGAGTCTGACAAAGATTGTTATTAAGGCCCTGAAGTGGAACTTGATTATGTAGCATTGGCAAAAGAAACTCTACAATTGAAAAGTCTTACTTTCTGAAATATATCACCCATTTATTTCAAAGGGCCTTTTGAGTTCTCACACAGTGGGTTAAATAACAATAGTAAAAATTATTTTAAACAATTTTTACAGTGAGATAAATTAATGAGGGTGGAAAATCCTTTCTCATTTTATTAATATTTATTCTCATACTTTCATTACATGTTTTCAAATTTACCATTTCCTGAGTGAATTTAAATGTGAGATGATTAGTCTCACATTTGTATATAGCAGTGACGGTGAACCTTTTGAGCTCGGCATGTCAGCATTTTGAAAAACCCTAACTTAACTCTGGTGCCGTGTCACATATAGAAATGTTTTGATCTTTGCAACCATGGTAAAACAAAGACTTATTATTTTTGATATTTATTTTATATATTTAAATGCCATTTTAAAAAGAAAAATTAACCAAAAAAATGAGTTTGCGTGTCACCTCTGACACGCGTGTCATAGGTTCGCCATCACTGGTATATAGGGGATATTCATAAAGACTTATTTTCTTCCCCACCCAACTAATATAAAATAATTTAATTTAAAAATAGATCATGACTACAATGTGATTCACAACCCAATTTTGTCAATATCTCTGACCATAAGCAGGATTATAAAAAATTTAAAGATAACATTTTTTTAAAGAAGGCCAGGAGCCCTGGCTGAGGTTTCTCAGTGGTTTGAGCATTGGCCCAGGCACCAAAGGGGTGCAGTTACAATTCTCAGTCAAGGGCATGTACTTGAGTTGTGGGTTTGATCCCCAGGTCCTCATCAGGGCATGTGCAGGAGGTAACCAATCGATGTGTCTCTCTCACATTGATATTCTTTCTTTCTTTCTTTCTTTCTTTCTTTCTTTCTTTCTTTCTTTCTTTCTCTCTCTCTCTCTCTCTCTCTCTCTCTCTCTCTCTCTCTCTCTCTTCCCTATCTCTCTCTCTCTCCCTCATTCCTACCCCTCTTCCACTCTCTCTAAAAAAATCAATGAAAAAATATCCTAGAGTGATGATTAACAGAAAAAAAAGGAAGGCTAATGGAGACAATTCCTGTGAAATTCAAAAATTTGAAGTGCCCTCAAATGGCTATACAATGTTATTGTTACATAGATGATATTCATCATCATTCATTGTGTAATGACTATATGCAGTTGATAGTAATTTTAAGCACCAACCAAATAAGCCCCTTGATATGGGGGAAATGAAAGCACTTTTAAAATCAGAAAATGAGGGTTTAAAATACTGACAATGTACAAATATGATTGTTTTTGACAAGACATAGAGTCCCTCTAACTTCTATTTCTCTATTTTCACAAATTAAATAATGATACCTAATTCAAGGAGTAATGATGAGAATAAAATGAAAAAGCCCCTTGCAAGCTTTAATGTCAACTTTGATAAATATTTGATGGATTATAACATGACAGATATTGTGCAAACAAAAGTAGTTCCTGTAATGGATAGTTATTGCTATATTTTGTTGAAGCAGTTGTTTGCTGGCCAAAGAAAACATTAATTTTTGTCCATGCTAAAAGTGATGCTGTTCTACACACTATGAGGTATAATAAATTCTCAACTTTTCAAAAAAAAAAGGGAACTCAAAGTACAAATCCAGAAAGAGTTTAAATTTCCTTTTGACATATCCTAAATTTTTAATTCAGCTGATCTTCTTACCTAATAAACTTTAATTCTATTCTGGTTATCATTTCTGTAAATACATATAAATGAGGATGGCCTTGGAGGGTATGGAAAATGATTCTGGGGAAAAAAAGAAAAAGGTGTATGGTATTTATAGGTCCTACCTAAAGTAATAATTATGCTAGAATACAGAGGCATAAGACGTTGAATTCAATGAAGCACATATTTTACTTCAGTACTTCAAGATAAAGACACTGAAATATTGACTGTATAACCTAAAAGAAAATATTAATAATCACCTAAAAAGCCCACAAATAGCCCTGGCCAGTGTGGATCAGTTGCTTGAGCATCATACCATTCACCAAAAGGTCACTAGTTTGATTCCCAGTCAGGGCACACACCCAGGTTGTGAATTTAGTTCCCAGTGGCAACAGATCAATGTCTGTCACTCTCTGTCTCTCTCTCTGTCTCTGTCTCTCTGTCTGTCTCTCTCTCTCTCTCTCTCTCTCTCTCTCTCCTTTCCTCCCTCCTCCCTCTCTAAAATCATTAAAAACATATATTTAAAGCCCACAAATAAAACTTTTCCCTTATAAATTCTAAAAATTATTTCAAAGAAAATATTTTATTATTGGAAAACGTGGGATTCTGGGCTATGAGTACCCGTTTTACAATTCTAAAACTTTCCCAAATTCTGCGAACATACGTGCACACTGTAAATAAAAATAAGCATTATATCATTCTTTAATTACTTACTCTAGCTTTGTCCATAATATCCTTTTCTGTCCTTTGCAAGGCCATTCAGATAATATAGAATACAAAAGGGAGGGGAATTAACATGCAGGGGAAAAATCCTCTAGTTAAAAGCATTCCTTAATATTTAAAATGAATAACCCCATTTTCATTAGATAATTAAGGTGATACAATTATATTTTAAAAACGACAAGTGAAGTAATATGTCCAATTTTCCTAAGGCTACTGAGGTCTTTATTAAAAGCTGAAAATAATTCTGATAATTTTCTACTAGAGTAAACAACATTAATTTTGATGTTCTTGTCTGGAATATTAGAGTATGTGGGGGTGTCATCTGGGACAAAGGGGAAGGTCCTGTAGCTAACCACATGTCCAGATGCATTTTCTTTTCCAAGTATTCACCTTGTATTTTTAGTGTGTCAATCCCAAATCACCAACAATATTTTCAGGTAAGCCTTGCTTAGAAATCACACTAGAGAAATTTGGAAGGGGTCAGGAGTAAAAACCTGCCTCTTTGGGGGTCTAGAAGAAAGATATAATCAATTCTAATTGTTTCTCTTCATTGTTTATCCTTAATTAAAATAAAAATTATTTGTGTTTTAAATGTCTTCGGTACTCTTCTGAGATAAAACTTTAAATCATGAGAATGTCTTTTATTTACTTCAATTCAATATGTTATAGACTTATTCAGGTTGTATGACCAAAACAGAATTCATATATAAATAGAAACAACAGTGAGCAAGATTTTCCCAGCTCCTGATTCCTCAGAAATTTTAGACCATATAGAATAGGTTAGTTTGGTCAATTAATTCCAAATAAATCAACTGGTGTAGAATAATTGAAGTTCATAAAGGAAAATGAAAACTATACAAGAGAAATCCCCATTACTCTTAGTGTCAAGATCCCACTGAATCTATTCAGCTCTGTCAAATGCATTCCTTGAACTACTGCACATAAACAGGTTCACTTGCATCTTAGTTTTATTTTTAAATAACCATTCATACTTTAAAATGAAATTACATCAATGAAGAAAGTCTTTAGTAGGAAGGAGTTCTAAATCTACTTTGTAAACAATCCTAAAGAAGAATTATGCAAATTAAAAAGAAAATGCTCATGCTTAGAGTCATATAAATGTAAGATTTCATGAAAAATAAGTTGCCAATGAATGTCAGAAAAACCACCATCCACTGTGCACCAGTAAGAGAAGAAATGTAATGCTGCTAATCAGATTTTCAGATTAAGTCCTGATTTCAGAAATGTTAATGTATACTGAGAATCGGTAAAGTATGATAGTTTTTTGTTTGTGCATCCTCTTTATACAGAACATATAAAAGTTAGTCTGACATAAGCTCACAAATAAGCTCAATCAGTAACTTAAGCCTAGTTACATAAACTAGAAAAATATTAAGTAATTTTTAATTCACCCATGAAATCCCAGAGAACAGACTCTTGGTAAGCAGAACCTCAACTGTGCTGTGATTTATTAATTCTAAATAAACATCAGCCTAAAGAACTAAATGAAACATGGTCATTGATGGGACTGACTGACCAAATTGGCAGCTGGGGTTTCACCAAAGAAGTCAAGTGGTTACTGTCATAATTAAAGAGAGAAAGATAGTTGATCCACTCATAGAATTTGATTTTTTTCAAATGGTTACAGTATTATAAAAGTCAAATATTTCAAAAATAAATAGATAAATAAATAATGTCAAAAATATTCCAACAGTAAATTTTTTATTTGGTAGAAAGTTAACTAGTTTGATATTTAAAATCATAACTTTCTGTATTCCAACCAATTTTCAAGTCTTCCAAAGTAAAAAGCTCTGCCATTATCTGTGATTTTGTTTAGTTTTGTTTTGTTCCTCATTTTGGAGATAAGAGAAGAGCCTTTGGGGACCCATGAAATGTCTCATTTTAAAATGGTAACATAGTTAATAGTTATTCTTATCAATGTGCGATTAATTTAGAAATTAAATTAAAACCACAAATTTAAAACTTGCAGTTCTTTTCAAAGCTTGAGATTTAGTCAGTATTAAATAATTACAATCATTACAAATTTATTAAAATCCTACTAAAATCCTATGGAGCGTTAGGTACATAACTCAGAGTGTAACATCATAAAGTAAATAAAATATGATTACTATCCTCAAGAATAATCCAAATTTATGAACTGGTCAATAGGCATATTACATGCCATTTATACCGATAATTTGGCTTCTAAAAATTCACACACAATAAAAGAATTCAGTTTCCTTGCTGTTTTCTGAGTAGACTAGAAAGTGTTAGAATTCAATTTAGTTTACAACAGAAGAGTACAGCTACAGATGTAACAGTACAAGACATCGGAGCTTTACAGTATCTTACAACATAAATCCAGAAGAAGCAGTGCTATTTTTATGTTTTTGAAAGGTATTGGGAATGTTTTACATGATGAAGAATGTCCACAAATCAACCAATATATCACAACTTACCCTTCCATTGCTTCAAAGTCAGAAGGAATTAAAAAAGGAATTAAAAAATCACTTTCATCAGATGTGGGTAGAATGTTGTGAACATTGAATTTAGACATAAATATGTGGAACACATAACACAGAGCTACCATTTATTCTGAAAATTCTCTTAATTTTTCAAGTCTTACTTGCCCCTAAGAAAAGGGTGACAATAAAATATTATATGCAAAAGTAGTTTTTAAATGATATAACAGCCCCGGACTGTGTTCCTCAGTGGTTAGTGTTGGCCTATACACTGGAGGGTCAGGAGTTCGATTCCTGGTCAAGGGTTCATACTTGGGTTGCAGGTTCGATCCCCACTCCCAGATCAGGATGAGTATGGGGGGCAACTAATCAATGTGTCTTTCTCACACCAATGTTTCTCTTTTCTCTCCCTCTCTCTGTCCCCTCCCCTATCCCTTCCACTCTCTCTAAAAATCAATAGAAAATATATCCTTACTCCTCAGGTGCAGATTAAAAAAATATATATATATATCATATATAAACATATGTCATATATAAATCATATATATTTATATATATACAAATCATATTTGATAGATATATATATTTATATATCTATCAAATATAATTTGATATATATATATCCATATATATATAAATATATATATCTATCAAATATGATTTGTATATATATATATATCAAATAAAAGGCACTGCTTTTCCATGAGTAAATATACTTGTCAATAAAGAAATCTACAAAGTCCTTGTGAGAGGGGTATATATTTTGTTTCTTTCTGCATATTTTTCTCCTCAAAGGAGTTGTTGTGTCATGATAGATAGAACAATGGCCCCCAAAGATGGCCATGTCCAAATCTCCAGAAACTATGAATGTGTTACTTTATATGGCAAGAAGGATTTTAAAGATGTGATTAAGTGAAGAATCTTGAGATTATCCTGGATTCTCTGACTGAGCCCAAAGGATCCTTATAAGTAAAAGAGGGAGGCAAGAGAGAGAAGTAGATGTGAGGATGGAAGCAGAAGTCAGTGATGTGATTGCTGACTTTGAAGATGGAAGGCAGTCTGCAAGCTAAGGAAACTGGGCAGCTTCTAGAGCTGGAAAAGGACACAGATTCTTCCCTAGGGCTTCCAGAAAAGAATGCAGCCCACCAAACTTGACTTTAGCCTAATGAGACTTGTGTCAGACTTCTGTCTTCCAGAATAGTAAAATAATAAATTTGTGTTGTTTTAACTCATTAATCATGGATTAACTTGTCATAGCAGCCCTAGGAAACTAATACACATGCCAAGGGAGGATGCATAGTTAGATTCTATAACCACAGGGCTGTGTGACTTTAAGCCAGTACCTCCCTATTTCAAGTAGGGATGTGGAATTAAGATGATCTCTCTGGTATCCTACATCTGAAAAATACTATAATTAAACACACTAAATTCTCCTTTCTTTCTCTTTTCCCAATCTTTCATGCTTCCTCTCCTCCTTGGATTAAAAAAAAGCTATTTCCTTTCTTATATTTTATGCTTTAGGGAGAAAGTAATTCCTTGGGTTAGCTGGTCTGGTAGAAACTGCTGAGAGATAATGAGGCCCACTTACCCTGATAAGCCATGGCAGCTGCTTTCCTTCACTGACAGTAAGTAGGGAACTTCTCTTGCCCACTCCAATTTTCCCTGAGTCTATTTTCCAGACTTCAAAATACACAGGCAGAAGTTACATAGAAATCCAATATGAACTCAAGGTCCCCAGAGAGTAGTTAGTTTCCTGGGCAATTATATGTAAAAATGTCCTCATCAAGATGATTCTTTTAAAGATTGTCTTCAGCACTAAGTTTTTAAAAATTCATGATTTGTCATCCCAATTATAAGCAGGGAATTTAGAAGGATCTGTGGTTTCTGTGGATAAGGCCACTCACTAACAACACACTTGACCTTGAACCAGAAGGGTCAACTAAACTATATATAACAATAGCCACAGCTAAAAACTGTATTTGTGCTTTCTTCAACCCTAAATTATAACAATTTTAATAGGAGTCACAAGTTCCATGAATGAGACGCCAGGAGTGTGAAGACGTTAATTCCTTAAACAGCAAACTTTGTCACAATAACAAACTTAGGTGATTATTCAATATTTAAAAATAATTACTTGAAATTTTTAATTTAAAATACAGTGGGGCCTTGACTTACGAGTTTAATTCGTTCCGAGACCGAGCTCGTTAAGGAGCTCATTAACTCAAATTACTCTGTCAACACAATGCAAAAAATCAGCCGAGAGACAGCTGGTATCTCAAAAAACTCGTTAGTCGGGACACTCGTAAGTCAAGGCCCCACTGTAGTAAGGAAATGTATTACCATACAAGTACTCATACTGCAAAAGTTCTATGGATAAGATGACCCAGCAATTTCACTGCAAGTTATTTACCCAAAAGAAATGAAAACAAGTGCTTGAATACTTGTACATTCATTTTCATAACATCACTATTCACAATTGCCAGAAAGTGAAAAACTTAAATGTCTATCAACAAATTAACGTATAAACAAACTATGGAATGCACATATAATGGAATATCATTCAGCCATAAATGTTACAACATAGATGAACCTCAAAAACATGCTGAGGAAAATAATCCAGGCACAAAATTTATGTATTATATGATTCAACTTATATAAAATCCATAAATCCATAGAGACTGAAAGCAGATTAGTGGTTACCAGGGATTAGAGAGAAGGAAATGGGGAATAACTTGCATACAGATTTTCCTTTTGGGGTCATGAAAATGTTTTAGAACTAAAGTTGATGATTGCATAACACTATAAACGTACTAAATGACACTAATTTGTACATTTTTAAATTATTTTACATTATGTGGATTTCACTTCAATTTTAAAACAAAGTTCTGTAGTTAGAACTGAATTCTCTTTTGGCCCTGCCACTTGCAATGTGGCCTTTAGCAAGTAACTTAAATTCTCTACCATGAAGACTAATGGACAAAAACCTAATTTAAACTGGAGTTGGGATGACCTGTATGGGGAACTCTCACACCCTACCACTCATCCTCAATTACTCCAAACAGAAAGAAAGTACTTTCCATCTCTAATAAGATTTTTTCTATTCTACTATTACCTATATAATAAAAGGCTAATATGCAAATCAACCAAACAACAGAATGACCCATCACTATGACGCGCGCTGACCACTAGGGGGCAGACGCTCAATGCAGAAGCTGCCCCCTGGTGGTCAGTGTGCTCCCACAGGGGGAGTGCTGCTCAGCCAGAAGCCGGGCTCATGGCTGGCGAGTGCAGCGGTGGTGGCGCGAGGGCTCCCAGTCTGACAGAGGGTGCAGGCCAGGCTGAGGGACTGCCCCTAAGTGCATGAATTTCATGCACCAGGCTTCTAGTAGCATAATAAAGGGGGATCTTGTCCACGCCAGCAATCACTCAGCCAATGAAAAGCCACTACACTTTGAACTCCCAATTCCCTCCAATGAACTATTTGTTTACAACAGTCCCTCTGACCTTCCCTTTCCTCTATTAAAAAAAAAAAAAGATTCCTCTCCTCTGTTCTCTGGACTAGTATGCAGTTCACTAGTAGACCATATCCCAAACTGAAATTATTTGTTGTCCCCAAATAAACACTACTCAATTTTCAGGGTTAAAATGGGTATTAAATGAAATACTGTATTTACAGTATCTGATGCATAGCAGATTATTAGAAAAATTAAAGTTCCCTTCTCTGTACCTGTTTTCCCCCTCTACACAGACTATTGGGACTTTAGAATACTAATTTATAAACATAAATGAGCAGTGGACAAAAGAAAAAATGATATTGCTATACAAGTTCTGGAAATGAATCTTAAGGTAATCAGATGAAAGGATGATCTTTGAATCTTTAAAAGTTTGCATCACACACACTCTCATAGACATTATACATATCTCTGTCTTGTCACTACCAGAGAGAAAATGCGGACACCAAATGTTGATCAATAAGAGATTGGTTCAGTAAGTTAAAACACATCAGTTCAATAGACTACTTTGTAGCCATTCTAATCGGAATGAAGATTTGTATTTAATGGCACTCAAAGATATCCATAGCATAAAACAGAGCGGAAGAAAACAGTTTCAAAATTTTATATACCACATTAAAAAAAACACACAGAAAAAAGCTGTAAGAATATTCATATACAATGTAAACAACTTCAAATGTGGGTATTAAGAACTACATTTATAATACCTTTACAATAAGAAAGTCAATAAAAACATACCTATTTTGAAAGAAGATGTAATGAAATTTTAATAACATACATCCCTCATTATCAAACAGTATAAAATTGGTTCACTTCTAAATGTACTTCCCTCTATTTCTGATGTATAAGATTGTATAACTCTTGTAGAGCAGAATTTTCCTTTGTAAAAAATAAATATAACATTTATTAGCAGTTTGACTTGTAAAAAATCACTTAACCTCTGCACATTAAAATCTTGATTAGCTGAGTTACATAATTAGTATAGAAATATCAGTCTGTTACTATGTGTAGGAGAAAAAGAACCAGGATCAGGATCTGAGTCCTTGGACCTCGCAAATGCTAACAAAACCCTCTAAAAACTTTACTAGTCCTCAAGGAAAGTAAAAATCATGAACTAAGTGTTCTGGATATGCACACAGATTAAAAAATCTAGCATATGGCATCACATTTATGTGAACTTCTTTTTCCTTTTTATTGAATTTATTGTGGTAACACTGGCTAACAAAATTATACAGGTTTCAGGTGCACAATTCCACAACACATCATCTGTACACTGTATTCTGTGTTCACCGCCACAAGTCATGTCTCTTTCCAACAGCATTTATCCCCCAACTGTCAGAATGACTATCATCAATAAATCAATAAACAATAAGTGTTGGCAAGGATGTAGAAAAAAGGGAACCCTCATTCACTGTTGGTGGGAATGCAGACTGTTGCAGCTGCAGTGGAAAGCAGTATGAAGTTATCTCAAAAATTTGAAATGGAACTGCCTTATTATTCAGCAATCCCACTTCAGGGAATTTATCTAAGAAACCCAAAACACTAATTCAAAAGAGTATATGCACCCTAGGTTCATTTCAGTATTATTTACAACTAGAGGCCTGGTGCACAAAATTCATGCATGGGAAGGAGGTCCCTCAGCCTGGCCTGTGACCTTGGGGGATGTCCCACGGCAATTGGGCCTAAACCAGCAGTCGGACATACCTCTTGCAATCTGGGACGCTGCATGCACCAGTGACCATACTTTTCATACAGGTGAAAGGAATCTTGCTGTTGTATGGACAGCTACATTTTTTGCCCTGATTATAAAAGTAGTACATAACATGATCCTTCTGAGGCAGGAGTACCATTTTCCCCATCTTATGGGTGGAAAAACTGAAGCAGTGAGAAGTTAAGTAATTGGCTTTGTCACACAGTTATAAGTGTCAGAATCAGGGCAGACCACAAAATGTGCAAGCCAGAGTCCATGCATGTCATTACTGCATCATCCTGTTTTTTCAGTGTTAGAGTAGCCTTGCCAGGTTTTAATTTTTAAATCTAAGAGACTACTATACTACTACAGTCTCTTAGAGTAGGGTCCCTAGGCCTGGCCTGCGATCAGGGCCAATCTGTGGGGCAACTGGCAGGTGGGGCAATCGGGGGGGTCTCCCCACTGGCACCCACCTTGGCTGGTGGCCTGGTGCCACCCACCAGCTGGCCCCGCCCCCTGATCGCCACCACTGGTCACCTCCCTTTTGGGGGTCAGAGGCTCAACTCAGGAGCTGACCCACCACCACCACCACCACCCCTGTGCTTGCCAGCCATGAGCCCAGCTTGTGGCTGAGTGGCACTCCCCCGTTGGAGCGCACTGACCACCAAGGGGCAGCTCCTGTATTGAGCGTCTGCCCCCTGGTGGTCAGGGCGCATCATAGCAACCGGTCATTCACTGGTCGTTCTGCCATTTGTTCAATTTGCATATTAGTTTTATTATATAGGATAGCCAAGATTTGGAAACAGCCCAAGTGCCCATCAGTGCATGAGTGATGAAAATGCTATGGTATATTTATACAATATACTACTAAGCTGTAAAAAAGACAGAAATCTTACCCTTTGTGACAGCATGGATGGACCTGGAGAACATTATGCTAAGTGAAATAAGCCAGTTAGAGAAAGACAAGTACCATATGATTTCACTCATATGTGGAAGCTAATGAACAAAATAAACTAACAAGCAAAATAGAGACAGACTCAAAGACAGAGAACAAGCTGAAAGTTTCTGGGAGTGGGGTAGGGTGGGAGGGTTGAGAAAAAAAATAAAAGAGAAAAAAAAACTAATGGATACAAACAACAGTGTGGTGATTACCAAGGGGCGTGGGGTAGAGAACAGAGAATGATGTGAACTTTTTTTTTTTATTAAATGTATTGGGATGACATTGGTCAATAGGGTCAAATAAATTTCAAGTGTACATTTCTATGATATATGATCTGTATACTGCACTGTGTTCCCACAACCCAAAGTAAAATCTTCTTCTGTCACCATATACTAGGCACCCTTCACCTCCCACTCACTCCACCCCTTCCCTCTGGCAACCACCACACTGTCTGTGTTCACGAGTTTCAGTTTTATATACCACATCTGAGTGAAATCAGATGGTTCTTAGCTTTTTCTGACTGGCTTATTTCACTTAGCATAATACTCTCAAGATCCATCCATGTTGCCACAAATGGCAGTATTTCCTCTTTTCTTATGGCAGAGTAGTACCCCACTGTGTATATGTACCACATCTTCTTTATTCAATCCTCTATTGCAGGACACTTTGGTTGTCTCCGTGTCTTGGCCACCGTGATTAATGCTGCAATGGACATAGGAGTGCATATATCTATGAATACATATTTTTGAGTTTTGGGGTACATATCCAGGAGAGGGACTGCTGGGTCATATGGAAACTCCATTCATTTTATTCCTTTTTAAAATATATTTTTATTGATTTTTTACAGAGAGGAAGGGAGAGGTATAGAGAGTTAGAAACATCAATGAGAGAGAAACATTTATCAGCTGCCTCCTGCACACCCCCTACTGGAGATGTGCCCACAACCAAGGTACATGCCCTTGACCAGAATCGAACCTGGGACCCTTCAGTCCACAGGCCGACGCTCTATCCACTGAGCCAAACCAGTTAGGGCGGAAACTCCATTCTTAATTTTTGGAGGAATCATCAGACTTTTCCATTGTGGCTGTACCAGTCTACATTTCCACCAGCAGTGAATGAGTGTTCCCTTTTCTCCACAACCTGAGTTTTAGATATTTTTTAAGAATTAAAGGATGCTTTCAAATTATTTTAGCAACTAAATTTAGAAGATAGAGCAATATAATGAAAATGTATTAGATTTAAAATTAAGTGTGGTAGAAAAAAATTAAGTGTGGTGGGGCCATTATCACATAAGGTATTTCAGGAGTCAAAAATTCCCATTAACAATCATGAAGGTGAATTGTAATTGATCCATTCTAGCAAAGTACTGTGTTTAACAATGATAACAATTCAAAAAGTAGCAGCATGCTAGACAAAGTCAGCTATACTCATGCAACTAATGAATGGAATGTAGTTACCATAATGTACTCCAACCAATTAAACTTCAACAAGGCTTTAGGACTTGGAGCTGCCCCATACATAACTTATACCATGAAGAATTTAATCAATACAATATAAGCACATTGTATATTTGTTCTTATATTATTTCTAAATATTTTTATATATGGCTGTTGTCCTCAACATGTCCCCTTCTTTATATTTCTATCTGATACTGTCTTCCCCATCTCATCCCTATATTCTACACAATACTTAGCAAAATGCTGGACATCTGGTAGATGCTCAAATATATGCATTGGCTTTGGTTAAAATAGTAGAATAATATAAGCAGCAAATAGGTCTTGTAATGCAGCCTGTCTCACAGCCTAACAATGTTTTATTTACACTAACCCACTGGGGCTTGGCAAACACTCACAGAATGGCAGACATATTCAACCAACCATGACATGACATGTTAGAGAAGTAATGAGGGTTAAAAAAAATGCTTTGAGTATGTCCTGAAATGTACCTTTGAGCCTTACCATGGAACTTGTTAAGATTAGCTGCAACAAATAGTCAGTGTAGGCCACAGAAAGGATAAATGAGGTGACCCATTTTAAGCATTTAAAGCCCAAAAGTGTAAAAGGGAGAAACACCAATAAGACAATTGCTCACTGCTGCTATTGTAGGTCAAGAATTATCTTGACCAGATCAAGAATAAGGATAAAATCAATTTATTCATATAACTAGTTATATTGTTTTTGTAAAGAGCTATATTTAATGACTTTTTCTTATTAAAAAAAATAAAATGAACAAAAACATTGAGCTTTTCTAAAAAATTTTAAAACAAAAATAAAAGCTCAAAAAAGAATTATCTTGACCAAATGATGGCATAGATTATGGTTGGGTGTCTAGTGATTTTAGCCACACCCCATTTATACCCACTACAAAAAAATACGTCCATCTCCCCATCACTTTCAATCAATACTTATGAATTTCCCTATATATATACCAACCAGACTATTTTTAAATATATGTTTTGTGCCTTAAAATTAAAATGAGGAAATATTTCTTACCTATTTTAAACACATGTTGCCAGTATGGGGGAGGAAGAAAATTTTCCACTATCCTTCCAGGTTCTTTCACCTGGTCTAATAATCAAATTGACAGATTAACAAGAGAAAATAACCAAATTTCATTATATATGTACATATGGGAATCCCACATATATGAGAGGTTCATAGACAGAAAGGTAAAATGAGGTATATATGGCATTCTGAGTTAAAGAACAGTAAGTCACCTGAGGCTTCAGAAGGGAGGACGGTCATTCTGAGAATGATAACAAGATCAGATATTCAGTCATTAGAAGTTTACCCTGTCCTATAGAGAGGTCATAAAAGGTTATCTCTGGTGATAACTTTTATTGTGGGCAAGGTCCCTAATTTAAATTTTTTTAAGGGGCAGGTAAAAGTTTATTTTGAGCCAGCAGGATCTTGATTGCCTTTAGCTCAAAATAAGCCACATGCCAAACTAGCACATCTTGGCGAGGCCTGTTCTGAAATCTATTTACCAGACACAGACCCAAGAATTTAAATGTATAAAATGTGCATACATGATACAAAAAAGCTGGAATTTCTCAAGTTTATTAAGTTAATTTTGGTCTAAAACTCAAAATTTTAATAAATCATGCATACCACATAAACTTATAAGTATTCTCCAACTTTAAAAAGCTAAGTAAGCCAGTCAGAGAAAGATACGTATAACATGATGTCACTCATATGTGGAATCTAATGAACAAAATAAACAGATGAACAAAATAGATATGAAGACATAGAAGCATAGAACAGACTGAAGAATCTCAGTGGGAAGGAGAGGGTAGAGGGTAGGGAGAGATTAACCAGGGAACTGATATATGCACTAGAGGCCCGATGCACGAAATTCATGCAAGGGGCTTGGGCCTCACAGCCCCAGCTGCCACCACCCTCTGTGGGGCAATTGATCACGGAGCCCCCCCCCCAGCCCCCATCGATTGCCCTGCTGCAATGGCTGAGGCAGCCCCAGCTGTCTGGAGGCCCTGCGGCCCCACCCCCTGACCCCCACCCACTGGTTGTTCCAGAAGGTCATTCCAGAAGGTCATTCTGGAAGATTGTTCTGCCATCTGGTCTAATTATCAGATTAGCTCTTTATTATATAGGATAGCCCATGGACACAGACAACAGTGTGGGGTGGGGGTGGAGTGGAGGGGGTAAATGGAAAAAAAGGGGAACATATGTAATACTTTCAACAATAAAGATCTTTTTTAAAAAGCTTGAGTTTTGAATTTTTTCAAGCTATTAAAAATAAGTTTACTCTGACCCAAGGAAAAAGTGAAATTCTAAAGTGGTTATTTTTTCCAAAATAAATATATCTCCAACAGGATCATATTTTCCCAAGCCAAAATTAGGACACATTGCTTGAAATGTAGGTAGATAATGCAGACTATTTGAAAATCAGGCCAATTAAAACAAATCTAGGCTAACTGGTTATTGCACTTATTTTACCTTAGATTAACAAAAAACCATTGATATATAAAATACTCCTCCCTCAAAATATTTTCTTGGCATAAAGTCAATAAAGCAAAAAACAACAACACACGATGATTCTTGTTTTCATCACTGTCACCACAGACTCTATTTCCATACATGACAGAGAACAGACATTTAACTGAGTGAATGTGGAGGGAGGAGAATGTAGGGGAAGGGAGAGGGGAGAGAGAGAGAATGTGTGTATGTGAGAGAGAGAGATTTTTTCCATGACAAAAAAGAAGTTCCTTGGGCAAAAGAAGACATCTAAATGTGTGTGTGTGTGTGTGTGTGTGTGTGTGTTTAATCTTAGTGAGCCCACAAATAATGAAGCAAATACAGTCAGTGGGATAGAAAAGAGGGGCAGTAGGAAACAATAGAGGCTGTGGGCACAGTGAGAGCTCACAGCTTCCCAGCCCTTCTCACAATAGTCAACCCTGGGATCTCCTTTGTGTGCCATGGCCCACAAGAAAGCAGCCTTTTATGATGCAGTAGAAGAATGTGTGATCACTGAAGAGTACAAACTATGGGAAAAGAACACCTTTTCTTTATGATTTGGTGATGACCTATACCAGTGATGGCGAACCTTTTGAGCTCGGCGTGCTAGCATTTTGAAAAACCCTAACTTAACTCTGGTGTCGTGTCACATATAGAAATTCTTTGATATTTGCAACCATAGTACAACAAAGATTTATATTTTTGATATTTATTTTATATATTGAAATGCCATTTAACAAAGAAAAATCAACCAAAAAAATGAGTTTGCATGTCACCTCTGACACACGTGTCATAGGTTCGCCATCACTGAGTCCTATGCTCTGGAGTAGACCAGCCTAACTGTATAGTGGCTTCCAGATGTAACCAGACCAGAAGAGAAATATTTCAGCATTCATGGACCTACCTTGGGAACATACACATTGGATGACCAAAACCACAACAGCCAGTGTGCAGTTCCCTAAATATGAGGCTCAGTTTGATGCTTCACACTAGGACAGTGAGAACGGAGAATTTAGAACTTTTGGCTCTGTTAGTTGAAAAACCAAAATAGAAATCGTGATCAACCATGAAGGAGAAGTAAACAGGACATGTTATATACCACAGAATCTTTGCATCAATGCAATGAAGATTCTATCCAGTGATGTTCTTCTTTTTGACTACACAAAACATTCTCCTAAACCAGATCCTTCTGGAGAGTGCAGCCCAGACTTGCATCTCAACAGACATCAGAAGGAAGGCTATATGGGTTTTCTTGGAACCCAAGTCTCTGTGGGCACTTACTCAATGCTTCAGATGATAATACCATCTGCCTGTAGGATATCAGTGCTGTTCCGAAGTAAGGAAAAGTTGTGGGTGCAAAGACCATCTTTACAAGGCATGCAGCAGTGGTAGAAAATGTTTCCTGGTATC
Organism: Myotis nattereri; assembly: GCF_964212035.1. Classification (NCBI taxonomy): domain Eukaryota; kingdom Metazoa; phylum Chordata; class Mammalia; order Chiroptera; family Vespertilionidae; genus Myotis; species Myotis nattereri. Next base: position 19,834,316 of record NC_138078.1, on the reverse strand, counting down.
TGCTCCATGAGTCTCTGTTTGGGTCAGCTGTTGATGATCGGAACCCTTACAATCTCAGTTTGCTGTGTACCACCTCACTTTTTCCCCTTCAGGGGCCCAGTGCTCACATAGTGCTCAGCTATCTCTATCCCCAGAAGACAGTAAACAGGGAAAAACCCTTTACACTCAGATATACCACCTGAATGTGATATCCACACAGAAATCATTGGCCTTTTAAGAGAGGACCTTGGAAATGAAGTAGAAAGCACACAAGCATGAATAATTTTCAAAAGGACTGAAGTGAAGCTGTCCAAGAAAGACACTGGAATTAAGAGATTCCTATCAAGTGGGAAGTTAAGACTGGCAAGTTGCTCTAACTGTTGTACTGCCACTAGAAAGTGGGAGTTGATAAGAGGAGCATAGTCCATAATCAAAAACCTGAAGTTAGATAGGGTACCAGAGCCCTTATTCCAAGATGAAACTGGACAGAAGGCAGGTGAAACCGGGGGTGAGCATCAGTGGTGGACTCAGCTGTGAAAGGTATAAAAGTACGAGAAAGAGGATTCAGGGTTCCCTATGCATTATTGCTCCTAGTAGGCGGCCATTAAGTCTTTTGCTGGAGCAAAACATTTCACCAACAGGAAAGTATTGGCCCCCTTCAGCATTTATATTTTCACTAGAGTCCAGTGCATGAAATTCGTGCATGGGTAGGCTCCCTAGGCTTGCACAGTGATCAGGGTTGATCTGTGGGGTGACCGGCAGGGCGATTGAGGGCCCCCGCCAGCACCCACTTTGGCTGGCCTGGCACCACCCCTTGCCAGCCCTACCCCCCACTGCAGCCGCCAGTCGCCTCCCTCTGTGGGGCAACCAGTGGGCTATGGGGGGGGGGGGGCCCACTGGCACTCGCCTTGGCTGGCGTGGGGCCTGCGGGCAGCTTCTGCATTGAGCATCTGCCCCTCGGTGGTCAGTGCATGTCATAGCAACCAGTCATTCCATCAGTCATTCTGCCGTTCGGTTGATTTGCATATTAGGGTTTTATTATATAGGATTCATTCATTTAAGAGCTTATAATTGAACAATAAAGTTATGTAACAAGATTCCTTTCATTTATCATGTTTAATAGTCATATAAAACCCATCCTTTATTTCTTAACATTCTTTCCTTTCTTTACTAGATAAAACAGTTTACAAAGTTCAATTATAAGGTCTGAGGGATAAACTTTTGTATCATGAACATCCAAAAGTGTAATTTGTCTTTGGAACTGTTCTTAATACCATCATACCCATAAAACTACAAATGTTCATATTTAAACCTGGAAAGATTATGCTCTGTGCAGGTACAAACACACTACTAAATATAAATTATTCTCAGTCAGAAAAAAAGGACTATAACTTTCTTAGTTATAACAAAACATGTCAGAAGATGAAAAAAGAGAAAAGCTCATCAAATTGCTTACAATTCTAATCCTAAGAAAAGTGAATCAATTTAACACTATGCTCTGAATACTGTAAAACTCTTTTAGGAAAGCACTGTAAAATAAGTATCAGTGCAGACCTCGCATTAAATTGGCTAGACAGAGAAAACAGTTCAACAGCTCTCATGCTCCTTCTACTAAAAAAAAGCCCTCAAGATCTGTAGGATGGCCTCAGATTCTGGTCTAGTGCCCTGGCAGAATAAGTTTATTGAAAAAAAGAGGTTTTTAATTTCTCCGGCCAAAATAAATTTCTTTCCTGACCAGATGTGTTAAGCTTCTATGGTTTGTTCATGCAGATGCCCCTCTTGCTCAATAAAATTAGCCCAGGCAGTGGTTCTGAGTGATTCTTATTATCCTGCTACCCAGCTGGACAGGAAATCCAGACTTCTTTGTAATCATAGTTTCTTGGTAGAAATCCCAAACATTTAGGGAAACTAATAAATTAAAGAAGCCGTTAAATAACACATGAGCACTGGACTACAAACTCAGTCTATGTTCACAATAAAAAGATTGCAAAGGACAAAATGTATTACTGAATACAATCAATAATATTTTGTTATTAAATATGCTTATATCCTTTTGGCTAGAAAGTGTGTTGGAATGAAATTTACAATTTTTGTTTGGCTTAGATACAAAAGTATAACTGGGGTAGTCCATTTAGCAGTTAGCAAATATGTGGGGCCCATGAGATTAAATTTGCATTAAAATATCAAGGCATAACTTGGAATGAGCATGCCCCTTTGTCCTTTTGATTTATTTGTTAATGTAGTTTCCAGTTTTTAAAAGAGCCTTTTTGAAGGACTTGAGGAGTAAAACCTAATTGTTAAATAATGAGCAACTGAGCTGGTACGGGCATTTTAGGAGGCTAAAGCCTTAAACTTTAGGAAAATTGAGTTATAATCAATCGGTGCATTCGCTGGGAATTTTGACCACAGAGGTGTGCTGTCTATATTTATAGATATTATCCTTTAAGTGTACACATGACTAATTTTAACTTTTGCAGTTTAGTTCTTCTGTTTCACACCTTGATATAATTATTTGAATCATCTCAATCAGCATATCACTATCATTATTGGATCACTGCTAATTAGATTAGAATTTAAGTACCTTTAATGGTTTTTTTCTTTATACCATTATGATAGATATCCCCATTTTCTCCCCATTTGCCCACCTCCACCCAGCCCCCAACCCCATTCACTCTGATCACTACACTTGTCTGTGTCTATGGGTTATGAATAATGTTCTTTGGCTAATCCTGTCACCTTTTCTCATCCTGTCCTCCCTCCCTCCTTCCCTCTGACAACTATCAGTCTTTTCCATGTATCCATGCCTCTGTTTCTATTTTGTTCATCAGTTTATTTTGTTAATTAGATTCCACATATAAGTGAGATCATATGGTAGTACTTGTTTTTCTCTAGCTTATTTCACTTAGCATAATAATCTCTGGGCCCCTTCACGCTATCACAAAGGGTAAGAGTTACTTCTTTTTACAGCCATGTAGAATTTCATTGTGTACATATACCACAGGTTTTTTTTTAACCACTCATCTACTGATGGGCATTTAGGTTATTTCCAGATCTTGGCTATTGTAACTCACGAGATGAACACAGGGGTGCATATATTCTTTCAAATTTGTGTTTTGAGATTCTTAGGATATATTCTCAAAAGTCGGATTTATACCATTGAAATTAGCTAGTTTTTAATAATAGAAAAGCAAGGGGGAAGCCAGACACTATAGCCATGTCATTTGGGCAGCTCCACCAGAAAGCTACAAGTTTGCACTCCCTAGGCAACCACCAGCCCATTCCCTGCAGATACCTGAGGGAAAGGGCCCAATAGAGGAAAGATACACATATGCCTAGTTAAGTTGGTGTGACATAGGGAAGGTAACTGGCTGTCAATCAAACCTGGGTACAGAGATGGTTGGCCAGAATGGGCGTGGCTTCTGCAAGCCCACAAAAATTTAAGAATACAGAGTACCCTAAACTAAGGAATTCCCCCTATTGGTTCTTGGTTTTTATTATGCTTGACTCTTGGCTCATGGTGCTCTATTGTCCCTGCTTCCTTGCATTTGCCCACATTTCCTCCATAGCCCTGTGGACTCCATATGCAATGGACTGATGGACTGCAGGAGGGGACACAAACTATACTAGCCTGATGTTAGATTGGACTGTGCTCCAACATGGAAAGGAAACTCTGGACACTTGCTCTCATTTTAGCTCTACTGAAGCCCCAGCTATACTTCTATAACTGAAAAAGGGAAATGGGACTTTGGGAACTAAGGGATTTAATTCCACAGAAATAAAGCTTTCTATAACAACTCATCCTCCTATAGGGGACTTGTGAAATTCTTAATCCAGTGGTACCCCAAGAACCCCAAGTCCACCGGTAAGAGAATGCCTAGCTCAGAAGGCAGTTCCATTTTTTTATTTTTTGATGAAAGTCCATACTGTTTTCCACAGTGCCTGAACAAGTCTGCATTCCCACCGACAGTACACTAGGGCCGTGGTGGGCAAACTGCGGCTCGCGAGCCATATGCGGCTCTTTGGCCCCTTGAGTGTGGCTCTTCCTAGCCCTAGGAGTACCCTAATTAAGTTAATAACAATGTACCTACCTATATATTTTAAGTTTAAAAAATCTGGCTCTCAAAAGAAATTTCAATCGTTGTACTGTTGATATTTGGCTCTGTTGACTAATGAATTTGCCGACCACTGCACTAGGGTTCTTTTCTCCACATCCTCGCCAACACTTGATTTATTGATGGTAGCCATTCTGGCAGGTGTGAGGCGATACCTTATTGTAGTTTTAATTTGAATCTCCCTGATGATTAGTGACATTGAGCATTTTTTCATATGTCTGTTGGTTATTTCTATGTCCTCTTTGGAGAAATCTATTCAGGTCCTTTGACCACTTTTTAATTGTATTGTTTGTCTTTCTGGTGTTGAGTTGTGTAAGTTCTTTATATATGTTTGAAATTAACCCTTTATAACATGTATCATTAGAAAATATGTTCTCCCATAGTGTGGGTTCCCTTTTCATTTTCTTAATGGTTTCTCTGGCTGGGCAGAAGCTTTTTAGTTTGATAAAGTACCATTTGCTCATTTTCCCCCCTTATCCTAGGAGACATTTTGGCAAAAATATTGCCACAAGAAATGACATTTTACTGCTTATGTTTTCTTCTAAGATGTTTATGGTTTCACAACTTACATTTATATCTTTTATCCACTTTGAGTTTATTCTTGTGTATGGTATAAATTGGTGGCTTACTGTCATTTTTCTGGCATACTGAGAACCCCTCAGATTTCGGCAAATGGGATGGTTGGGAACCCTACTTTGAAGGAGTTTTTGGTCTAGATTGGAGCCATCCAAGTAAGTACTCAACTGGATAGCATCTAAGTGTTTAATGGTGACATATTAAAAGTACAGTGGGAACAATGGAGTGATACTCTACATATACCTTGGAAACCTTTTGTATTTACCCATCAGGTCCTTATCAGTACAAGTCTCTTAAAATCATGCCCTTTCTAGCCTCAACAATGTCTCCAAACTCACCTTTTAATTTCCTGCTCTGAAATTAACACATTGCTATTATTTCTCCATTCTCTTTAACTTTCTGGGATACAGTTGCTCTAACTGTGATCAGCCCCTTTCCTCTTCCAGTCATCCTTAACTCTAACATATAATATTCCCTATTATTGTTTCTAATAAATTTCTGGGCCAGCTCACTTTAGGTGAGGCCTAGAATAAAGTAGCACTTAGGAGAGTTTGTTGAATGAATGACTCAGCATTTTGATTATCTATACTTATCTAAAACATAGATAAAGCATACTGGACAAAGTCCATCTTTGTTCAACATAATAGGCGAGGGCACTTTTTATTAGTATTTCCTGACTGCCAAGCACTTAAGTTTCCTCACTTAATCTTCTTAACCACTGTGAGAATGAATGAATAATATTATTATCCTCATTTTTTAAAAAAAATGCAAAAACAGGCACAGAAGTTATCAATGGTATGACAAAAAATCCAGTTCCAGGTCTGTTTTACAACAGCTCTCATGACTACACCATGCTGCCCTGGGCCCTCAGTTTACTGAATGCCTTGGTAACTGGAGGATATTATAATAGGCAATAAGTAGTTTGGACAGCAAGCATTTGCCAACAGAGACCTTCAACTAGGAGAATTAGGGTACCCGAAGAGTTGGATAGACATGGCTATTTGGAATATAAGACAGGAATTTCTAACATGAACTCAATCATCCAAGACACACTTATTGGCTACAGCTATTGCAATTCATATGCAAAGCTGGAGACACAAAGCTGAGTAAGAAAACAGTTCCTTTTGATAATCAGCCTGGAATCCAGTAGCACTGCCAAAGAATGGTTAAAAGAACCCTCTTTAAGAATTTCTATAATTACCCTCAAACCATCCAAAATAAACATGCCATTTAAGTAAAAGCAATCTGATTGCAATGCAAACACAGCTTCAAGACAAATTGCTTTTCCCTTCATATCCAAACAGCTCCCAAAGCACCACCTACATACAAAGAAATTGTGAGGCTGCCACTGCTTAAAGTTGAGGTCAGAATATCAATCACCAGGAAAGGAGGGGTCACATATGCAGTCACCAAAAAAGATGTTCAGAACCAAATATAGGGGAGGACCAGAAAGGGATGAAGTTACTAGCATGGGGGAAATAAAGACCTGTTCTCAGTAACAAGAGGTAAGTACAGTTACTAGGATTAGGGCATAAGGTCCAAGTCAAGCTGACAGCTGTGGATAAGCACTTAAGTCAAGACATAAGTGAGGCAATATAATAGCCTTTTAAAGTTGTCTATGCTGTACTATTTGTCTTTGACAAGTTTTTAGTTTAGAGTTTCAGTACAAACCCATGAAACATGAGATTTATATTTAAGATTCAGGCAGACCCAGTTTATGACCTATTTTACAAAGATTATTTTACAGGGCAACAGTATTGTAAATCTAGGTAAGAAGCTAATTAATCACCATAACTATCTTGGGTAGTAGGCACTGTATATTTCCCAAATGTACTTTTTAAAAGGTAATTCAGTAGATGTTGTAGCCCAAGAATTATTCCATTCACTTGCTTAGAATTACAAAAAAAAAAAAATGACCATCTTGAAAAAAGGTACACATTTTCTCAATAGGCTTTTAAGTGAATTTAAAATTGTGCCTAAAACTAAAGTAGAATTGTCATGTCATTAGATGTAATAAATACCTTTATACTACAATGAAACTGTCTAATTCAAGATGCAAATTAATGTACAGCACACTGAGAAAAGCATTGCTAGATAAATAAATACTGGTAAAATGTAGATCCCAATACATGGTAGAATTAAATATACCTTCTCTTGGAAAGGCACATTGACTGTAGAAAGTCAGGAACATATTTACTAAAATCAATTAGTAATTTGTTATGGTTATATGGCAAATGAAGGCAGGTGACAGCAAAAATAAATCAGTATCATCTGCTTGATAGAAAGTTTTAATCCAGAACAGCTGATTTTTCAACCGGGTACCTTTATAGAGCAAACGAAGCAAGGGGCTCAAAAGAAAACTTTTCGCCACGCAACATGGCGAAGCAGCCTGGATCTATGAACCAAGAGGTCACGTTTAAGACTCGCTGTCAGGGCACATGCCTGGGGTTGCAGGCTCAGGTCCCCAGTGGGGGGCATGAGAGGGCAGCTGATCAATGATTCTCATCAGTGATCTCTCTCTCTCTCTCTCTCTCTCTCTCTCTCCCTCCCTCCCTCCCTCCCTCCCTCTCTCTCTCCCTCTCCCTTCCTCTCTGAAATTAATAAAAGTATATTGAAAAAGGAATAACTTTTGAAATTCTAATTAAAAAGGAATTACATGTGTATTTGCTCATGCTTTGCTATTCTTTTTCACATTAATATAGTCCTAAGTACAGACCAACAGATTGTAAAACAACAAAACCTATTTTATTAAAGGTCCAAAAAAGCTCTTCACTATCAGCTTCCCCATAACCGTTAGGTATGACAGACTGTTTAAATTATTTCCTTTAGCCCACTTCACAAATAGGTGCGGTCTAATGTTTCATTTTAGCAAGTTAAAAATCTACACAGGCAAGGATTGGGCTATTTGGAAGTAATTTTTCGGAACTTTTCACTGGGTATTCTGGCACACCATAAAGGAAGCATTTCTTTTTTTGTTGTTGTGAAACCTTCCCTAAGGAAACTTTTCCATGGATTCTTAGAGAGAATGGAAGAGAGAAGGAAAGATAGAAATATCGATGAGAAACACATCAATTGGTTGTCCCCTGCATGTGCTCCGACCAGGGCCTGGCCCATGGATTTAGACTCCAACCGAGGTACATGCCCTTGAGCGGAGTCGAACCTGGGAGCCTTCGGGCCCAAGCCTGATGCTCTATCCACTGAGCGAAACCCCGGCTAGGCAAGGGAGGATTTCTTACTGTGCAACGCCGCCTTTTTACCTCTGAGGTACCAGAGCCTCGTGGAGAGCAGGAACCGCCGCTCAAACTAAGATGCCCAATCGATCCACAGATCAGTAGTATCTGCAGGGCAGGAGCTTTAATCTCATGGATGTGAACAAGCCGACGATCGTGGGAGAACGCGGGCAAACCTGAGCCTACTTGAGCCTGCGTAGGCTTGCGTGGGTCTGCGTGAGCCTGCGTGGGTCTGCGTGAGCCTGCGTGGGTCTGCGTGAGCCTGCTTGGGTCTGCTTGCGCCTGCGTGCGCCTGTGTGCGCCTGCGTGCACCTGCGTGCACCTGCGTGCGTCTGCGTGGGCTTGCGTGGGTCTGCGTGAGCCTGCGTGTGTCTGCGTGCGCCTGCGTGCGCCTGCGTGCGCCTGCGTGGGTCTGCGTGCGCCTGCGTGCGCCTGCGTGCGCCTGCGTGGGCTTGCGTGGGTCTGCGTGCACCTGCGTGCGTCTGCGTGGGCTTGCGTGTGTCTGCGTTGGCCTGCGTGAGCCTGCGTCGGCCTGCATGGACAAGCGTGGGCCAGCCCCGGAGAGCACATACATACGCCATAGCTGCTATAACTGGTAAGTCTCTGTTTTTTTCATATTTTCGTATGTGACATTTGGGGGTATGAGAATAATCTTATTAGTCACTAACCTCAGAAAATGTACTTTTTCAAATGATCTTTGTCGCTTATAAAGTACCACTTCTGAATAGGGTTGCCAGATTTACTAAATATAGGACCCCAGTGTAATTAGTATTCAGGCAACCAAAGAATAATGTATTTAGTATACGCATACTCTGTGTAATATTTGGGGCATACTTATACTAACAAGGCATTCCTGGTTTTTCATCTGAGCGTCTTGCATTTTATCTGGCAATGCTACTTACCAAGTCAAGGTCTTGTTAAAGATATAGCTATCCGAATAAAAAACTCTTCCTTGAGAACAGTGTCTCAGGGTCTTCATTGCTGCATTGCCTTTCAATCCCAGTGGTCTGATTGCCAGTCAGTGATGCCCAGCTAGAGACTGCGTTTGAAGCACAGACCTGGGCAGCGAGGTAATGTACGTTTTTAAAATTTATTCTAATAAATGTCTAACCGTGTCTGCTTCAGTCAGATCAAACAGATATTTTATGCCCAAATTAAATGCCTGTCTAAAATGCAAATGGAAATATGTCTATATTTATGCCATATAGCTTTACAGTGAATGAAACCATCTGAAGACCTGATTTGGAGTCTAACAAGTGGCCTGCAGCCCTGCTCTTCCTTCCCTTGTAAACAGGAAGTGGGGGGGGGGGAGATTCTTGTTCACCTTGTGTCATGGCAGCAGCCTGAAAAGTGGTGCAGTTCTCTGAGGTTTAAGCAAAAGTGCATTTAATCTCTCTGACTCAGTAGTGAATCAGAATGGAACATAGCTTACAGGTGATGAGAATGTGGGGCAAAGAGGGTTTTGAGGCAGGAACAATACAGAGATAGTCTTGGATGAACTCCACAGAAAAGGGTAGAAAAAACAAGGGACCATAAAGACAAATGGTACCATTGTTAACATTTAAAAGATTAAGTTTTGGGAATGAGTGGACAAAGTCAGCAAGATGGAATCACCTTGGGGGAGATAAAAAAGAAAATTCAGTAAAGCTAAAAGAGACATATAACTGCATGTCACCAATGCAAGCCACGGATGGTTAGACAGAAATAGCCCCCTGCAGATATTTTTGACAGTCACTCCAAATAAAATCTGATTTTCTGAATCCACAATACAGTCTTTACTCTCATCATATTTTCCCAAATCGCAGTACTCACATAGAAATAAATACAGAACTTGAAAGTGTTTTCCTTCATGTTCAAAAATTTATACACTTCTAGAAGGATGACAGTTCAGCTCAAATCACAATTGAATTTGGGTGGACAAATATAATGCAAATAAGGTGTGGATTTATACTTTTGTCTTAAAAAGTTAGTTTTATTTGATTGCTTTTTATTTGTTGTCTTTTCTATTGGTATAGAAGAAATGGGAAAATTATAATTATGCATACTTTGCAATGATTATGCATTTAATATCCAGTAATATTTTCTAGGGAACTATATCTATGGTTAGAATAGAGAACAGGCTCCAGGGTTATGTCAAGCTGCAAAGTGATAGGTATGTGAATGAAGTCTCAGGCTCATTAATCATTTTTATACTTGAAGTGCTAAACTGCTGTTACACTGAGAGTGAAAATGAATTAATTAAGGAGTTTAATAGCTACAGTCTTTTGAGGAGAAAACAAGTTGATAATGCTTCTTTTAATATATTACATAAATTGGATTTTTTGTTAAATTACAAAAACCAGGTTCATGTATTGTGCAGCTTCGAATGACACAAATCATTTGATTATATTTCTATATAAGGTCAAAAGATGACTATGTGAAGACATTTCACTAAGCCATCACTTCTATAAGAGAGAGTCTGTGTTACCAAGAGCACAAAAACACCTATCAGGTTTTCACGTTTTTCCTTTTGATATTCAAGTAATACTTCTCAAATTATCTGTGTTGAAGGGCCAGTTTTTGTTCTTTTGTTCCCAATGCATCACAGATAAATTATTGTATTAAATACAATACCAATTATTTGAAAAATGCAACAAAAATGTCTACAAAATATTAGCGTGTTTTTAAATTACTGGATTCAACAAATATAACACTATTTCGTTACATTTCTATAAAATTTTCTAATGGCCTAACCTGGATTACCCCACAGAGCAGAAAGAGTATAATGCCTCCCAGCAGCCCACATTGAGACACTCTGCTCTAAAAGCTGAAGTCTGCGGAGTGCTGGTTTGGTCATACACTGACACCAGTTCACAGAAGGTCTGCATGCTCTGGTCTCCTGCAGGCTGGGGTCTCCTGCAGGCTGGGGACGCCAGTGAGCAGCTAATAGCCTGTGAAAGCTTCCTGATGCCTTTACAAAGGACTGTTAACTTGTCTTGGTAGGAATAAAACTATCTCATGGATAAGCCTCTCTGTTTGGTCCCTTTCATTGGAATTTGTTTCTTTAGTAATTCCGAATACATTTTTCCCACCCTTCCTCTTCCCTCTGCTTCCATTTTTTTCTTCTTCTTCCCATTTGGAAGCATTTTCATGCAGTAAAAAACTCACGACCTTGGAGATAGACAGAGCTGTGTTTGAATTGTGACACTGCTACATTCTAAGCGTGAGAAGGCAGGCCTGGAACTCAATCCTGCTACATCAGGATTTCTCATCTGTAACGTGGCAACACTATTATCCTTCATACGGTATGACTGGAATTCTAAAATTAGATAAAAGAGAATAATAGGTGCTCATCAAAGGCTGCTCCCCTTCTCAATTCCTTCATTTTCCTCATGATTTTCGGAAGTCTGAGAGAGAAGACTACAACCTTTTGTGTTTAAGTTATCATATTAGCAGTTATGCTTGCAATGTATAAACATGACTCTTTCAGAAAATTAATTAAATAAAGCAAATTGATCAACCAACAAACCAGTTAAATAAGCATAAATACTACTGCTCCACCTTTCTTCCTCTCCCAGATAATAGGTAATAATGCTTTCCTCCACAATGGCCCAAGCCAGACTCCTGGAAGTCAAACTCACACCTACCCATTTCCAAGTGTCACCAACTCCATAAATTATCCCCCCAAGTGGATGTCACATCCATTTCTTTCTTTTTGTCCCCTAGCTACTACTTTAATTCTTTTCTGGAGTTTTGAAACCAGTAGCCCTGTATTTAAAAAAAAAAAAAAAAAAAAACCTTGCAATTGATCATCTTCAACTTTGCTATCAGAAGGCTCTTTCTAAAATACAAACCTCCTCAAGTTAGTCTTCTGCTTGAAACTTTTCCCCAGAGGCTCACTCCCTGCGAACTATGGGGACAAGTTCAGAGACCTGACCTTTAGATTGATAGAGCTGTCACAATTCTGAAATAGTAAAATTCTTTCAAAATTAGTTGGTAAATAACAGCTTCCGTAGACTCAGGACTTGAAGGCCACACCCAAGACACCTGTCCCAGATCTTGCCATCATCTAGCATGTAAAGGGCTAATACTTGGGAGAGCATAGAGGTGACCTCTCACCCTTCAGCTGAGCTGTCCTGAGAGGTAATATCCAGTCTTACCAGTTGGAAAGTATTTTGAATATCTCTCCTGTTTACAAGTCCTTCACTGTCTAGCCTTGGAGTATGTTTCCCTTTTTTAAAATATATATATATATATATTGTTGATCTTTTTACAGAGAGGAAGGGAGAGGGATAGAGAGCCAGAAACATCGATGAGAGAGAAACTTCAATTCAGCTGCCTCCTGCACACTCCCTACTGGGTATGTGCCCGCAACCAAGGTGCATGCCCCTGACTGGAATCGAACCTGGGACCCTTGAGTCCGCAGGCCAACGCTCTATCCATTGAGCCAAACCAGTCAGGGCTGTTTCCGTTTTTTGAGCTGAAAAAGTAGTCTGTAGTCCCTGTCCCTGTTCTTTGGGCACATGCTGCACTAAGGCAGGGACAAGCATGCAGCACAATGTGACTATACCATGAAACAAATATTTGAAAATCAAGTCAGGCTTGTCATTCACCAAACTCAAAAGTGCACAGGTATAACAGATAACATTATAGAATATACAATGTACTTAGATCGTCATAATTTTGATTCTATTATGTAGAATGGGTATCACTTGTGAATTGGTTTTCCACTCTTATTATCAACTCACATTCTATTTTGCCTATTAACACTCTTATTAATTATTATATTTTCAGGGTAAAAATAATTGTTTTATACCTCATCTCTAAACTCAGTACCACCTATAAAAGGAGCCAATATTGCCTGTCCAGCCTGGCTCAGTGGTTGAGCAATTGACCTATGAAACAGGAGGTCATGGTTCGACTCCTGGTCAGGGCACAAGCCTGGGTTGCGGGCTCAATCCCCAGTGTGGGGCATGAGACAGCTGATCAATGATTCCCTCTCATCAATGATATTTTCTCTCTCTCTCTCTCTCTCTCTCTCTCTCTCTCTCTCTCTCTCTCTCCGTTCCTCTCAATAAAAAAACTATATATTTTTTAAAAAAGGAACCACTATTTTTACATATACACACAGAATATTGTAATTATAAAAACCTAGCCTATTTAAAAGATTTTTCACTGTGATTAGTTTAGTATAAAATGTATTACTAAACCTTTTCAGTGATCCATTTAATTTCAGTATTACTGGATATAACAAATGCCCACTATGTAAAAATATTTGGAATCTAACTTGACCTCAATTATTAACTTCATCAGCATTTGCTTTTCAATGCACAAGTATATGAACTTTTATACAATTAGCTTAGACTTTGTTACATAGATGCTAATTTTCTATTTTCTTTTAAATGAAATTGAGGTTACCCTCAACTAAATTTTATTTTCATGCATTAATCACATATTAATCTTACACACATGTATGGCACTATGTAATTAGATAGACTTTGTCAAAGAAATGCTAGTATTTTTTATTTTGTTTTAAAGATAAATTGCCTTTCTCAATTGAATTTTATTTTTGTACATCACTTTCCTATTTGACTTAATACCTGAATAGTTTTCCTGCAAGAAAGAAGAAGTCTTAAACACAGGAAACCTACCAGTCTAGACTTGGAGCAGAGTATAAATCATAGCACCTTTTTTTAAAATAATATGGGACATTTTAGGATGGAAAGAGGCCAAGGTGTACATTTAGGTCTGGCCCATCTTTGAGTTATAAATATTATTATAGCCTACTCTGCTTTCTCCCCAACCTCTTCTTGCCAAAACTATTTTTAAATTATACTTGTAATACTTTCTTCTTTTGCTGGCCTTGCTGACTTATTCTGTGTTATCCATTCCCAGTGTGATGAATCCCTTTACATTTCTTTGTGACTTTTCTTTGATATAAGCTGGTGGTGTCTGCTGGCAGTTGACATTTGTTCAAATAGGTAGGATCACTTGTCATATCTATTCCCTAAAAACTGTGCAGATATTAAATAATCACCTTTTACTCTCCTTATTCTTAAAAGTACATAGTTCTAGAATTTCCTATTTTTTTTCTATATAACTATGTTCTTGAACATACTTACTTTTACTCAGTATCCTGTCTGTCATTTCTAAAATTTATAATAACCAATTTGAATTGAGTATTCCATGTCTAATATTTCATATCTTCATCCTTTAATTCTTTTATCTAATATAAAACTTGGCTTTTCTATTTTAGGGAAAAATCATAGGGTCTTCTGGAATAAATATCTATATTCTTAATTCTCATATAAAATACCTATAATTTACTGATTATTTTTTAAGAAGAATGGGAGAAGCAAATAGCAAATAGTATGTACATCCATTATAAAACCAAAACACTAATAGATTTTTCAAAAGTATCTGAATGCAATAGAAATTTATTATTTTTCCTGGGCATGTTATGAGAAAATATGAAAAACTAGATCAATTAAACTTAGTTGCAACCCCATAATCCCCACCACATGTGTACACAAACACACACTTGAACACACAAATACACCATTCTTACCCTGCTTTGGAATAGGAAAGGTTTCACAGGTGAAGTGTTACACAGTGATCTCCCCTCATACAGACATTAAAAAAAAAAAAGCTAAATAATGCATGTAGGAATATTTTCTGTCCTCCCCATCTCTCCATCATCTAAAACCCATAGATTAAGTGTTTATTTTTCTTTTTATATGCAGATTCCTGAGCACTATCCAATGGGGCCTGATGTAGAATGAATACTCTCTATTCTTTTTTAAAAATTATTTTTATTGTTGAAAGTAGTACGGATGTCCTCTCCCCCTCCCCCACTAACCCCTCCCACCTTGCTCCTGTCCCCTAGGCCTTCCGCACACTATTGTCTGTCCATGGGAGAGGTTAACCAATGATCTTCATTCTTTTCTGCTACATTTTTTTCTTCTCTGGTTACTAAATGGTTAAATCCTTTGTTAATGTCTTAAATGTCTTTACGAGGCCATAATATAAGATTTTAAGAAAATATGCTTAAAACTAATTGATAAAGGTAAGAGAAATTTGGGATACATAAGAATTCATTCATTAAATGTTTCTGGAGCATCTATTAAGTGTTAAACACTTTGTTCAATGCTGGGCATACAAAAATACGAAACAATCATATTATCATCCAATGATAGAGTCTGGCAAAACACAGAATTAAAATGGATAAATTAAGACCCAGCATTGTTGATCATTAAGAAAAATTTAGACAAAAATTTATTGGCCTCGCATAAAGGAACTGGATGTTTTACTTCCCAAAAATCTATTCTATGGGTTCTCTTCCCCAGAGTGTCAGAAATTAAAAAATCTCCAATCAGCCTCTCACCCACATGCAAACATATATAAATAACAAACTTTTATCTTCTAGTTCATGTTCACTCATGACCCTGAAGTCCAGTTTCTTTTTTTTATTAGTTATTTTTTAAATATTTATTTTTTAAATTGATTGGGATAAAATTGGTCAACATAAATATATAGGTTTCAGGTATGGGTTTCTGTGTTACAAGATCTGTATATTGTACCGTGTGCCCACCACCCAAAATCAAATCTTATTCTGTCACATTATATTAGGAACCCCTTTTCCCCCCACCTCCTTCCCTCTGGCAACCACCACACTGCTGTTTATGTTCACAAGTTTTAGTTCTATATCCTACACTAGGGGCCTAGTGCATGAATTCATGCACCTAGAGAGGAACTCTAGGCCAAAAACTGCAGTGGGCACAGGGGCGGGTCTTGGCCCATCCTCTGTGCCCCCACCCGGCACCTCCCACCAAAGCCCTCTCCCCATTCCCTGTCTTCCAGGAGCCCTGCTCCTGCTGCCACCACTCCTATGTGCTAACAGTGACTGCCCTGCTCACACCCGCTGCCCCACTCACACCCACTGCCACTGATGGCGCAGAACGATTGGGGCCAGCACCAGCAGCAGGTGTGAGTGGCAGCTGCTGCCCCGATTGCCCCTCAGGAGCAGGGGGAGGTGGAGAAGCCCTCAGGGTTGATTGGGGCCAGCAGCCACCGCTAGCACCTGCTGATGGTGTCGAGCGATTGACACCAGTGTCAGGTGCTGGCAGCAGGTGAGAGTGGGCTGGTGCTGGCAGTGGGTGTGAGAGGTGGCGACTGTCCCTGATCACCCCTCAAGAGCAGGGGGAGGTGGAGAAGCCCTGAGGGGCAATTGGGGCAGGCAGCTGCCACTCGGACCTGCTGATGGCGCCGAGCGATCTATCGGGGACAGTGCCAGGCACTGGCAATGGGTGCAAGTATCAGCTTCGGTGCCAGCAGCAGGTGCCAGTGGGACTGGCGCTGACAGCAGGAGCAAAGAATTTTCAGTTACCACCAGAGGCTTGCCCCAATGACAGCAACTGGTGCCCCACCTTGGTCTGGTGCCCCTGCTCACCTGCTTCACCATCTTGTCATGGCTGGCACCTGCCATGTTCCGTGCTCTGCTGCCTGCTGCCAATGCCCGCCATGTTCTGCACACACACCCTGGTGTCAGCACACATCATAGCAACTGGTTGTTCCATTGTTCCGTTGTTCAGTCTATTTGCATATTAGGGTTTTATATATATAGATATGAGTGAAATCATATGATTCTTAGCTTTTACTGACTGACTTATTCCACTTCACATAATGTTCTCAAGTCTATCCATGTTTTTTCAAATGGCACTATTTCACCCTTTCTTATGGCTGAGTAGTATACCATTGTGTATATGTACCACATCTTCTTTATCCAGTCCTCTATTATGGAACACTTTGGTAGTTTCCAAGTCTTGGCCACTGTGAACATAGGGGTGCATATATCTTTGTGAATACATGATTTCAAGTTTTTCAGGTATATACCCAGGAGAGGGATTGCTGGGTCATATGGTACCTATAGTCTTAATTTTTTGAGGAATTGCCAGACTGCTTTCCATAGTGGTTGTACCAGTTTACATTCCCACCAGCAGTGAATGAGGGTTCCTTTTTTTCTACAACTTCTCCAACACTTGTTATTACTTGTCTTCTTGATAATGGCCACTCTAACCTAACTCTCGTCTAACTGCAAGGAAAGACAAGGTTGGAGTGGTATTTAGATGCACATAAAAATTATAGGTTCCAAATTTCCAACTATCCTAACATCAAGCCAAAACTCTCAGCCTTTTTATGCCCCTATGAGGGTCAGACAGTCTAGCCAGTTTGGCTCAGTGGATAGAGCGTCCCCTGCTACTGAAGAGTCCCGGGTTCAATTGCAGTCAAGGGCACATTCTGTTGCAAGCTTCTGGCCCTGGTCGGGGCATGTGGGAGGCAACCAATCAATGTTTCTCTTTCACATCGGTGTTTCTCTCTGTCTCTCCCTCTCCCTTCCACTCTCTCTAAAAATCAATGGAAAAAAAAACAATCCTTGGGTGGGGATTTAAAAGAAGAAGAAGAAGAACAAAAGTTCTTAAAATTTGAATATCAAATATAGACATTTCCTCTGCTTAATACCTATGTAATCAAGTTTCCTTTGAACTTTATTATGGCAAGACAGTTAAGCTCTTTATATTGGGAATCTTTATCCCTTCCCCTCAGTTTCATTTTTTTTTCTCCCTTGTACTCAGCCTATCTGCTGAAATGTTTCTAGAATAATTTAGGGAAGAAATAATGTAGGCCAAGGTCACTAAATCTGAAATTTCACTAGAGTCAGATAAAATGGGGAAAAATGGCAAAAGAGAAAATTTAACATGTATTTTTGTTACATGAAGAAAAATTAAGTGCAAACATCCTGAACTATGAACCACTAATAATTAACCTAGTTACATAGTAGGTTCAAATATACTATTACACATCTCATAGTTATTCACTTATTTAAGAAATATTTATTGTACATTACTATATGCAAAGCCCTCTGCAATAGACTAAGGATGTAATGATAAGCAAATATAGACATAGTGTCTGCCTTCATGGAATTTATAGTATGGCAGGGATGGCAGACTTTAATAAACAATTTTAAATTGCAATTATACCAAATGCTAGGCACACAACATTATGAATTTAAGGATATCTGACCTATTTGGGGAGGTCATCCAAGGCCTCTCTGAGTTGGAATGTGAAGGACAAGTCGGAAATAATTAGGCAAAAAGGTTAAGTAAGCACTGTGCAGACAGAGAACAAAGGCTCTGTGATGGGACTGAATGTGACAAAGCTTGGGACAGAAAGAAAACTGATGGGTCTGGAATTCAGAAAGTGGCCACCATACAAGGTGAAGCTGGAGGATGAGTGAGGGCCGGACCACTAGTGTAGGCACAGAATATAAAAATGAAAAAGGTAAATGGTGTCTGGTTCCTGTTCTTTGGAACTCAGAGGGAGAGACCCAACCTCCAACTGAAATGCAAATTCACTAGATCCTATGGCAGAGCTTGACAACAAAATGGGGTAGTACAGTTAGAAGAGCAGGGTTGGAAAAGATTTGGCCTGACTGGACAATGTCTTGGAGGATGAGAATGATAAGGGAAGAAAGGAAAAGCAACAGCAGGCATCTGAGCAAGAAAGCCAAAGTACCTTATGTTAAAAGCAACTGGACTATCCCTAGCTGGTTTGGCTCAATGGTCAGAGTATTGGCCCTCGGACTGAAGGGTCTTGGGTTCATTCTGGTCAAGGGCACTTACCTCGTTTGCAGGCTCAGTCCCCGGCCCTGGTCAGGGTGCGTGTAGGAGGTAACCAATCAATGTGCCTCTCTCACATCAGTGTTTTTCTCTGCCTCTCCTCCCTTCCACTCTCTAAAAATCAATGGAAAAATATCATCGGGTAAGGATTAACCAAAAAAAAAAAAAAAAAGCAACTGCATTACTAACTAGCTTAACATCTTATCCTACAATGTGCTCTTTCAAATACTTATTTTTTTTTCCTGGAGAGTTTTAACAAAGCCCTAATTCCACATAATGGTCGTGTGTCTGTTTCAAGGAGGCAAGGAACTTGTTATATGATCCAGTATTAATCTAGTCTAGGTTTACATTTGGCCTTCATCTTTAAACGTTCTGTCTTTGTTTCCAGTTTGCTTTTCAGTTATCTTTCTTTTTTCCTACAAGTGTTCAACTGTTAATGGGCCTCCAGAAGCATTCATCCCACTGAAATTCACTGAATTTTAAAGTTCCAGTTTTTCTCTTTCATTATCTCTCTAGTATAAATCATGCAGGTGACTTTGCAGCTCACACTGATTAAGGTCTCCTCTTAAGGAATGTCCTTCACCCAGGGGGCTAACTTGTACCCTTAAACCAACTCTTGTTACACATGAAGCAAATACAGTGTTATCTTTTTGGTTGATTTTCAAATTTTATTTTCATATATCTACTTAGAATACATGCTGTAATTAGGAGAAGTATATATTTTAATGGCCTACTACACCACAAGTGATTAGGAAGTGTTAACTTGTTTGGTGTTTTTTGTTGGTGGGAGCATCAAAAGGCTTTCTTTTTTCAGAGTTTGCTATAAGAGATGTAATACCAATAACTATTAGCATGCTTTGTCAATGAAATTTTTCGAGGATCAATTTTTGGCCATTTTTGTTCTTTTCCTTTATAATGTTGATAGTGTCATAATATGGTGCACAAAGTACCTTGCTGGTAAGTATTTTTACCACCTGAACTTTTCTTATAGGAAATATGATTCCCTAGTTTCATCTGCTCTTCAGTTTTCAAAGATTTCTTATATAAGAGTGTATGTCAGGTTAATTTATCTGGCTTCATTTCATGTAGACCAAGGTCATGAGTTTAATTTCTTTGGAGGCAGCTCAGTGTTTTAAAAGGGAACTAAATTTGGTCCCAAACAGACCTGATTTTCCACCTCAACTCATCTGCCCCCATCCCTACCCCACTCCACCTCTTTCCCAGGTCACAGGAGAAAGAGTATCCTATTCTGTCTAGACCCAAAGACCCATCCAACTCAGCTTTACTCTAAAACATAGTTCTCCCTGTAAACCCCTAAAAACGAAGATTCAGCTAGTTTACTTGTACTTCCCTCTGGGTCAAGTTAAGGTATTTAGACAGATTTCTTAATGTCTATGAGCCTCAGTTGTTTCATATTTAAATACTTTTCATAAAAAAAGGCTTCTCACAAGGTGGATTCCTTAAGTATGTCAAGCACAAGTGCAGTGTCTGGCACTCAGTAATTGGTGAGCAAATGTTAACACTTTCCTTCTCTGTGCTTGATTTTTTTTCTATCTATGGAACAATAGATAACTAAATCATAGATTGCTGGCAGAATCTTAGCAAGAATCAAAAAGTTCGATTCAAAATTGCCCTTCTCCCCCAAATATCCCAAATAGCTTTTGTATCTCGAGTGCAGTGTTGCCTAAGAGTTAAAAAAATGTTTATAATAAGTCTCTATTTGAAATTATTTATTTATATTAAAAGCTAAATATTTATTTTGCCCCATAAACTTTCTATAACTATAATAAAAGACATTGGAGTACTTTTTTACTTCAAGTATTTTATAAATGAGTATAATAACACCTACCTTACAGATGTACTGCTAAAAATGAGTAGGTTAATATATATAAAGCATTTAATGCAGTGTATTGAATAAAATTAAGTCCTCAATAACAGGTAATTATTATTTTAAAGGGGCTTTGTGTTTATTTAGGAAGTACACCAAATTATAGAGTGCTGGAACAGTTTTTTTTTTTTTAAATATCACAAAGCTCAAGAGAGAAATAGAGCAGGATGGAGAGAGCAAGTTTGAGAGAGAACAAAGTTTCCATTTTAACTATCTGGAACAGGAACTATTCATTCCTGCCTTTGCCCCATACTAGCCAGATGACCTTGGCAAGTCAACCTCTGAGCCTCAATTCTTCCCCTTAATCCCAAGCATGATATTTACTGAGCATATACCACAGACCAGACACATTGCCCTTTAATATGATGACAGGTATAAAAGTGATCTTTACATTATAAAGCACCATCCAAACAAATACAGGTTCCTGTGTTTCAGTGAGAAACCTGGTTATAAAAATGGTTAATATTTTCCCAGCCAGCGTGGCTCAGTGGTTGCGACGACCTATGAACCAGGAGATCACGGTCTGATTCCCAGGTTACGGGCTCGATCCCCAGTGTGGGGGGTGCAGGAAGCAGCCGGTCAATGATCCGCTCTCATCCTTGATGTTTCTATCTCTCTCTCCCTCTCCCTTCCTCCCTTCCTCATATATATATGTTAATACTTTAGCTGCCTGACAAAGAAGTTTGGTTGAAATGCTTTGATTATCAAGATGCCATTTCTGAGAAGCCTCATGAACTAAAACACAGATCTTCCCTTAGTGCCCAGCACAGGGCTATGCATAGAAGTGTGCTCAGGTACATGTAAGATAATTGATGGGTTGTTATTGTCATCTTCTTCACTTTTATATGTCTATTAAATCCCATGCTTCTCTAGCAATGCCAAAGCATAGCCATTTATATACGGATACACATATTATATCCTGATATATAAGCTGTAAGGAGTTTTGTGGTAAAAATTGAGCTCCCAATGGCAGCCTATAGAAGCCTTTATAGAAAAAAATGTAGAGTTAAAGTATGTTCCAATCTTTATTATGCTATATTGAAAAAAATATCTAGATCAAGCTTCTGTGAGCTGAGCTAAAATATAAGTACAAAAACTCATGTGACACAATTAGGTTGGCTCAAGTGAAAAGATTGGCTCTCCTTGCGTTTATTATCCTCTTTTACAAAATGTGATAGATTTCTTTACTCATGACTAATTTATTAAGTTGGACTCCTCTGTGGAACGGAAATCCATTAAGTTAGTTTTACTTTAAAATACATCCCTCCCCCCCATGAACCACTAAACTTCAGATTCAGCCAGTGTGAGGAGTCAACATATATTCTGTGTGTATTTTTTTCTCTACTGAAAGAAATTCATGTCAGAGTTATGCAGCTGTTTCACAAAGGCTTAACCTTGTCACTGATATATAAATGATATCATTTCCTTGGTCAAATATGTATTTCCACATTTATGCACTAAACCCCCCCCCCCCAGAATGTAGCATAAGACTCTCCTCAGAGATTGATTAGCTGGACCTTCCTTCTGCAATTAGGTGATTGTAGGCCTCCCTCAGCATTGCACTGGAGGTGGAACATAATTAGCACTCCATCAAAAACCACTTTGGAGAAAACAAACATTAGTTGGCTTCCAGATCAGCTTCTGAAAAGAACTGAATTATACAGTATAAATAAAATGCTAATTTAGTATCGATCAAATGGGGAAGTTCATGGACATGGAGGCTTGGTTGCTTGCCAATAAAAAATATTAGATTAGATCCACCCTCCATCTTTTGAAATAAAGGTACTTGCCATGAGGTTGGGCAGAAAATTCTTTGATAAACTCTGTGTGCTTTGAGAGTTAGGGAAAAGGGACTCTGCTTCTATCCTGGAGGATTTCACAGCATGGTTGGAGGAACAGAACATGTGACAAGACCCAGGTCTCACCTCTTAATCAACACCCTTAGAAGATACCGTATCAGAAGCTGTGGTTCCCCAGATTTAAGATGCCAGATTTTATTAAAATCAAGATTTGAATAGCTGGACTCATTTCCCCATTTATAAACTATTTTAAAGCCTTGAAATGGAACAACTCTAAATATCCTTTTGGTCAGACATAGGAACACAAGGCACAAATCATTTGAGAGCTGATACACTACAAAGTATGTGGAAATGCTCTTCTCTGGGGAGTTAAAAGGCTATGGTAAACCAAAACCTTTCCAGGATGTTTTAAGTGCAATTCTGTCCTTAAGGAATAGGAAACATTAGATGGCATCTACAGCTTCCTCCAGGCTTATAACTGTCATGCTAAAATACTTACAGTGCAGGGGAGCCATGCTATTTTACTGTTACTCAGCTTAAATATGATGGAAAAAAAAGATGTTCAGTAAAATAGAAAATACCAAACATTGTTTGGAATGAAAGTGAGGGCAGATGATAAAACATGGATTAGTTAGGTCAGGGGTCCTCAAACTTTTTAAACAGGGGGCCAGTTCACTGTCCCTCAGACCGTTGGAGAGCCGGACTATAGTTTAAAAAAAAAACAAACTATGAACAAATTCCTATGCACACTGCACATACCTTATTTTGAAGTAAAAAAAACAAAATGGGAACAAATACAATATTTGTATTTGCATATGGCCCACGGGCCATAGTTTGAGGACCCCTGAGTTAGGTAGTATAAGTCCCCAAGTTTTTGTAACCAACGCTAAATGGATTTTCTAACACAGTGAAAGAGTCCTGGCTCTGTTCAATTTTGGGGGTGTTTTTTTTTTAAACATTTTTGTTCATTTCAGAGAGGTAGGGAGAGGGTCAGAGAAATCGAAACATCAATGATGAGAGAGAATCATTGATTGGCTGCCTCCTGCATGCCCCCTACTGGGGATAGAGCCCACAACCTGGGCATGTGCCCTTAACCGTAATTGAACCTAGGACCCTTGAGTCTACAGGCGGACACTCTCTCCACTGAGCCAAACCAGTAGGGCTCAATTTGTTTTAAGTGGGATCTTATACAGCTGGCCAATTTGGCTCCACAAAGGTGAATAGAAATCATATAGTGGTGGTAGGTAGAAGGGGATCTTAGTGATTATCTAGGTGATAAGTCAGCATATTTTTTTCTATAAAGGGACAGATAATTGATATTTCCGGTTTTGTGGCTTATATAGTCACTAAGGCAAATACTCAGCTCTGCTGTTGACTCAGAGCAGCCATTGACAATCCCTGAACAAATGGAGGTGGCTATGTGCTAATTATACTTTATTTGTGGACCCTGAAACTGATATCTCAAATAATTTCATGCAAAATAATAATACAAAGAATACAAAATATTTTTCTTTTTAAAGTTTTGAACCATTAAAAATGTCAAAACCATTGTAGGCCACACAAAAACAGGCAGTGGGTTATTATTTATTTATTTATTTATTTATTTATTTAGTCCACTGGTTTTCAAACTACCTTTTTAGTAGGAGAGTCCTCTCCTCAAAAAGAAATATATCATTTGAGATATTGATTTTTAAGTTGGTTATTAAGAAACAAGACTCAGGACAAATCTTTGACCTCCCCCGTAACTGCCTAAAAGGAGTTTCTATAGAGGATCTGCTCCAGGAAGGGAGATAACATCACAGATAACTACAGTTCAGTATAAATCAGTGTCAGATAGAGAGGAAATAGCTAGACCCCCATTTGTTCAAAGCCCTATCTGTCTCACATCGTTAAAGATGGCTCAGCAAACATTTATTTACCAAACATTTGGTTTGTATCTCTCCATATGAATTAATTGCCTTCTTGCACTTTGAAGTCCAAAACCACAACCCCCTTTCTCCTTAGCTCCAGAATGACATATAAGCCTCAACTGTCCAACTGTCCTTGAGTCTCATTATGGCACCCTTGAATGTGCATTTATATAATAAACCTTGGAAATTTTCTCCTGTTAATCAGTCTCTGTTAATTTGATTATTAGTACAACTAGAAGAGCTTAGAAGGTATGAGGAAAACTATGTTTTTAGTTCCCACAGTTTCATCATCTTCCTTTTTTATGGATGAGGATCTAAGGCAAAGACATTCAAATAGCATGTCTAAAGGTCCCATAGCTAGTAAGTAACAGAGCAAGGATTTGAACCCAGGCTGTCTTACTGTAGAGGCCATAATTTTGTATAGCGATGAGTGCCATGAACTCTGAAATGATGTGATGTTAAAGTCATGATCTGATTGAAATTGGTAGTCCAGGAAGTCTCTGAGGAGAAGATATTTTAAGGAGACATGAATGCTGAGATAAAGGAAAGATATTCCAGTCAGAGGCAACCATCAAATGCAAGAATTAGCTTGGCTTACACAGGAGGAAAAAGGCTGGTGTGGCTGGAACATAAATTAAGGGGGAAAGTGGTGTGGATTGAAGTCAGCAAGGAAGCAAGGGACAGCTTATCTAGGACCTTCCAATTTGATTTCGAACTTTAATTGATAGCATTAGACTATCCAAATATTATAAGCATGGATATGAGAAGTTGTTTTAAGTTATACACTTATGAAACAACTAGAGGTCCGGCGCATGAAATTCGTGCACAGGGGTGGGGTGTGTGTGTGTCCTTCAGCCTGACCTGTACCCTCTCCAATCTGGGAGCCCTCAAGGGATGTCCTACTGACAGTTTAGGCCCACTCCCTGTGGTTCTCTGTTCTCTGCGGGGCCTGCCTACTTCACACCACAGCAACTGCCAAGCAGGCCATGCTGGGTGCTGCCTGTGTGTTTGCCTGCTCCCTGGTCACCGAGGCGACAGCCAAGCAGGCCATGCTAGGTTCTGCCTGCAGGCGGCG
Organism: Myotis nattereri; assembly: GCF_964212035.1. NCBI lineage: Eukaryota > Metazoa > Chordata > Mammalia > Chiroptera > Vespertilionidae > Myotis > Myotis nattereri. The sequence goes on along the minus strand of NC_138078.1, from coordinate 19,809,092 downwards.
CTTGCCTGTTCCCGGGTCACCACGGTGATGGCCAAGCAGGCTATGCAGGGAGCTGCCTGTGGGCCTTGCTTACCTGCTCCCTGGTTGCCACGGGCTGTATTGGGAGCTGCCTGCTGGCAGCATTTGCCTGTTCCCAGTCACCACGGTGACAGCCAAGCAGGCCCTGCTGGGTGCTGCCTGTGGGCTGGGTTTGCCTGCTCCGGGGTCACCACGACAATGGCCAAGCAGGTCATGCTGTGCTGGGAGCTGCCTCCTCCCTGCTGTCAGTCTCCATGGAGGCAATGAGGCTAATTTGCATACTCACTCCTGATTGGCTGGTGGGTATTGTGAAGGTACAGTCAATTTTCATATCTCTCTTTTATTAGTGTAGCTTCTTTAACCTTGTGAAATTAGTACCAGGCATACTTTTCTCCCTCTATATTCAACAGAACTTATTTGAAGCAAAAATAACTTAGATACATGATCTAAGAAACACCTGTTCCTAAAAGATGACTGTGAATTTAGCAACATACTTGTCAACACTCACTTCAAGATCCTTTTTTCATGGTACCCACCATGAAATACAGTCTGGCCAATCTCAACCATACTCATCCTAACAAGACCCACCTTAAAGTCACCTAGCCCAAGCCCCAAAATCTAATAATTACCCTACCCTAGTTTCCTAGTTTTGAGCTCCTATTAAGACTGTCGAGTTATGTTTTCCCTTAGTTTTATTTTAAGCCCAAAAAATTAAATTTGCATGATTCACAGATTTTTCTGGTGTTCTTTTGGGGAATTGACAAACAGTAGATGAGAACAGAGATCCCTGAGAAGCCTCCTGAAGAAACATTGGGGAGAAATGGGGAGAAACTAAGGTGGGGGCAGCAGAGAAGGAGAGACATGATTAGACTTGGATATATTTTGCAGTTAGAACTGTCCAGAGACTTATGTACATATAGAATGTAGTGGTTTAGGGAATGAGAAAACCAAAAGACATCGAGCATTTTATTGTTATTTTTAAATTTATCATTATTATGTTTAACCTGGGAACCCACATAATGGTAGTGCTACTTACTAACTAAGTGGAGAAGCTGGAGGAAGATCAATTCTGAGAGTGGCGGGATAAACAAGAATTCCTTTTTAGACATGTTAAATTTGAAGAGTTTATTTGCCATCAATTGAAGCTATCAAATAGACATTTGAAATTATGTTACTGTGGAGATGTCACAGTCATTCCGTTTAGAATTCAACCAACTTGGGTGTTTATCAAGGCTACTGTGGAACTAAGGGAAACAAGAAATGAAAGATAAATTCACAAGGGCCATGCAAAGGAAGCTAAATGTTATTTTTATGTTTGAGCAAATGTTATCTTTGGGACATGAAATGGAAAGATCTGAGAATAAAAATTATGGAGTGAAAGGAGTAACAACTGGGAATACATATAGTGCTGGAGACAAATTGAAATTGCTACTAAGAAGTGCTCTGGAAGTATTACTTATAGGAATTTCTCTTTATATCCATTTGACTTTTTTTTCTGTCCCGCAGAGGAGAAAATCACCAATTTATCATTTTCAGCAAGCGCATGTATATTCAGAATTGCCACATTGCTCTTTAGAAGGGAAAAAGATACAACATTGTGCTGAACTGATCTACAACCGGAATTATTTTAGAAAGAATAAGTATATTTTGTGAGTGTGCTATCATTTGAAATTAATTAAACCATAACATCATATTAGTTAGGATTCCTACTCGTATTAACTTTTATAATTAATGTGTCTAAGTGAATTTTTAAAAAATGTTTATAATAATTTTAAGCACAGTACACTCACAAGTTAATATGCATTCACCTGGCCATTTTAAGATCTTCAGTGTTATACAGCCTTACAAAAAAATATAGTTAGTGAAATCATACGAATAGACATTTAAAACACTGGTGAGATAAAAGAGGAATCAGTGCTTCTACTAATCAGTTTCATTATATTTTCAAAACATATTGCACAAAGCCTAGATTTTTTTCACTTATGCTTAATTTTTATTTAAAATTTTTAATGTTGACACTATTGCAGATTTCCCCCACTTACTCCCCTTTGCCCACCTCTATCCACCCCCACCTCCCCATCCCTTGGCATTCACCACACCATTGCCCATGTCCATGGGATGTGTATACATGTTTTTTAGCTAATCCCTTCACCTTCTTTATCTAGTCACCCCACAAAGCCTATATTTAAGAACTATAAGAAAAAAACAGAACATTAATTTGCATTGGAACACTCATGGGCTCAAATCTCATTTCCAAATTTCTGAGATTTTTATAACTCACTCTTTCTGCTTCCAGTTTCTCCTTGCATTTATCTATCATACACATCGTGCCTGGAGTAAAACTTCCCAAAAGCAGTATTTTCATTATATGTCTCTTTGAGTCATCACTGACTCCTCACATCCTATAGCATCAAATCTAAAGATTGTCCTGCAACTTAAGACCCTCTACAATCCTCCTTTTCCAGCTTCCCTCTCACTACTTTCCCATCTATTACATTAAGATTTATCTCTACAGTGACCTCTGAATAGATCCTCTGATATTGACCTCCCCCTGTTACTCATAATTTTTCCCCAAAGAGATTATACTACCCTCAAAACCAAATTCCTTGCCATTCTTTCTAGCTCATAATAGCCCCTTTGTTTTCAGCCTTTAATTACTATATAACCAATATCTCTGACATTTTATGGATTTGTATATGCATATGAATATGAAGCATATAAAAGATGCTTAATCAAACTTATCCCTTTAAAACTAGTATCAACATTCTGTAGTCAGAATTCATTAGCCTCCTCCAAATAAAAGTGCGAACAGTTATAGGGTAAATATATCATTGATTTATTTCTTTAATGCCCACAAACATATTATAGCTTGAACTTAGCAAAATTTCATTGATGATCTCCCTTGGAATTTGCCAAAAGATTTATTAATCAGTTTAAGAAAATTGAGATGAGCATGAAAGTAGAGCTTATTAGTAGAGATTATGCAGGCAGACAAGCCTCTGCTCTCGTTGCCCCCCCCCCCCATTCAGGGAACCTCAGTCAATTAGAGTAAATTAACAGACATGTGAACTGCACCTTCTCTGCTGAGTACAGGGCATTGGATGAGGTATGCATCAATGAACACAAAACTAGAGGCCATAAGTAACATCCACTTATAACTGCTTGTGCTTTTCAGGGGCAAAGGTTCTATCTCCCTTCTAGAATTAGCTGAACTGAATACAGAGGTTGTGAGAATATCCTATATAATAAAAGCTAATTTGCAAATTGTCCCCCTGACCAGGAGTTCGGCCAGGGGGTGGGGCTGGCCGTCCAACTACCCGCAGCTCCAACCCCCAGCCAGTCCCGCCTCCGATTGCCCCACACACACCCCAATTGGGGGCAGGCTAGCCTATCAACCTCCCGTGGCCCCTCCCCCTGGCCAGCCCAGCCCAATTGGATCCGATCAGGGCGGGCCGACTGGACCCCACTCATGCATGAATTCGTGTACCAGGCCTCTAGTTTCTAAATAAAATATGATGCTAAGAACTCAGTGTCAAGAAAGGATGCAACAAACTCAGTGGCAAAAACATAAGAGCTATAACTTCAAACAGGTATAATTACTTATCAGCAAGAGGCTTGAACACTGTCCTCCTTGGGTCTGGAAGCCATATGAGCATAATATATATAAAGCATTTAGGGAAAAAACCTTTATTTTCTGGATAAGAGAACATATTTGTCTCTCTCTTTCCAAGTCAGGAAATAGACCTCTTTGTTGAGTAAATAGCAATAAGCCACTTTGACCTACATTTTCAATGATTGGGCAGAGATCCCTACATTCTAAAGAAAGTGAGATTGGCTGTCAGGATTCTGTTTTGCTGAGAATGTGTTTGCACGCTGAGGACCAGAGCTGAATTATTTGGCACAACAGAGGAGATTTTGGAGGCTATCTGGGAAAGATAAAGCGAAGTAAAACAGCTGGCAGCTGAAGAGAGGGACTTTGGAAAAGGAAAACAGGCAGATGTAAAAGAAATTGAATTTTGCTTCTATTGACTGGAATGTGATATAAATCCTCATGATCTCCTTTCTAAATGCTCAGTAATACTACATTCCTTACTAATGTGTTGAAGATTTTTTTGTACTTAGCTATTTTTAGTTAAGTTTTTATTGGGTTCCTGCAACAAAGTACTTAGCAAATGCTCAAGGGAAACAGCAGGAGTACCACACTTAGGTTAGAGAGGAAAGGAATGGTGGTGTGGGAAATAGCCTCCAAGGTAGCCGCCAGTGATCCTCACCTCCTGGTGTTCATGCCCTTGTGTAGTAGTCTTCTCACACATTGAGTAAGGTTGAACTTGTAACCAATAGGATATGGTAGACATGATGGTATGTGACTTCCAAGGCTAAGTCACAAAAGATAGTGTAGCTTCCAACTTGCCCTGTCTTGAACCACTCACCCTGAGAGAAACCAACTGCCATTTTGTGAAGACACTCAAGCAGTCCTATGAGGAAATCCAAGTGGCAAAAAATCCAGGCTTCCTGCCAAAAGCCAGCACTAATTTGCCTATGATGAGTGAGCCACCTTGGTATTAGATCCTCCAGTTCCAGTCAAGCCTACAGATCACTCAGTCCTAGCCAACATCTTGATGGCAACCTCATGAGCGACAACAAGCCAAAACTACACAGATAAGTTGTTCCTGAATCCTTGGCCCACAGAAAATGTGAGGATGATAAATGCTTATTGTTTTAAGTTTGGCAGTCATCACTTGCGTGGGTAATCCTTGGCTCAAGGTACACTTCGGAGAGTTCTAGCTAAAACAGAGAACTTAAGATGGGCCTGCCCTCTCATAGTTTTATTTTCTGCCATTTGCAATGGATCAACCATGAGTCAATTCAATTGTTTACCTGATTATTTGGAAATTAGCATAGGTTCAAGGGGTTATTAATCCTTTTTTTGCAAGTTCAAATCTGCAGGAAATGTCACTGAATCTAGTCTAGCTGACAGGTAATTGAGTTGAAAGCGACATTGGTGGGAGGAATATTGTTTTTATTTGAATGCAAATTATACACATCATGTCTAAACTATGTAATGTAAATCACATACTCGGTGATAATAAAGGGATTAATGAATAAATACATAAATAATACTATATTTTATAAAATTTCTTTTAAACTAAATTATAAACTCTGAATCACTCATTGCTCTCAGGGGGGAAATGGGAAAGAAATTAACCCTTTGCGGTTGTATTAAATTTGGACATGGGTGTCGTACTGGTCGGAATTAATTTCTATTGAAAGAGCAGTGATACATAACATGCAAGATTATGAAGGATAAACAAGATTTATTAATTCTTTTTTGGAACTACATCACTACTTGTAGAATCACTACAAACGTTATCACTTTCTACGTCAGAGTCAGTATTCAAGGTGCCAAAATAAAACTCTTCATTGTTACTTTCAGATTCGCAGTACACTTCTTTCGGTAACTTTCTTTTTGCCATTTTGCAGTATTATTTTGAAATATCTTAACAAGCGAGAATGCCTAATTACAGTTAAACGTAATTTGTAAAGCTTTATTGGAAATTCTGCAAAGTATCTCCTAAGCTTGTCGATTTCTTCACTCTCAAAAGGCGACTGACTCGCCATGGTGTTTTACATGGCGAGTGTGGAATGACCGCGTTTGTTTATATTGAGTTTCAATATCTCTGATTTGTTGGGGCAATGTTTTGGTTCGTGACAAGGTCGCTTAGACACTTAAGAGCTTTCAGAGAAATTATGAACTGATACATGAATGAATAGAGTTAAGATTCGTACGGTTCCTTGCTGTGGTGGCTGAGAGCAGACATACGACCGGAACAGTAAAAAGCTTTGGTGGCTGAGAGTAGACAAACAACCGCAAAGGGTTAATACATAATAAGCACTGGTTCCATGCCAGGCAATATGTTAAAATATTTTATGTATCTTTCAATCTTTATAGTTACAATCCTAAAAAAAAAAAAGAGTCCTTCCTGGCCAGCGTGACTCAGTGGTTGAGTGTCCACCTGTGAACCAGGTGGTCACGGGTTTGTTTTCCAGCCAGGGCACATGCCTGGGTTGCAGGCTCAATTCCCCCCCCCAAGTGTGGGGCCTGCAGGAGGCAGCCCATCAATGATTCTTCCTTATCATTGATGTTTCTATCTCTCTCTCCCTCTCCCTTCCTCTCTGAAATCAGTAAAAGTATTTTATTTTAAAAAGGAGTCCCATTTTATAAAGGAGGAATCTGAGGGTCAGATTATTTGCATAACTTGTCCATGGTTACAAAACCAGGACGAAGAGAATAGATGGAAGCCCATATCTGTGTAAACACCAAAACCAGGCTTTTGCCACTCACAATGATCTGATGTCAATAAGAAAAATGTTGACATAATCACACTGTTTCTGCACAACTCTTGTAAAATAGCCACAATTTTTAGTGAGTCTCATTCCTGGAGGACTCTTCTTAGTATGTACATTCAGTAAACAAAGTTTCCAAATCCTGTCCATGTATTTGAGACCATATGTATTCACTCAGATGTATTGTCCAATGAAATGTTAGGATTCTATGTGATATGCCTACATTCACATTAGTCCTCTGTTTGTACATGTAATATAAATATATCTGTTTTCAGCATTCTTTTATAAGAATGTCATTTTCTCATCCTGTATTGATTATCTACTAGGTATGAAATGAAATTGAGAAAGCAAACACACCATTGTGCACATATTTGTCTTATTGTGCAAATTGTTTGGATTTAGTTCATTAGTAGGTATGTTTCCACAGCCGTAAATTTTTAGTCAGTAGATTTACAGGAGAACCTAACAAGTAAAAAAAAAAAAAGTAAAGTGGGAAAATTGAGATATATACAGAGCATGTAATTCACTTGAGTAATGAAACATGAAAATGCCCTTTAGAAGCCAGGGAAATTTTGAATTATGTTGATGAAGGACTATACAATTAACTTGACCACTCTTTTTGCCCTGCTCCATTGTCTGACTCATCAGATACATTCCAAATCTGCTAACCCATATTTATTTCTTCAGCCCATTTTAGATCCCTGTTTCTGGGCTAGGCATATAATTTCACAATATATACCAAAAAGTCTTTAATGATGGGTAAAGGGTTGTGGAAAATTCTTTCCTCCAGGAATTCCACTTCCCCTGTAGGAATTTTGCTTAAGATTCTCAAATTGTTGACCTGGAAACTTCTCCCCATGAAGTGGGTTATTGTATGCCCTGCTTAAATAGAGCATCTTCTAGCTCTATTCTGAAAAAATACTCCAAGATATATGACAGAAGAAATTTGTGTATTAATTCCTGAGCTAAATATTTTCATAGAATTTTCATGGCCTTAATAAACATTTATGACAAGGGAGATGAACACTGAAATAACAGTGTGGTAGTGAGGCAAAGGATTATGTCTTACAGAATTAATCATTGATCAATATGTGATCAAATGTTTTTAGAACCTAATTGTCTCCCATTCATCAGCTGACATTCTGGAAAAGAGTTCAAAAATACATTTGCATTTGCATAGTAAAAAGAAGCAAGCACAATGCTTCTTTCAACAAATGTTACATTGATTTACATTCAGAATAGTCTTGGGGGCTTTTGTTTTCTGAAAATATCCAATAGCTTATTGATTGATATTCTTAGACATGATGTTTAGATACTAAATTTGAAGTGTGCTATAAATAGCTCAGTAAAGATCTAACATGATATATCAAACACCTCTTGTGCCCTACTTCATAGTCACTCAGCCCAACTTTTTCTTCATTCTTTGCTGTGATAACCAGAACGTAACCTTACTTGCTTGCATGGAGCTTACATTCTCTTGGAGTTGGGGTGGAGAGCACATAATAAACTGATAGTGATAAAAACTAAACTGACAGCCCTAGTTGGTTTGGCTCAGTGGATAGAGCATCGGCCTGCGGACTAAAGGGTCCCTGGTTCGATTCTAGTCAAGGACACATGACTGGGTTGCAGGCTTTATCCCCAGTCGGGGGTGTGCAGGAGGCAGCCAATCATGATTCTCTCTCATCATTGATTTTTCTATCACTCCCTCTCCCTTATTCTCTGAAATCAATAAAAATATGTTAAAAAAAAACGAAACTAAACTGACAATATTACTGGTTAATGGTACAGAGAGTGACTGGGAGGCTAATTTGTGTCTGGTTAGATAGGAAAGATTTCTCTGAGGATTTTTTTATAAAGGAAAAAGTTGACATCTGCCTAACTATGTTAAGATTTAGGGGAAAATCATTCTTGGCAGAAGAATCAGAGAGTGGAAAAGGCTATGATTATAATAGGAAAAGAAAGGACCAGGAAAAAGAAGGGGAACACATGGTAGAAATGAGACTTTTTTTATGTCACCTATTTTCAAAATTAAATATCTGTGCCTTATCTGTATTCTATTCCATGCTTATTTAGCTAGAACTTTTTATTAAAAATCTCCTAATACAAGTAACATTCAAAAATATTATTTATATTTATCCTATAGCTTCAAGAACCTCTTTCCCACTATTTAATTTCTCAGTGCAGCAAACATGGCTAGTTTCTTTTGCTCCTTTCTTATCAGATGATAAATGTAGAATGTTCATATGCTCAGTTAAATGTATTCATCTTCTCAGATTTCCTTGCAACTAGGAGTGGTGACTGACCCAGTTCTAATCAATGAGATGTATATGTGGATGTTATTATACAGCATTTTGGGGAACATTTTTGAAATTGATAAAACTCAAGTAGAAAGTATTTTGACCATTGACAATTCCCCTTTATCCTCTTCCTCATCCCTTTTTCCTGCCTTGAACATGACCATGATGCCCAGAGGTGGATCAGGTCACTTACAATCATGACAACAAAAGCCACACACTAACTGTGGTGGAGCAGAAAACCAAAATTTTTAGCTTGAAGAGAAAGAAAATCCCTTATGTGCTTAAACTATTATTAGGTGATGGGAAAAAGAAACACAGCTGCCTACCTTGTAAGAATTTACAATGCAATCAGGGAGGCAATATAAAAAATTAAAAAGTGATATATCTTCAAATTCAAATACACATATAGCAACTTGAGTTTATATATATATATATATATATATATATATATATATATATACACACACACACGTATATATATATTTATATTTATATATACTTATATATACACACACACATATATGTATATATATCCTATATAATAAAAGGGTAGTATGCAAATTGACCCTAACAGCAGAACGACTGGGAATGACTGGTCACTATGACACACACTAACCACCAGGGGGCAGATGTTCAATGTAGGAGCTTCCCCCTGGTGGTCAGTGAACTCCCACAGTGGGAGCTCTGCTCAGCCACAAGCCAGGCTGATGGCTGCCAGCACAGCGGTGGTGGTGGGAGCCTCTCCCGTCTCCTCAGCAGTGCTAAGGATGTTGACTGCAGCTTAGGCCTGCTCCCCACTGGCAAGTGGACATCCCCCAAGGGCTCCTGGGCTGCCAGAGGGATGTCTGACTGCCAGCTTAGGCCCGATCCCCCAGGGAGCTGGCCTAAGCCAGCAGGTGGACATCCTCCGAGGGGTACCAGACTGCGAGAGGGCACAGGCCGGGCTGAGGGACCCCCCCAAGTGCACAAATTTTTGTGCACCGGGCCTCTAGTATAGATAGATAGATATAGATATAGATATAGATATAGATATAGATATAGATATATAAAAGGCTAATATGCAAAGTCTCCCCTTGGGAGTTCAACCAGGAGACTGGGAGTTTGATCACTCACTATGACGTGCTCTAACCACCAGGGGGTGGCACAGAACATGGCAGGTGACCAGCGGCAGCGGTGAGGCACTGAAGGAGCGAGGGAATGAGGCAGGGAGGTGGGGATCTGATCATCCCTGATCACTGGCCAGGCCTAGGGACCCTACCCTACCCATGCACAAATTTCATGCACTGGGCCTCTACTTAATTTATAAAATATTAACTTCCATTATGGTATTCAGAGTATGTGCTGATTTGCTTACCATGCCTTAAATTTATAGTAGGCATAAATATATATGTTATTCAATAAATATAAGTAACTAAAATAATAAAGTATATAAACACTTAATGACTAAAGTAATTTAGCCTTACTCACAAAAGCATTTATAGAGAAAGTAAGTTTTGAAAGAAATGAAGATACTATATGAGTGGAAGAAAGATAACATTCCAGGTAGGAAAATAATGGTACATTCAAGCATCCTTTGGTGAATATTGCTTTATGGATAAGAATGGCTGTGCTAATATTTTTGGAGATATGAAATAGACTAAAATTTATGTAATTTCTTTTTATGGATCTTCTAAACCTAATAATTAGATATGACAAGATGAGAGTAAAAGGTCCTTGGAGAAAGACAACAAGCAAATGCTGAGAAGGACCCTTGCCTGTGTGATATGAATAGTAAGAATAATTATAATTTTAAGACAGAGTACCACTTTATTGGCCATGCCTGCCAATAAAGAAACACACACATACACACACACAAATGATAAAATGGCTATGGGATGAAAGTAATCCAGAAGATTTATCTGCAAATGTATATGTATGCAAAATCATTATCAAGAACTGTAAAGGGACTGAGATTTTATTCTACTTACAAGCTCACAAGTTAGCCTCTCTCGGTTTCATGGATGCTGACATAAGACATGATGCACCCGAGTCAGAGATAAAGAATTGCTTGCTAATCCCAGAAAAAGCATTATTAGCACATGTTGTGTCAGTTCTCTGAGCCCTGATTACCACAGATCGGCATGAAGAGGGCCAAATGATATCTGCATGTGCAGTGGGGTGCATGATAGGAGAGGAATTTTGATCTTAGGGAACTTAAATCTTTTATAGTGGGCAATAAGGATACCTGCTCTTTGATCCAAAAGGAGACACTATTTCATCTTCCAGTATAGTGCAGAGAAGATTATTCAGAAAAAAGGCAATGATTCATCTCACAAGAAATGCACAAATATCAAGGCACATGGAGAATTGTCTCCCAACAATCATTTGAAGATATCTGAAGAAAAATAGGTAGAAATACCTATTTTAAAAATTATTTTAAAAATAATTTAAAATTGGGAACAAAGATATTAATTAAAAATTAAATTAAGCCCTGGCTGGTTTGGCTTAGTGGATGGAGCGTCAGCTTGCAGACTGAGGGGTCCCAGGTTCAATTCCAGTCGGGGGCGCATGCCTGGGTTGTGGGCTTAATCCCCAGTGGGGGGCATGCGGGAGGCAAGTGATCAATGATTCTCATCATTGATGTTTCTCTCCATCTCCCTTCCTCTCTGAAATCAATAAAATATATATAAAAAATTAAATTAAGTAACTTGAGAAAGGGTCAGTTCAAAAGTGATAAGAGGGAAAAATGGAGAAGATGAAAGTGAGAGAAAAACAGAACAAAGGAAGGATTCAATAATGAGAAAGGTTGGGAATATGGCAGAATCTTTACCATAATCTTTACCATATAAAATTATATATATTCCGTTACATGCAATTACAAAATCATTTCTTGAATACCAACTCTATGAAATTCAAACTTTCAGGAGTTGGGGAAATTAAAGCACACTAAATAGGACTTATTCCTGTCCTTGAGAAATATACATACATGTATAACTATAACCAAAAACTCTCTATGATAAGATTGATCTTTAAATATTTAGTATTTTTACTAAATATAATTAAATGTTGGGGACTTTTTATTAGCTATTAAAACTTGGTTCAATGTGGTCATAAAAATTTAAATAACCACCTCAAAAGTGTAAATGAATGGTCTGTTTCACATGATGGTGGCAGATAACATCTCAGGCACAGACATTCAAGGTGCATATGGCAACAAACTTTTGAACCTTAGCATATAGCTAATTTATTTACTTATTTATTTTTTAGAATGCCATTTAAACGATAGAATAATATTTAGAAGCTGAGTTTCTTTAGCATAAAAACAGATATACTATATCAAGAATTTTCAGGAAGACATTATTTGAACCAGTCCAATGAAGAATTGCAAAATAGATTTCACACAAATTGTTCTGTTTCATCTGCATCATAGACCAGTGATGGCAAACCTTTTGAGCTCGGCGTGTCAGCATTTTGAAAAACCCTTACTTAACTCTGGTGCCGTGTCACATATAGAAATTTTTTGATATTTGCAACCATAGTAAAACAGAGACATATTTTTGATATTTATTTTATATATTTAAATGCCATTTAACAAAGAAAAATCAACCAAAAAAATGAGTTCGCGTGTCACCTCTGACACGTGTGTCATAGGTTCGCCATCACTGTCATAGACAATAAAGACGTATAATGTGAAAAGTGCCATTTAACTTGTGAGTGAAACCCATCTATTTTCCATGGCTTGGTATTCCTATGAAAATGGGGGGGAAAGTTAATATGTAATATTGCAATGATTAGTACAAAGAAACCAAGATATGGTATTAAGGAGTGAAGGAGTTGGGGAACATTTCAAAAGTAGGATGCCAAAATGATGAAACTCATTAACTTGGGGGATGTTCTTAGGCTCTAAGAACAGTGTTCCTCAAAAGATTTCAGAGTATCTGCAAAATCAGTACCATTTCATAATAATACTACCACCATTCCCAGAGCGGGAGCCTGTTTCATGGACGCAAACTTGAGAGAGCAAGGTGTTAAAACCATGGACAGTATAGGTGACTGAACCCAGTTATAGCCTCTATATAAAATTTTAAGATCCTGGTGGTGGGTGTGGTGATCTACTTTCAAGACAAGTCTCATATCTAGGTTCCCTTGTTTATTAAATCTGCCACCTACCAACTTGGAGTGGCCTGCCTCTTTCTTTGATCTCTCTTCATCTTCCATCTGCAGGGGCCAGGGCAAGTTTATGAACTGACCTAGAGCCACTCTGAGGAAGGGCAAACAGAGTGGCCTACAGGGATTGAAGGTGGAGGAAGTGCACATAGATGTATCTAGGAGCATAAAGGGGCAGGAGAGCCCAGCCACAGTGGCTCAGTGGTTGAGTGTCGACCTATGAACCAGGAGGTCAAGGTTCAATTCCAGGTCAGGGCACATGCCTAGGTTGCAGGCTCAATCCTTGATCATGTGGGAAGGGAGCTTATTGGTGATTCTCATCATTAATGTTTCTTTCTCTCTTTCCCTCTCCCTCTCTGAAATCAATAAAAATACATATTTTTAAAAGGGGGTCAAGGATAAGGAAAGGCTTGCAGGTATCACAGCCTGCTTTGCCCTTCTGTTTACTCCATTTCTAAGGATAAACAATTATCTTATTGTTGAAGGTGATCTAATAAGGCCTAGAGAGAAAGTGATTAGAAGTGTCAGGATTGGGTTGGCATGAAAGCTACACCAATAAGAGAAAGGTAGAGAGTACGGTGAACTACTAAGATTTGGGAAAAGGGAATAAATACTACCAGTGAAGAAAGCTAAGGGAAATTGAAACAAAAATAACACCAAGATTAGAGAAAGGAGGAGAACAATTTTTTTTTTTAAAAAAGAGCTATCACTGACTGCAAGTCAACAATGAAAAGAAAGATAGAAAAGTGTGCCTAGAAATCTATTTTTATGTCTTTTTTCCTCCAGTGTCTAGTATTGCTGGCATTGTTTTTTAAACTTCCTTGATATGGTTCCCTGCTGTGACAGCAATTTCCCTAGAATTAACAAACTTTGAGTTTTTTGTATTTTGAACACACCAGCTAGCTGAAAAAAATTAGGAGGTAATTTGCTGTGGAAGAGAATAATGTTTATGTGTAATGTTAAAATAATACTTACCATGTTGTTGGAACCTGCCACAAGTTGAATAGGATGACTGCAGAAGAAGCACTTTGGCCAAATTAAAGCTCTTTGCCATTTGTGCCTATCATTAAAGGCCTTCTTGGCAGTCGCTCATTGAGGTCCAGGTGGTATTTCGTAATGGGCCAGGGATGGAACTTGATCTTAGAAAAATGGATGTGGGGATTTAGTCTTGGAAAACTGTGGATGCACAGAGTTTTCTGGCATGCTCCCAGTAACCCTGATTATTAGATATTCCCAATTGATAGCATCTACCATCTTTAGCAACTCCCCTTCGACTATCCTACCTATGTAGGTAATCACCAAGTTCTGGCCATTAAACTGGATAACAAATTCATTTTGCTCTATGTCTCTGAGGTACATAAGTATTATATTTTAGCACTTATATTTTCTTGTGATTATTGACATGTAACATATCTTTAACATAGCATATTTTTATGAAGATAAGAATTGTGGCACACAGTAAGATCGCCCATAGTCAGTCAGTCAATCAGCTTTTGCTCAGACACCTCCAGTCGGGATGACGACTCAGTAAGCCATTTAGTAATGGTTTTGGCTTCTTTAGGAATAGTGAGTTTCTCATCACTGGAGATTTCAGGCAGGACTAGACTAGGAAATTCCTAAGATCCCTTCAATCCACTAAAGCAAAGTAAAAAAAACAAAAACAAACAAACAAAAAAACAAACAAACAAAAAACAAGGACACATCTTCTTTACATACATTTCCCTTATCCACAGTATTAAATCCACTACTCTCCTATTCAATGTACTGTGCAGGGTATAATAAACCATGTACTTATGGTATATGCTCACTAAATTTGTGTTATGAAACAATTGTGTCTTGTTGGCAATATCTCAAATATAATGTGCTTGCTATTTAGTAATCTCATGTAAAGCATTTTGACTTTGCAAAATGAGAATGAGTATTCTTTAATATCCACATCTATTTTTATTTCTTCTTTCTATGAGGAAATGGCATCAGAAATAGATATGGTTAGCAATGACCTCCAAAAATCTTTAATGAGTTAGAAAATAGAAATGAAAAGGAAAGATTAAAGGTTAAAGGGGTGTTTTTAGAGCAGCTAATACAAGGCTACAGGTCAACTTAATTCAAGTCTGTAAAAAATAAAACATCAGAGAGATCTGTTTGCATAGCTATGGATTCAGAATGCTGTGTATGATCTGTATCCCATATTAAGGTATTTATTTTATCCACATGTGATGCTGAATAAGCAGATGCATCACATTTTGTGTAGAACTTCATGCATCTGACTTGGAATTGCTTTAATCTGATGAAAACAATACTACAGTTGAATCTTGCAAGAGTGAAAATGCATCACTTAAGTACTTTAAGTGCTCATCCACTTAAGCCAGTGGTTCTCAACCTTGTCTGCACATTAGAATCACCTGGGAATCTTTTTAAAATCCTGATTTCTGGGCCTCATCCTCCGGAAATTCTGTTTCTTTGTTATGGGGTGGGGCCACAACATTAGTAACAAAGAAACAGAATTTCCAGAGGATGAGGCCCAGAAATCAGGATTTTAAGAAGATTCCCAGGTGATTCTAATGTGCAGCCAAGGTTGAGAACCACTGGCTTAAGGGGTCAGTGTTTCTTATTCTCATAAATAACTGTGATGCCTAAATAATCCTTTCTGTGGTGCAATTTTCTTCATAAGTATAAGTATAATGGATTAATATTCCCTGTATATCAAAACAGCTGTTCCCAGAAAGAAAATTACTTGAGACAGCTACCAAGAAGCTAAAAAGACCATAATTTCTCACCCTTTTCTGTCTCTATACTCTTTACAATATGATTTTGCAGTTTCTCTCACTAAAAGAGACAGAGTCGATTTCCACTCCCCTTGAATCTGGACTGGCCTTGCAACTTATTTTGGCCAGTAGATTGCAGCCGAATTCACAATCTGCCAGCTCTGAGCCTAGGACTCAAGAGACCTTGCATTCTCACTTCTATTCTTTCTCTGAACATTATGATCATCAGGAAAACAAACCCAGGCTAGCGTGATGGATTATGAGAGACACGTGACCCAGCCGACTGCCAGCCAACTCCCAGACAGACATGTGGGTGATAAACCAGATCAGCCAGCCCCCAACTATCCTGTAACTGACCACAGACAGATGGTCAAGCCCCAGAAATATCTGTTTAACCTAGCCCAAACCAGAACCACCCAACTAGTGAGCTTATTGGTTTTATCCACTACATTTTGAGGTGGTTTGTTACACAGCAGTGGTAACCTATAAATGACAACTGTCTGAAACATCATAACAAGCAAAATAGGGACAGACTCATAGATATAGAGCAGGCAGATGGCTCTGGTGAGGGGGTGTTAGGGGAGTGGTAGAGGGATTGAGCACAAAAGAAAAAAAGAAAACTCATGGACAGGTGATTGCAGGGGTAGGGGTGGGAATAAATGGTGCTGGGAAAATAAATAAAATAAAATAAAATAAGCAACAAAGAAAATAATGCAATCCAGCAGTGCAAGGGAGTGCTGGAGGGTTTTTTTAATGCCAAAATTCAATCAGAAATCCCAGTTTTCCCAAGTACAACTGATCCCAGGAATTAGGCACAGTACAATTGATTTGAAAAAGAGTTAGCATAGAAATTATTACAGGCAAGAAAAGGGTTGAAAATCTGACGTACCAGCAACAGGAAGATTGATAGAAAACAGAAACCACTGAAATTGTGATTGTCACCTGGTAAATATCGATTCAGAAAAATGGAAACTGAAAGTGTAAAAAGCACACTGAGCATAGGTGTTGACTGTAGGCCCTGCTCTCACCCCAGAGATTACTGCTCACTTCTTAGTACTGTATTTAAGATGAAATGACAGATTCTGTAAAGCTGTTGAAGCAGTGTCTTCATGTTTTTGCTTCCTAAGCAGTGAGAGCTTTTTATTTAAATTGCTGTTGCTCAGAAGAGCTGCATTAGCAAGCAGCAAAGGAAGAGATGTAGGTAAATTTGCCATCTTGTATTTACTTGCTACCCATCCATTCTGTCCTTTAAAATTGAGGTTTTCAACTGTTAAGATTATAACTCTTCAACCTACCTGAGTTACATTTTTTTAATCTTTAACACTAGATTGAACAGTCAAGGCCATTTTCTTTAACATTTGCCTCACCCTTTCTACTGGCTTTTTTCAATTCAGTTAAAGAGAGTCATGAACTGAGAACTGTTTAAAATGCACAGTTCATAAATCTTTTGATATGGGAACAATTCAATACCCAAACCACATAGCCACCAACTTCTTCACATATGTTCTGTATTTAGATTTTGGAAGACACAAAGCTAAGATGAATCCCAGGGCAGGTGAGAGTATAGCATCCATTACAAAATAGGGATAATCTAAAGTGTGATCTTAAGCCTGTGATGAATCTACCTGACTTCATTTTATTAATTTATTCTGTAGACCCATAAGCCAACAAAAGAGAAAAGTCAATTGAGATATTAATGGCCAGGTGCTTTAGAAAAAAAGGTATAGTGCAAAATGAATTATCATTACTAATCAGGGTATCTGGGAACAAAAGGCTAAGATCTGAATAACAGTTATGTTATGGTTTCCAGGGGTACATAAATGGCTCCTCAAAACATTAGAGTGGTATGCTAAAGAGCTAAAGATCTGTAGCCTTGGTTAATCTCTTCCTGCCTCCTGCCTAACCCCCTCCCCCACTTCCCTCTGAGATTCCTCAGCCTGTTGCATGCTTCCATGTCACAGGATCTAGTTCGTTTGTCAGTTTATTGTGTTTACTAGATTCCACATATAAGTGAGATCATGTGATAGTTGTCTTTCTCTGATTGGCTTATTTTGCTTAGCGAGGAGGGGGTCAATGGGTAAAAAAAAGGGAACATCTGTAATGCTTTCAACAACAAAGATAATAAAAAAAGATCTCTATTATAAATAGACAGCAGCAGGTATCCCAAGGGGAAAGTATTTGTACACCAGTGACACCAGATAAGGAGAGCAGTTAAGTCTTGATACCCATTACAATAGTACTGTTCTGAGCTACCCCTTTACAGACTACCTAAGAAAGTCAGGAGATGGTTCTGGAGTTAAGGAATAAATTCACTTCTGAAAGAATTATAAACCCTGTCTGTAATAAGTGATAGATCCTCCCTTCCCCCAACTGGTGGGCGGAGTATGATGTAACCTGCAGCCCGGAAATACCTGAGTGACTAACCATGTACCTTATGTGGACTATACATTGGACCACCAATCCACACCTGCCAAATACCCTAGCCCTTGGTCCTATATGGGCCATACAGTAAGCCACCAATCAGTGTACGCCGAGTACACTAAGCCCCCACCCCTTCCCATTCCACCCCTCAAAAGGCGTGCTCACCCCTGCACGTGCTGCTGTCCTCCCCTTGCGAGAGAGGCTGGCAGGTCCTTCTCCTGTAATAAAGCCTGTAGTCCTGGTTTTTCGGCCTCTGTCTGATTTTTCAATAAGTACATAAGAAAGAGAGAGGCTGGAAAGAGGCTCTAGCTGTAGCTTTAAAATTCATTAAAAAGAAAGATGGAAAAGATTTGACAACATATAACATCTGATAAATCTGGGTGTTAAGATTTTTTTTATTTTTCTATCATTATGTTTAAAATAGTTCATAATAGTGTACATATAATAAAAAAGAAAATGAAGTGGAAGAATCTATGTCAGGCCACAACAGAACTAGCTGCCTCCTAGGAAATGTTTAACAAGAATACAAAAAGGTGCCCTAACTGGTTTGGCTCAGTGAATAGAGCATCGGCCTGCGGACACAAGGGTCCCAGGTTCAATTCTGGTCAAGGGCATGTACCTTGGTTGCAGGCACATCCCCAGTAGGGGGTGTGCAGGAGGCAGCTGATCGATGTTTCTCTCTCGTCGATGTTTCTAACTCTCTATCCCTCTCCCTTCCTCTCTGTAAAAAATCAATAAAATATATATTTTTTAAAAAGAATACAAAAAGGTATCTGTGTAGATAGCTAGGCCTATTTTCTGGCCTACTTCTGAATGCCGAGTTTCAATGAGATTTAGAAAAAGACCTTTATCTGGTAGCATAGCAAGTCTCCTAACTCTAACTCACATAGCCTCCATCTTCTTTAGTACAGGTCTGTTTCCCATGATACTGGCTCAAGAACAACAACAACAACAAAAATTATAAGAGAAATGTTGGGCAAAAACCAACATATATTGGTTTAACAACATATATTAACAACATATATTAACTAGGAATAACAAAGTTCTTATGTGCTCAAGAGCTTGAGAAATAATCCCACTTGCTCTACCTGATACCCTTGATTATCAAAATAATAAACTTAGTACTATGACTAACTGGAATTTGAATGAATCCTCTTAATAAAAGTATAAGAAAGCATCTATGTAGATGCTTGATGAAAAGCAGATATTTTTATTACTTCCTTTGGTTTCTTGTTCTACCAACGTTTTACATATTTATCACTTGGAACATGACCCCAAGGTTTTCCCTGCCCTAAAGGAACTCTTCCTATGATCACATATTCTACGTGCAAGCACTCCACCTGGATCTCTGCCCACGTGGCTGTGTGGTATTGCTTACCTAGAGCAATGAGAGACAACTTTGAAAGCCAGGAAGAGCTGCCCTTCCCATGTGTTTGCTAAACACAAAAGGGCAGGTGAGGAGCATACAGTTCCCTGAGCCAAGAGGCCTTCTGCCTTACAAATATGTAGTTAGAAGCATTTGAAGGAACAAGGGCCCAGTAGGTGGCTGATCTGCTGCTTCTCTACTCTGTGTGGGCCCTTAAATCCTTTCCTTTGAGCTCCCTAATATAGCTCTTCTAAGGGACAGCTATTTAAATAGAAAGCTCCCACTGTTTGGCAAGTCAAAAGCATCAGTTCAGTGTTCTAACAGCTCTACAGCAGCTCTGAAAACACAGAGGAGATGGGTGAGCAGGAATCCCCAAAATAGTCTATTTGATATACCAGAAGTCACTTAGTTACAGTGCTGCAGTTGAGAAGGGAAAAGTCTTTCCTCTGGCCACTCCTTTTCATCATTAATATCCTCAGAGATATCCAAGTAATAAGTTACCCTAGACATTCTGCTTCTTGCTCACCTACCTGTAAGTAGGACTTCCCAGAGATCCCATCCTATATGGGGGCATTTATTTATGTTCCAAGTAAAGTAATATGCAAGGTTCCACAGCCAGCAAGAGGAATCTTACTTCATTCATGGTGACATAATTATTCTAAAGAAAGGTTAGACAGTATGCAAGAATCGATTTTCACATACTATTAGTATTTTAAAACTAAATACAAATGGTTGGTTTAGAGCAGCCGTGGGCAAACTACGGCCCGCGGGCCGGATCCGGTCCCTTTGAAATGAATAAAACTATTGAAAAAAAAGACCGTACCCTTTTATGTAATGATGTTTACTTTGAATTTATATTAGTTCACACAAACACTCCATCCATGCTTTTGTTCCGGCCTTCCTGTCCAGTTTAAGAACCCATTGTGGCCCTCCAGTCAAAAAGTTTGCCCACCCCTGGTTTAGAGTCATTGGGAAATGGAAAAGAAATGTAAGGAATTAGGGCAAAATCAACATATTCGAAACAGCTAAACAAATAATAAAACAAGTATGTAGTTTAGGACTCTGCTATGTTATGGATTAAAAATTCAAAGTTCAGATAAAGGAGAGATTACTGAGGAGCAAACAGACAAAATCTTCATGGAGTCTATGACAAAGGATTTGAGGTTTGATGTGAGTACCAGAAAAGGGTTCAGTAAGATGGGAATAAGTCTTATGGTGGGAAGAAAATTGGCTGTAGAAAGAAAAGGCCATAACCAGGCAGGACCAAAGATGAAATGAGCTTGGTTTGTGGGGTGAGGTACTATGTTGGGTAGTTGTGGGTAGTGAAAAAGGGAGAAGTGAGGATTGATGTCTGAGGGTCAGCATGACTCAGTCATAGTTGTCTAAAGAAGTTTTGGCTAAACATACAATGGGGTTTTAACAACCTGTCATATGCCCTAACCGGTTTGGCTCAGTGTATAGAGCATCAGCTTGCAGACTCAAGGGTCCCAGGTTCGATTCTAGTCAAGGGCATGTACCTCGGTTGCCGGCACATCCAGTGGAAAGTGTGCAGGAGGCAGCTGATCGATGTTTCTCTCTCATCGATGTTTCTACCTCTCTATCCCTCTCCCTTCCTCTCTGTAAAAAATCAATAATATATATATATATATATATATATATATATATATATATATATATATATTAAGTATGCTGTCATAAATAGGAGATGTACATTTTGGGAATAGCTTCACCTTTTGATAAATAAAATGGATGGTTAAAAAGAGCAGAAATTAAATGGGTGGTTTAAAGTGTGATTTTCCCCATTTGTCTCAGGTGTAGTAATGGAAGGCAAAAGTAAGAGAACCATTTTATCTCAATTCTATTGTAAATATTCACAAATAACTGAAAAGTATGAAAGGTGAACAAAATTGAGGCTAGGGGAAGGGATGAGGAGCAAGTGACATGTAAAAAATGTAAAAATTTGACCCTATTATCTAAACTTGTCCTAAAATATACAAAATGTTCAAATGATTTTTCCCGTTACATAGTTGAAGGGAAACCGCTTAAGCCTGTGTCTTTGTGGTGACAGGCCATCACAGCAAGAAATCAAAGAAGTGCCAAATGTCCCCAGTGCTAGTTGACACTAAAGAATTTCTAAATGCAGCCTCAAAGGCGGTTTTTTGGGGTTTGTTTTTTTTTTTTCCTTGGGGTTTTTTTTTTTTTTGTACTGCTTGTTAACTTAAAGGATATGTAAAATCATTCCAGCAACTGGTAAATGGCCCATGACAAAGAAAAAGATATATATTCAGGACTTGTTTGAACACAGGACTTTGCAATTGCTGTTCTGCTGTGTCATTTAGACACAAGGACACAGTCCATCCCAGTGCCAGACTTTTCAAGTTTGAGATAAAAGGTATGAAGTCAAGAGTAAAAAGCTATTCCTTAACCAATAATCCAGTCTTCTCTTTTTCTTCCATTCTCATTTCTTCTAGCATGGTGCAATGTATTCAGGGTATAAAGCCACACTTTATTTTAATTTTTTAAAATATTTTTATTGATTTCAGAGAAGAAGAGGGAGAGAGAGATTGAAACATCAGTGATGAGAGAGAATCATTGACCGGCTGCCTCCTGCTCTGAGGACCAAGCCTGCAACCCAGGCTTGTCCCCCCTGACTAGGAATTGAACTATGACCTCCTGGTTCATAGTTTGATGCTTAACCTCTGAGCCACACCAGCTGGGCTAAAGCTGCACTTTAAATTTCACTACTATTGTAGAAGGTTTTAGACTTCTCAAAGTCTCTGGCCTGATACCCTTTGTCTTGCTCCAGAAGACACAATGAGTAACATCAATCAATTTATTGAAAATGGCTTCCAACCTAGTGCCAGGCCATTATGGAATACTCTTGCAATAAATTCCTTAAGTCTACTAGCTGGTTCAAAAGAGTCTGTAACTTTATCCATACTTAGCAGTTCTCTCCTTGATCTATACAAGGAGAATGAATGAAAACACAATTTGACAAGGACGAAGGATACACAGACAGTATAATGACTTTCTCAGAGATTCTGACCTAACTCTGAAATGGTTATATTTATGGCATGACCCATATAAGAAAACCCAGGGGATAAGTTTAGCATAAGGGTCAACAATCCAAAAAGCAAAAAATATATATATATATATTTATATTTATCTCTCCCAAGGTAACTAATGAAGCTAGGGATGTATTTGTTTCTGAAATAGGAAATGAATGAAAGCTGATCATTTGCCTAGTTTGCCTATTTTTTTATGGAGTGAAAAAATGTATTTTATATCCCAATTTTTTTCCATATTTAACTCAATGCTAAGTCACAAGCCCTTACACACCAGATATTGGCTTGAGAGATAGTAAATCTTTGTATATTAAAGTAATATGCTTTTCAAAATATGACTTAATGATTCTTGAAGAATCTGAGAGAGTTGAAAATTAAATGTGAAAAGATAAATTAATATCCAATAGTATTCAAATTTGTTCTTCTGCCACAAATGGAATTTTATCCTTTAAAAGTCTTTGCACAGTGATTGAGGTTTGTTGGTGATTCAGTTCACAGGAAATAACTGTGATTAGAACCAATTCACTTAACTGCACAATAGCATTTTACTCCCCACCCCACCGCCAGTAATGTTCACGAAAACACACAAAAATTTTATAGGTTCTTTAGCTTCTTTTATAAACTTTGTGATAAAGCTATAATCCACTTTTGCTGACAGGATTACTTTTCTGACTTAATAAAAAGCATAAGTGAATTTTATCACAGATAAAATTTTAGTGAGAAAAATATATTGCTGCTGTTGGATTCCATTTGTCTTTTTATTTTTAAACAACCCATGAATAAAACTTTTAGTTTAGAAGAAATGTGTGTTATATATTTAATAACATGAAATAGCATCATTTCATTTTTTATTTGGTGCAGTTTGTTATTGTTTTAATTTATGACCACAGACATGAAGTTCTTAGGTAACAGTAATAATTTTAAATGATTTTTGTATTTGAAGAAAGGCCAGAACAGAATACTATATGTAAAAAGTTAGGAAAATTGTTTTTTCCTAGATCATCAAAGGAATACATCTTAATTTCAGAACACTAAATATAGAAAAAAAATTAATAATTTACCCATGGATTATATTTTATTTCTTAATTGTCTCAACTTAGTTCAGTATTCTTATATAACTTTTCCAATTTAAAGATATATGTATTTAAATGTCTTAATTGTTGGAAAAATTATAATAGGAAGCAGCCCCTGTCAAAGAAAGGACAATAAGATAAGAAAGGGGTATTATATAGAAATTTGCCACCTATCTCTGTCTTCCTAGTTTTATTAATATTAGTAAATAATGTAAGTGGCTCATTTAAGATTATTAATGCTGATTCTGTGTTTTTCAGTATACACCATCTATCTATGAGCATGCATTTTTTATTGGACAGTTGAAATATGATAAATTCAAGAAATATCTTAAGTGCTATCTATATCTATACTGATAAAAGACAAATATGCTAATTGACCGTACCTTCGCTATGACCCATCAGCCAATCAGAACAGCATGCAAATTAACCCAACAAAGATGGCCATTAAATTTGCATATGGCAGGCGGGGTGGGACAGCGCGAGCCGCCATCCGGGCCTCCGTGTGTGACCCGGGGCGGTGGGGTGGGACAGTGCGAGCCGCCACCCACCCCGCCACCATCGGGGCCTCCAGTGGATAAGCCAGCATGTGGTTATCCCCCGAGGGGTCCCAGACTACAGGAGGGCACAGGTTGGGCTGAGGGACACCCCCAAGTGCACAACTGTGCACCGGGCCTCTAGTATATATATAAAACCTTAATACACAAATAGACTGAATGGTGGAACAACCAAACGGTCACTGTGACATGTGCTGACCACCAGGGGGCGCGCGCAGAACATGGTTGGAGTTGGCAGCCTCAGCGGGATGGTGGAGCAGGTGAGCGGGGGCGCCAGACCAAGGCAGGGCACTGGTTGCTGTCATCAGGGCGAGCCTCTGGTGGTTACTGAAAATTCTTTGCTCCCATGCACCGTGGTCCAGCCGGGTGCTCCTGGCCGCTCATACCCACTGTCAGCCCCAATCAGTCGGTGCAGTTAGGGGTTGCGGGAGGCAGCTACTGGCCCCAATTACCCTTCTGGGCTTCTCCACCGCCCCCTGCTCCTGAGGGGCAATTGGGCAGCAGCCACCACTCGCGCCCACTGAAGCGCCAGCCCTGCTCACACCTGCTGCTGGTGTGGGTACGCACAGGGCCAGCACTGTCAACACATGGGCATGGGAGTGGCGGCCACAGGAGCAGGGCTGCCAGCAGACAGGGGGCTGGGGCCACAGTAGGAGGGGCCTGGTGGGGGCGCAGAGGATAGGCCGAGACCCACCCCTGTGCCCACTGCAGCCTCGCAGCCCACAGTTCTTTCAAGGTGCATGAATTCATGCACTGGGCCCCTAGTTTAAAAATAAAATTACAAAAGAAGGGTCCTGGCTGCTTTGGCTCAGTGGATAGTGTGTTGGCCCTCAGACGGAAGGGTCTCAGGTTTGATTCCAGTCAAAGGCATGTACCTCAGTTTCAGGCTTGATCCCCAGCCCGGTCCCTGGTCGGGGTGTGTGCAGAAAACAATCAATGGATGTCTCTCTCATATCGATGTTTCTCACTCTTTGTCTCTCCCCCTTCCTCCCACTCTCTCTAAGAATCAATGGGAAAATATCCTAGGGTGAGAAATAACAAACAAACAAAAAAGATATGGCATGGCTCCTGTCCTCAAAATATTCCTAGTCTACTTAATGACATAATATTAATAAATATTGAACAATAAGAAAATAAGGATTTTGCTAGCAGTTTTTGCTAGCACTACAACAGCAAAGCAGAGAAGTGAGCTGTAGGATTAAGTTATATGTGTCAAAGAAAACAACATAGAAGTGTTTTGCCATAGAAAATATTTTAAGTCTAGGAAAGAATGCAGTCTTTGAGATAGTATAATATGAAGAGACATAAAAGATTAACTCAGACCTTCAGAGCAACTACAGAATTAGAGATAAGAAAGGAAGGTAGACTATTATACCGAATGGCATGAAAGTGGTCAGAGTGGAGAGGAGGAAATTGAAACAATGCAAAGGGTGGCTGAAGTTCCCAGTAAAAAAGACCAAGAAACAACCAAAAAAAAAAATAATAGACTTGAAAAAGCAAATATTCATTCATTCAGCAAGAATCTATGGAGTCTGTGTTATTTTCCTTACACTGTATTAGGTACTGAGGAAGGAATGGAAAACAAGATAGGTAATGTCCCACCTCTCCTGGATCTTTGTTGGGACACAAAGGTAAATAAACAAACATTATCAGGTAACGGGTGCTATACAAACATTTAAGAGGGACTAGGTAGATACTTTGGTCTCCTCCAAGGATGTTAAATTTAATCTGAGACGTTGCATTTCAAGAAACAGTGAATATGAAGAGCAGGGAAAATGCCAAACAAGGGAACCACTAAGGCAAAGGAGCAAAAGCAGAAAGTGAATTGAAAGTCTGTCAGGTTTGAGCTTAGTAAGCAAGGGGGAAAGCGATATGACATGAGAAACATAGTCAGGGCCTAGGATAAAATCATGTAAAAATAATAAAAGTGATGTATTTTCAATTATCAAATGGTATAAATATTTTAGACTCTTTTGATGAAATTAAATTTTTAGTTTTATTTTTCTCTGTACTTAATTGAAAAGAGGGACTGGAAATCTGTCCTCTTACCTACTTGGAGCTTTGGTGGATTAAGCCCTCTATGAACACACAAAAAGGAGAATGAATTAAGCTTCGGGCTAAATGAGCCATCAATGTTGATGATAAAATAAATAGAAGGTTTGAGGTAAGAGGCAGAGTAGCTTAGAAAGCAAGAATTCCAATAGTCTTGAGACCCACAGTGCTCTTCATGTCCATACTACTCACCATCTCCTCAGGAGAATGAGATTGAATTTGAGGTGATGGACTTGAGGTGAGGCACAAAGTGTGGAAAACCAGAGATGTTGGCCTCTTCCTTGGAAAGAAGCAAGGACTTCAGAGTGGAAAGCTCTCAGGTGACTCTAATGAGGGGACAAGAGATTATCCCAAGTGAGCCCTGGCTGGTTTGGCTCAGTGGATAGAGCATGGCCTGTGTACTGGAGGGTCCGGGGTTCGATTCTGGTCAAGGGCATATACCTCGGTTGCAGGCTCCATCCCCAGCCCTGGTCAGGGCATGTGCGGGAGGCAACCAATCAATGTGTCTCTCTCACATCAATGTTTTTCTCCGTGTGTCTCTCCCTTTCCCTTCTGCTGTCTCTAAAAATTAATGGAAAAATACCCTCAGGTGAGGATTAATGAGAGAGAGAGAGAGAGAGAGAGAGAGAATCCCAAGTGACATGATAAGATGGAATGAACTGTAAGAAAATGTAGAAATGCAATATATTTCTTGCAAATCTTATTTTATGCACTTAGATTCATTTCAGTAAAAAAAATAAAGGCAAATTCAAGTTTATATGATCGTGTTGGATGTCTACATTGGCATATCACAAAATTTAGTAGGATGTAATAAGGTATTATGGAAAAAGAGTATCTCTCGGTCAAATATACCCAGGAAACACTGGATTGAAAACTCGTTTGTGCTTGTTTAACCGCAGGACTTCTCAGAGTCTTTAGTTATGCTTATGTCCATTATGATTATCCACGCAGGAGAAAGAGAATTCAGCATTTTCCAAAATTGATTGGCCAAAGAACTGTTTACTTTTTTCCCTCAGAATATTTCATGGAACTAATCTTTTAAGAAAAATGCATTGGTATGTAAGTGCAGAACTATATTGTATCATCAACTAAAATGTGAAAAGACATGGACAATAGAGACAATCAATACAGTATAAGTAAATTTGTAGCATTGAATAACCACTGCATAAGAATATTTCAAGAATGTTAAACCTTGTTTAGGTCAATATGATAACTCTTATTGTAAATTATCCATAAATCATGTGGGAAAAAAGCAAGATTATATAATCAGAATTATTATATAAATATTATATGCCACATTCAGCTATTGGTATTTATGTGGTACAGCTCATTAAACAAAACCATGTTCTACTCTGACCTCTCTAAAAGAAATGAGAGTTGACATTTTATATCATGTTCTCTATCTGCCACCACCATTTTTATAGATTTTTAAATGTATGAAATAATATAAAGGATAAGAGAGCCATATGGTAAAGATTAATTTAAATAACTTTTCTTGCATCTGCTAAAATCGGATAAATAAAATCTTTATATTAGTGAGTAAAATGAACTGTTGTCTCTGATGTGCAGATCAAGATCTACAGCTGGACCTGCAAACTTCTGTGAGTAGATCCTGGAGTCACATGCCACTGGCATTGGCCTTTCTCAACCTCTTCACCCCTTCTTGCTTTGCTGGGATTCTCTGCGGGTAAGGGAAGGTGCAGCCAGCAGCTGGAGTCCTGCCTCCACACACTGTAAGCACCCTCCCCTTCACCAGCCACCATATAATTTCAAGCTTTCTTCAGAAATATGGGATTCTCTGGCCCATGTCATAGTCTACCCACAGAGAATTTCAGTGGCTTAATGTGGAATCTGGCTTCCATAGTCTGCTAATAAGAAATTGAAAAGTTAACTTTATAATCTCAGAATATGAAATAGTTTATAAATATATTTGTATAATTAATTTCCCTGGTAATGTTGCAGAAAATGAAATTTGCTTTTGATCAAATATTCATTTGGTCCAATCCAGAATAAATTTTGTTACCCAGATCACCAGAAAGTATCGCTACACCAAAGTCATGTTGGAGCACTGCATAATGGTCACTGTTTTAAAGATAATTTCCCTACACTGTGTCTCCTAAGAACTTTTTGGCTAAAATATATAATAGCATTATAATACATTAAAAATATAACTTTAGTAATCCATATATTGTGTCTATTAACTGACCCCAAATATTCAATCTTTATTCTTTTACTATTCAAGATAAAAGTTGGAGGCAAGTGTACTGTATTACTTCAGTTCAGCGTCATTGTGTATCAATGTAGTATGCAAAAAATCAGTTATGTTTCACACCTTGAAAAAGTAAGATGTAACTATTCCCAAAGAAATTCACTTTCAAGGCTAAGACATATAGTAAAGACCTGATAAAATTATATTTACAGAAAGTATACCACTGAAATGTCCCAAAGAGAAAGTAGACTCATACACTAGAGTAGACAGGTGTGGGGAAAAGTATCTATTCTTGGAGAATTGGTATGGAGTGCTCAGCTATCCCTGAAGGTTCCAGAAAAATGGAGATATAAAAGACATGGGAGACATAAACCACTTTTTAATCTAACATTTTTTGAATAGCCTCCCAAGGGTACTAGATGGTTGAATGGGATGAAAAATGGTAGTGATACACAGAAGTGTATAGACAATTGCTAAACATGAGGAGAACCTGCCTCATCATTTTGAAAACACTGTTGAAATTCTATGTAAAATTTCAGGAATAGAACAGAAAGATAATTTACCTACTGCCTCCTTCCCAAGCAAATTACTTGACTCTATTAACATATGAAATTTAAAACTATTAATTTCTATAACTGTTCTAGACAAAGCTGAGGAAAGGCCTAGCCTATAGTGTCACTTATATTTCCTCATTTCAATTGGATAGTAAGAGCCCATATCTAATTAACCAACAGTTTAAAAACATAGATGCTAAAATCCTCAACAAAATATTAGCAAAGCGATCTAGCAATACATTAAAAAGATAATATGCCATGACCAACTGGGATTTATTCTGGGGATGCAAGGCTGGTACACTATTCACAAATCAATAAATGTGATAAATCACATAAACAAAATGAAGGATAAAAGTCACATGATCACATGATCATATAAATAGATGCAGAAAAAGCATTTGACAAAATTCACCACCCATTTCTGATAAAAACTCTCAGTAGCGTGGGAATAGAGGGATCATACTTTAACATGATAAAGGCCATATATGACAAACCTACAGCCAACATCATCCTCAATGGGCAAAAACTAAAATCATTTCCCTTAAGATCAGGAACAAGACAGGGATGTCTGCTTTCATCGCTATTATTCAACATAGTACTGGAAGTCCTAGCCACAGCAGTCAGACAAGAAGAAAACATAAAAGGCATTCAAATTGGAAAGGAGAAAGTAAAATCATCATTATGTGCAGATGACATGATATTGTACATAGAAAATACTAAGTACTCCACCAAAAACTACCGGATTTAATAAATGAATTCGACAGTGTAGCAGGATACAAAATTAACATCCAGAAATCAATGGCATTTTCATACAATAGTGAACTCGCAGAAAGAGAAACTAAAAAGAAAAAAATAATCCCATTTCTCATTGCAACAAAATGAGATACCTAGGAATAAACATAACGAAGGAGGTAAAATACCTGTACTCAGAAAACTATAGGACACTGAACAAAGAAATAGAGGGAGATACAAACAATTGAAAGCATATACTGTGTTCATGGGTTGGAAGAATTAGCAGTATTCAAATGTCCACACTCTCTAAAGCAATCTACAGATTCAATGCAATCCTTATTAAAATACCATCTGCATATTTCACAGATCTAGAACAAATATTCCACAAATTTATATGGAACAACAAAAGACCCCAAATAGCCTCAGCAATCTTGAGAAAGAAGAACAAAGTTGAAGGGATCACAATGCTGAATATCAAACTATACTACAAAGCCATTGTAATCAAAACAACCTAGTACAAAACAGGCATATAGACCAATGAAACAGAAAAGACACTAGAAATTGACCCACACCATTATGGTCAATTAATATTTGACAAAGGAGGCAAGATCATACAATGAGTAAAGATAGTCTCTTCAATAAATGGTGTTGGGAAAATCAGACAGCTATGTGCAAAAAATCATAAACAAAACAAAACAAAAAAACAAATGAAACCAGACCATCAACCTATACCATAGACAAGAATAAACTCAAAATGGATAAAAGACTTAAATGTAAGTCACAAAACCATAAAAATGATATAAGAAAATAGGCAGTAAAATCTCAGACATTTTTGTAGCAATATTTTTGCTAGCACAAGGGAAATAACGGAAAAAAAAATGAACAAATGGGACTACATCAAACTAAAAAGCTTCTGCCGAGCCAGAGAAACCATTAAGAAAATGAAAAGGGAATGCATACTATGGGAGAACATATTCACCAATGTTAAATCTGATAAGGGGTTAATTTCCAAAATACATAAAGAACTCATACAACTCAACACCAGAAATATAAAGAATCCAATTTAAAAATGTGCAAAACCTGAATAGACACTTCTCCAAAGAAGACATACAAATGGTCAAGAGACATGGAAAAAATACCCCAAGTCACTAATCATCAGATAGATGTGCACCCCTATGTTCATAGCAGAGTTATTAAAATAGTTAAGATCTGGAAACAGCCCAAGTGCCCATCAGCAAATGATAAAAAAAAGCTGTGGTACAATTACACAATGGAATACTATGCAGTTGTAAAATTGAAGAATCTCTTACCCTTTTTTGACAGCATGGATCGGCTTGGAGATTATTATGCTAAGTGAAATAAGCCATTCAGAGAATGGCAAATACCACATGATCTCATTTATATGTGGAATCTAATGAACAAAATAAACTGACAAACAAAACAGAAACAGAGGCATGGATGCATGGAACAGACTAACAGATCTCAGAGGGGAGGGAGTGAAGCGGTGGGGAGAGAGTAACCAAAGAACATATATGCATATATGCATAGCCATAAACACAGACAACAGTGTGGGGAAGGCCTGGAGTGAGGCAGGGATTGGATGGATGGAGGGGGAAATGGGAGCCATCTGTAGTACTACCAATATTAAATATAAAAATAAGTGATGCTATTGAAAGAGCTCTCTCAACTGCCATTTATCAAGCACTTTGTATGACCTAGTCCTAGCCTCTGTTGAAGGTCCTTTAACTGAGTCAATTCTTTGAATTCTTAAAGCAAGCCTTTGATGTCAGTTCTGTTATTATCCTAATTTTAAAAATAAGGATATATTGCCTTGCCGGTTTGGCTCAGCGGTTGAGCACCAATCTATGAACCAAAAGATCGCAGGTTCGATTCCTGGTCAGGGCATATGCCCAGGTTGTGGGTTCGATCTCCAGTTGGGGGTGTGCAAGAGGCAGCTGATCAATGATTCTCTGTAATCATTGATGTTTTTCTCTCTCCCTCTCCCTCTCTGAAGTCAATAAGAAAATATTTTAAAAATATTGATAATATGTGGCAGAGCTTAAATATTTCAAGAATAAAAGTGTTAACAAAGCAATAATCTATTCAATAGAATTTGGAAAGCAACTGCCGATAACAGTATGGTGAACAGTAGGGATTTGTCATGACAGCCCTTTTCCAAAGGAGTTTATAACTAGTGTTAGAGGTGGCATGAGGGTGGGAAGTGTTAGTACGGGGCTTCCTCCCAATTCCACATAAGATTTTATAAACTCAGACTACAGATGGATCAGCCACTATAGCATCTGAAGATGGTACTTTTTTTTTGTCCAGTCAAGTCACTTTGGTTTTTCTTTTGCTCCTATTCTCCGTTCCTTTCCACTGTCTCCTCCTCCTACATTATCAGTGTTGGTTTTTGGTTTTATTCCTCCGGTATTTAAAACACTATTGAAAGTTTAAAAATCTCTGAAGCATCTCTTGAAAACCTCTGAGAGAAAAGCAATGGAAATTTCAAGTGAAGAAAAGAAAACAAAAATCATAAAGTTTCACTATTTATGAGCACCTCTCTATGACCAATGAAGTTCTATATCCTTTATCTCTCTGTGCATTCTCACCAATTTCCTTCTAATGTGGATTTAGTTATGGATATCTCTTTTTCTGCTGCAATTATTTAAACTACTTTACACTGAAATCCATTAGAATTAAAGTTAGATATTTTTCTAAAGTGACAAAGGGGTGAGGGCTTATGACATATGCTCCACTATGAAGAGAAAAATACCATCCCTACAAATGCAGCTTTTTTTGTAAATTCTAGGTAATAACAGATCAGTCAGGTTGCTTTGATCTGTATAAATATCTAGTAACAAATAGTCAATTTGTAAACACCTACCAGAAAAAAATAAGTGATTACCAGTAGAGCCTGTGAGAAGTCTACCTTATCAGAACCTTCTGCTTTTATTTTATGAAAAAGCAATAAGTCCGATAGACATCAGGAAAACCATAAATGTAATCTGTCTGAGAATCCATAGTGGTTTAATATATTTCTATCTGACATGAGGCTCAACCATGGCAAGCTTCATATGTGAATCTGTCAAATCCCCTGAGGGTGCTCCTTTCTCAAATAGTAAAAACAAGGGATGAGGGGAAGAAATGCACTCCAGAGCTCCACTTCTATAAAGATTTAAATAAATAAAGGACCACTAATAAATATAACTTTAAATGGGATTATTAATACTATGGTTATTATTTTAACTATTTGAGATACTTTATGTATAGCTCAGCTTGAAGGCTGGTGGACAAAGGGACCTGGGTGGGGCCTTACAGTCAAATTTCTATCCTCCTTTAAGAGTTTATGTTTGTGTAACTCTCTGCCTTTAATTCAGCAGATCTGAGTATGATTGCTGGATGTAATTATTGCCTTTCTCGTATTGTCAATGTTTCAAACATAGATATCTCATATCTCACAGAAATGGGCACAGCTACAGAGCTAAGTGGCCTGCATGTAAGAGTTAAATCTGGAGGTGACCCCTACATATACAGTATCTGATCTTCAAGCTTCCATGGCCTTTGAGAGGCTGGCTAAGCTGTTGGCTTCTTAGGGAATCTCAGCAGGGCAAGGGCCTGTTGGTGGCTTTTATCATTCTGTTGAGAACTTGGAAGCATGTTTATTATTTATAGGGCTGGTTCAAAAATATGGTTATACTTATTTTTTATTAATTGACTTTAACAAATTTATATGCAGAGTGGAGATTAGGTATTTCAATTAAAGGAATACATCCTCATCCTTTGACTACTGGTTTTTAGAAAGAAAATTTTGAAACTATGGTTAAAATATTGCTAATATCTAATATTTAACTAACCATTTGCTATGTACTGTACTAAGCCCGGTATGTATGTGATCTCTTTGAATACTCATATCAATATTATAAGTAGTTTCACTCATTTTTATGTGAGAAAACAGACCACAGGGATTTTGTAGGGTGCCCAAGAACATAGAAATGGGATATAATCTCAATCAGTGGTCTCAGGGCAACCACCCTTAATTACAACTAGTATTGCAATATAGCTTACAGAGGCCAATATTCCAAACATTAAAATTCATCTTACCTCAGATTTATTAGTATTTGTAATTTATCACTAATTAGTGTATTAGTATTTTTTAAACATTAACACAGATCACCATATGGGTCATACATGGCCCATTACCACCAGCCTTTTACATTTCATCTTCTATTTCCCAATATTATTGTAGAATCCATTTACACTGGACATGATTCCACCATAGAGAATCATTCATATTTCAATCTATATTCTAATCAGAAGTACAAAAATTATTAAAGTCAATCAATAGTTTTATAATGAAAGAGGACACAGTATCATTTTAATTTTTCTATTTGAAAAAGTCTCATCAGCATTTAAATTGTGTAGTATTTTAATGAAATATCTGTTAAAAGTGGGAGATATGTGTATCTGTGTATACTCTCCCTTAGTTCTGGAAAAAATAAAACCTATTACAGATGGAGCTATGCAGTATTTTTACCACCGATTTTTTCCTTTTGATCAAATTTCAGAGCATTTGTTTTGTGAAAATTTATTTGAAAACGTATTTGATATTTCTTTAAGTGCTTCATCCAAGAAAACACAAACAGGCACAAAAGCTTAGAGCCTAAGACATATGACCTATTCTTTCCATTAGCTTTATTATTATTTTTGTTGTTGTTATTAATCTTCACCCGAGATTATTTTCCATTGATTTTTTTTTTTTTAGAGAGAGAATGAAAGGGAGTGGGAGAGACAGAAAAGCATCAATGTGAGAGAAACACATAGATTGGTTGCCTCCTGCACGCACCCTGACCCAACCAGGGCCAAGATAGAGCTTGCAACCAAGGCACATGCCCTTGACCGGAATCAATCCTAATACCCTTCAGTTTGCAGGCCAATGCACTGAGCTAAACCGGCTAGGTCTTTTTCTATTTACTTTCAATGTGCACTTTCAGGAGAAACTTACTCATAGATGACCTTGGTGTTTCCCACCGGTGAAGTCCTACCTTCTCTATTTCAGTGATCAGGGGAATAAGAAAAAGTAAGAATGACTGGGAGAAAGTATGAGGAGCATTTATTGGTAGCAGCTCATAGTTTGGGAGTTTAAAAAAAAAAATCTGAGGACCTAACGCTTCTGTAATGTTCTGTGCCAGCCTATATTTAACTTGTGTTGAAAAGCCCATGTTCTCTCAGAGTTAAAATTAATCTGTCTCCATGGTGAGTTCCAATAGAACTGTGGCTGGTTAGCTCAGCGAGTTATAGTATGGTGATGATAAAATTAGAGGTCAGAAAACTACCTTTTGTCCCATGGTCAGAGGTGACTCCCTAACTCCAGGAACTCCATCAACCTCAGGGGAACTGGGAAAAATCATGTGAATGGGTCAGCACACGTCAGTCAGACCCCTTGAAGAAATAGCTCAGTTCTTTAACCTACTCAAGGCACTTGAGTAAAGAGCTACCCTCCAAAGGGGAAAAAAAAAGCACAATCTACTTCATTGCTTTTCTAAAGGATTCCGAAGGACCACCTTCATCCAAATTTCCACTGGTGCCTTTAAAATGCAGGTTCCTAGACCCTGTGCAGACCTTCAGAATCAGGTCCCTCACATTGAGTCAAGGAATCAGCACTTAGAAAGCTCACCAGGGAATTCCTATTTTCACCAAGGTTTGAAAAACATCCCCTATTTCCCAATGGTAAAATAAAGTTTTAGAATGCATCTAGTGCCACATTGCTGATTTGAATTTGGTATAGAGGACGTGCAATGCAGTGCCCAAAGCCATGAGGATTATTTTCTAATTCTAGCTCAGACACTAATTAACTTTGTCATTTTACTTAAGTCAAACCTTAAAATAAAAACTACTAGAGCCATTTTCTAGACTGAGCACTGGTTCTCCACTTACAGCTGGTTCTTCTTTCTCTGCTCTCCCAAATGCCACTCCAACATATCTCAAACATACAACAAATTCCTATTATTAACAGCGATGCCCTCCACACACTTAAGGATCATAGATCTAGACTAGAACAACTCGATCTTCCAGAATGACAGGTTGAATTATTAAGAGATGGGCCCAAAGTGTTGTTGACAGTATTGGTATTGAAACAAACATTCAGGTTTCCTGGTTCCAATTTTAACTAATATATGATCCAGCTTCTCACTCACTCACTGAAAAGAAAAAGTCTATACTGACCATAGAGATGCCTGTGAAGATAAAATAAAATAATATATATTTTCATAGGTAAAAGACTACCACTTATCCTAGCCATTATCCACTGGAGCTTAAAGCATTTTCCATCTCTGAATTTGCTCATAAAGTTTTCTCTCCTTGGAATACCTCTCTTTGCCATTTGAGCACAATAAAATTCTCACAATCATTGAGACCTAATCTTTGGGTTTTGCACACCCAATTTTAATGTGAGCAGGGGTGTTTTCCCCACACTATAAAGCAATTCTTTTTTTAAAAAATATATTTTTATTTCAGAGAGGAAGGGAGAGGGAGACAGAAACATCAATGATGAAAGAGAATCACCAATCGGCTGCCTCCTACACGACCCACATGGGGATCAAGCCCACAACCCGGACACATGCCCTGACCAGGAATCAAACCGTGACCTTGCAGTTCACAGGTCAACACTCAACCACTGAGTCACGCTGGCTGGGCATACCAAGCAATTCTTGAATGCCAGTTGTGTGTCCTGCAATACAGCTTAATTCTGACACTATCTGCCTGGAGATAGTATCAGATTCAACATGTTAAGGGCTCAGTCTTACAAGACTGCATGCCCACTTCAGATGCCAGTCACAAGCCCAGGTAGTCTGTCACCTGTGCTTCTGACCAACAGCTATGGATTCCTGGTCA
Organism: Myotis nattereri; assembly: GCF_964212035.1. NCBI lineage: Eukaryota > Metazoa > Chordata > Mammalia > Chiroptera > Vespertilionidae > Myotis > Myotis nattereri. Next base: position 19,772,604 of record NC_138078.1, on the reverse strand, counting down.
GGGCACATGCCTGGGTTGTGGGCTCAATACCCAGTGTGGAGGCAGCCAATCAGTGATTCTCTCTCATCATTGATGTTTCTATCTCTCTCTCCCTCTCCCTTCCTCTCTGAAATCAGTAAGAAATATATATATATATATATATATATATATATATATATATATATATATGATTTTTTTAAAAAAAGGAACTGATTTATTTTGTTAGGTCGTGCTCTTGTTGTCCTGTGGCATTGTTGAGGCACACAATATATACAGTGCATACCCATTAGCCAGCATTGCTTTTTGAGGAGCTCACTCTTGCCTCTCCATTCTTGCTGCTCAATGTGAGGTCTACAGAGCAACAATAGCGGCATGATGGTATCATCTGGGAGTTTGTTAGAAATGCAGAATCTTGGCTCTATCCCAGAACTACTGAATCTAAATCCCCTGGGAGATTCATAGGCAATGCAAATTTGAGAAGCACTGACCTATAGGACTGTATACCATTCAGTTCTCTGTTGCTGAACAAAGCAAGGCAATACATGGAACAAAGATATGTTACTGTCCATTACCATCAGCATCTTGCTAAAACAGCAATTAAGGTAAAGAATATTAGTGTTGTTTCATCTAGAACTACAAGTAGCGAAATAATGTGCATTGCTATCAGTGTACTTTGCATTGTAGCATCTCCTCCTTTACTAGAAAGCACTGACAAAGTCAATTCCTCATGGACTTACTTCCATGCCTTAGTCTTTATTGGCATTTACCTTCACTGCTGGCTGTGGCAGCGTGCCCAGGTTCACCACTAAAATGCCTACTGTAATATAGGATCACCAGCAATAAGATTCTGGAAACTGGCCAGTTTCCTAGCCTTGTCACAAAGTTCCTTGGATGGGCAAAGCACACTAGGGGAATGGTAACAACAGGATGTCCCAGCAGCCTGCTGTACAGCAACTGAGAGAATGAAGTCGAGTACAGAAAAAAGTAAAGCCCAGACATGGTGAAAAACAATTTTGAACACTGTAATCAAGCCAAGTGCTGTTGGGAAAAATCCTATCATGAGGAGTGTACAACAACCAAGAATGTGTTGGCAGGCCATAAAACTGACTGAAAGAGCTGCAAACAGCTTCCAACTCTGCACATTCAGTTGGCACACACAATTGTAGGTTGTGCAAAATCCACAAGTGAAAATTCATTCATTCAATCAGTCAATGATTTATTCTTTGGGATCTGTTATGACAAGCCCTATATATTGGACTAGCTTTTGCAGAGATGTGTCAGGACATTTAGAAGGACTTTTTTATTTTTATTTTTTTTTACAATTTTTATTTTTATTTTTTAAAATCTTTATTGTTGAAAGTATTACATATGCTCCCTTCCTGCCCCCCATTGGCCCCCTCCAGCCCGCCCAGGCCTTCACCACCCTATTGTCTGTGTCCATGGGTTATGCATATACGCATACAAGGTGATAATGTATGCATATTGATTTGGTTGATCACCTCCCACCCACCCACCTTCCCCCTCCCTCTCCTGTTAGCAGCTTCCATTCTAATAGGAGAGACAGACAGATGAACTAATTACAGTAAAATAAGTGCTTTAACAAGAAATTGTATTCTGATCATTGTGGGTATGGAGGAGGGCTGCAGGAGGAGTATGGGACAATACACTCTAACAGAGAAGTTGAGGAAGGCTTAACAGATGAGACACCTACACTGGATATTGAAAAATGAGTAAGGGTTTTCCAGGCAGAAATTAGTGGGAAGCATATACTAGAGGGGTGTGTGTGTATGTATGTGTATATTCAGCACTATGAAAGAATATGTATGATGAAAAGTCATTTTGACCAAAGTGCGATATGAAGCTGAAAAAATGTTCTAGAACCAGATTGTAAAAGAAATGCTGGTTAAGCTAACCCTTTTAGAGTTAATCTTGTAAGCACCAAGGATTTATGGGAGGATTTTAAACAAAGGAACAACAGGATCAGGTATAAAGTTAAAGATTGATAAAGATCATTTTACATAGATAACAGTGGTTGTCAATAGTATTACCTATGGATCAAAAAGAACACCAAGGGTAAGAACAACAGTGATCATGGAGACTCTGTATGGAACTTGGAGAGTTAGAAAGAAACAAGTGGGTAAAGGGAAAATGTATAATCAAATACGCCTCTCAAAGGGATACTGGATATTCCTGCATTCAAGCAGCTACTTTGTGCTAGCCACTCAATAGCTTTTCTTGAAGCAATAATAAAGGAAGCCTTGTTCATCATTGCAGCTGGCTAGATCTGTCCAATTTACAATTTCCCCCAAACTCAATCACTACATTTTTTTTCCTCTTTTACATTAAGGACTATTGCAATTTGCATTTGATTTTAGATTCAAAATTTCAAATTAAAATCTGTCACTTATTTAAAGCATTCACATTTTAATGTCAGTCTGAACTTGGTACTGTCCATTCCATGTAACTGTTTCATTCTGTAAAGAACAGGGAAAATCAGCACTTAATGGAAGTTGCATCACTTATAGAAGTTATAAAAGATAAAAATATATTTCCTTCCAAATCATTTCACATTTTCTCTATGTTTTCCATTAAAATGCACATCTTAAATTATGTCCATTTGGGGGCTTTTACATTTTAGTTGTAAACCTTGCCAATAAACTGAAAGTAAAATGTTCTTTTAAATGGGCTCTCTATCTCAAATCATTTAGACCTTTAATTGTCCTAGTATGTTGAGTTTTTAAAGGATAAGTTATAAAACAATATATGTAATTTGACTAATAGCTCTCTACTTACAAAAGTTATGATTCAGCTATCCACATTTTGTAGCTCCCTAAATTCCATGCTTTGATAGTAGTATTGTTTTAATAAAGTGAGTCATGAACAGCAATGATTACTCAGTCTCTAAAGATTAAGGTAAGTGGTAAAGATTAAGGTAACGCATTTTCTCAGTTAGAGAAAAGACAGAAAATGAGAATATAATGATATCTATTTAGATTTTATTATGATCTAAATATCACTTTAAGTGAAGTGGTCATTCAGGAACAACCAGCAAAACTCTTCTATATTTTGAAAGGTTTGTTTCAATCTTTGGTGGCCTGATCATACAGAAAGTATACTCTAAATTGACTGGTGCTTTCAATGTATAAACAGAATCACTGGTCTCTACAAGGTCTGTATATCAAACTAGAAAAGAACTGGACTTCAAATCAAAGAAAAGAATGTATCCCTAGCTGGTTTGGCTCAGTGGACAGAGCATCGGCCTTTGGACTGAAGGGTCCCAGTTTCAGTTCTGCTCAAGGGCACATGCCAGGATTGTGGGCTCCATCCCCAGCAGGGGGAGTGCAGAAGGCAGCTGATCAATGATTCTCTCTCATCATTGATGTCTCTGTCTCTCTATCCCTCTCCCATCCTCTCTGAAATAAATAAAAATATATTAAAAACAATAACAACAACAAAGAGACTGTACTTACTTGGTACCTGAGTAGATCATATGATACCACAACTACCCACAATAGAAAGCCAATCAACAACCTATATAATAAAAGGGTGACATGCAAATTGACCCTAATGGCAGAATGACCGGTTGCTATGACACGCACTGACCACCAGGGGGCAGACACTCAACACAGGAGCTGCCCCCTGGTGGTCAGTGTGCTTCCACAGGGGGAGTGCTGCTCAGCCAGAAGCCAGCTCATGGCTGGCTAGCACAGTAGCAGTGGTGGGAGCCTCTTCCACTTCCGCAGCAGCACTAAGGATGCCCAACTAGAGCTTAGGCCCACTCCCCATGAGTTGGACATCCCCCAAGGGCTCCTGGGCTGCCAGAGGGATGTCTGACTGCCAGCTTAGGCCTGATCCCTCCGCGGAGCAGGCCAAAGCCAGCAGATGGATATCCCCCATGGGGACCCAGACTGTGAGAGGCCTCAGGCCAGGCTGAGGGAGCCCCTCCCCCCCAAGTGCACGAATTTTTGTGCACCGGGCCTCTAGTAAAGGTATAATATCTAAAGACAAAGCAGTGTACACAAGGCCCTAAAGCTATGCACTTCGATCTGCTGCAGTAGGAAAACTAAGTGTTGACAGATTCATAGCATCTTGTATTTGTATAGACCCAAAGGCATCCAGGCCCACGTCATGCCCTCAGGAGAGAAACTTTGTCTACCAAGGAAAAAATCAGATCTTGGATATTAGAACCCCTGCACACAGACTCTTCAGATACTGTTGGATCCTGTACAGATGGACTCTGCTATGTGCGTGGTGAACATAGACATTAAATATTACTCTCAGGATTTTAATAGAAGGATCGCATCTATGTAAGCATGGCTTTTTTCTCAACCCACTAGAGATACTTGAACCCACCCACCTGTAACTATTCTGAAATAGTCAAACTCCATCCACCCACAATCAGCAGAAGAGTACAAAGTGAAGTAAGCATAAGTGGCAATGAAAACCCTAGAAAAAGTGGTTCTTGCTAAAATGGAACAAAACTTACAATGTTTAGATCTATGGTAACATCCAGGAAATAATGTGAAGTTTGCTATTCTTCTCTTTCCCCCTCCTTCTTCCATATCTCCCCCATTTTCTGCTGGTAAAAATATCAGTGAACTTTAGCAGGAATAGGTGAATATCTGAATATATCAAACTTGGAGAAAAGAGATGAAGGTGAATGGAGAACACTCAAGAAAATAAAAGAATAAGAAAAAATGCAAAAGATCTATTCACAAAATAGTGAATAGTGGATTCCAAAGTCAAAATTCTTAAAAAAATTTAGTGGAAGAAAAAAAATATATATATATATACATAAGTGTATCACTCACCCCTTACTTAATGTAAGCCTCTGTATCTGTAGTTAGAGATCCACAGAATAAACTATGGGCACATTCTGTCATCTTATTTAATTACACAAGGGTTGGCAGGCAGTAAAACATTTGTAAATTATCTGGAAAAGACTAAGTTATATGAATGCAATATAGAAGAATGAATGTATTTTATTAGAATAGGCAACTGGTGATTGGGAAAGAGACAGAATTAGAATACCCATTCAATAGTCAGAAATAATACTTTTTGTTTTGACTTACAAAAGGCTTCCAGTTATAACTATTTTTCAGTGTTTCTACAAATATAGAAAAATAAAATATTTATTTCTATTGAATGCCACACATTAAACCTCTATTTATGATACACATAAGAATACCTCATTACATTTATTTTTTCTATTTATAAAATGTGGAAAAGAACCAAAAAAATTAAATATGTTGAATAATCAAAACTGTCATTGGATCTACCAAAAAAAATTGGTTATTCATTAATATGCATTCTTGGAATATCATTTTTGTCAGCTTTTTAACTCTTGAGAAGTTCTCAGTAACCTTATAAATTATCTTAATACAATATTTTTTTAAAAAAATCATTTAACTACATCATCTTATGTATTTATTTATTTATTTTTAAATTTATCTTTATTGTTGAAAGTATTATAGGTGAACCCATTTTTTCCTCCTTTGACCCTTGCCCCACCAAACCTCCCCCCCCCACTTCACCATACTATTATCTGTGTCCATGGGCTATGGATATATGCAGATAAGTTCCTTGGTTAATCTCTTCCCTCCCCACCTACCCCTCCCTGCCTTCCCTCTGAGAGTCCGCAGTCTGTTCCATGTTTCATGTATATGTACATCATCTTATTTAAATCTTCATAACAGTACCTTTAGGAATTGATGATTATTATCTCCATTTTATAACAATATTTATTCATTTAACAATTTTTCACTAAATGTGCATTGTTCTTAGTGAAATAAACAGACAAAGATCCCTGCCTTTATGGAGCTAAAACTCTAGTGATAACCAATAAACATTATAAAGAAGAAATTTATGAAAAATGTTACAAGGTAAGAAGTACTTACAAATACTAAAATGTGGACAAGGAAATCAGGAGTGTGGAGGTGGTTGTGTTGCAATTTTAGAGGGTGTAGTCAGGGTAGCTGACACATAAATGCCAAAATTACACATAAAAGATAACATTGATGGAGGTGAGAAAGTTAGTCTTGAGAAATAATGCTCCAGATAAAGAGAACAGCCAGCTCTTGCTGGTGTAGCTCAGTTGTTTGAGTGTCATCCCATGCATTGAAAGTTTGCAGTTCGATTCCCAGTCAGGTCCTATGGCCAGGTTGTGGGTTCAATCCCCGGTAGGGGGCATGATGGAAGCAGTCTATAGATGTCTTGCTCTCACATAGATCTTTCCCTTTCCCTCTCCCTTCCTCTCTCTCTAAATATCAATAAAAAAATCTTTAAAAAGAAAACAACAAAAAAGAACAGCTAGTGCAAAGCTCCAAAAACCAAGAACTTACCTGGCATGTTCAAAGAATAGCAAGTTTAGGATGAAGAGAAATAAGAAAGTGAAAAAAAAGCTGGGTGAGTATAGGGGAAATGAAGTCAAAGTAGGAATGCAGGCCAATGTCTCTAGGCCAGTGGTCGGCAAACTGTGGCTCTCGAGCCACATGCAGCTCTTTGGCCCCTTAAGTGTGGCTCTTCCACAAAATACCAACTTCTGCCCATGAGCCACAAAGTTTCAATCGCACTGTATATGTGCGCCCGCACATGTTATTTTGTGGAAGAGTCACACTCAAGGGGCCAAAGAGCCACATGTGGCTCGCAAGCCGCAGTTTGCCGACCACTGCTCTAGGCAATTATAAGTACAGTATTTTGCTTTTACTGTGAGTAAAACCAGCAACCTTTGCAGGGCTTTGAGCAGTAGATTGACATGTCTGCCTTCCATTTTCAAAGGACAATTGTGATTGCTATGTGGAGAGCAGATTGTAGAGGGCAATGGCAGAGGCAGGGAGTCAGTTTGGAGGTTACTACTGCAATTTAGGAAAGCGGTCATGGAGGTTTCAACAAAGTTGATAGTAGTAGAAGTGGTAAGAAGTGGTTAAATTCTGGTTATGTGTGAAGACAGTACCAACAGGGCTTGATGACATTAGATGTGGTGTATGAGGGAGGGAGAGGCATGGTGGATAATTCAAGATCTTTGGGCTGAACAAATTAAGGGATAAAACTGACATCAAGCCCAGCTGGCATGGCTCAGTAGTTGAGCGTTGACCTATGAACCAGGAAGGAGGTCACGATTTAATTCTGGGTCAAGACATACGCCCAGGTTGAGGGCTTGATCCCCCATGTGGGGTGTGCAGGAGGCAGCCAATCAATGATTCTCTCTCATCATTGATGTTTCTAGCTCTCCCTCTCCTTTCCTCCCTGAAATCAATTAAAAATATGTATTTATAAAATGAGATCAATTGAGATGGGAAAACTGAGAGTAAGGTAGATTTGGGTGGGGAAAGAGAAGGTCAGTTTTGGACAAGGTAATTGACAAATGTCAAGTAGGTGGCGATAGCAGATAAACAGTTAAGTGTGTTTGGAGTTCAGGAAAGAGAACAACGTGGGGGTATAATTTTAGGAGTTGACAAATGGTATTTATAGCTATGTGAATGGATGAAATCACTAAAGGGTGAGTGTAGACTGAGGAGACGACTCAGAGCTGAACGATAGGGCTTTCCAACATGAAGGAGAGAGAAGGGAACAGACCAGCAAAGCAGACTGAAAAGGAGTAAACAATGAAATAGAAGTTAAACGAAGAGATTTTGTTATTCCAAAAGCCAAGGAGTGACCCACTGTACAAATGCTGCTCACAGATTAGTCAAATGAGTATGGAAAATTGACCATTGGATATAGTGAAAAAAGTAAAGAATATTCTGAACTGCTATTTTTAACACATGTTAAACTATTAAAATAATAAGGATTACTATTTAATATGTAGCTACTATTTGTCAAGCACTGCATGATACGCTTTACCAATGTTAGTTTTACTTTTCCCTATAATCCTAAAGCATGGATTTTCAACCTTTTTCATCTCATAGCACACATAAACTAATTACTAAAATTCTGTGGCACACCAAAAAATATATATAATATATTTTTACTGACCTGACAAAAAATGGATATACATCTGATTCATTCACACCAGACTGTTGTGTTGGCTGTTTTCATTTTTTTTTATTTGGCAGTCTAAGGGAAAGAGGTCAGTACCCTGACTAAATAATCAGATATTTCATTTTTAAAAAATTCTTGTAGCACACTGGTTGAAAATTGCTATCCCAAATATAGGTATTCTTTTCTTTTTAGACATTTGGAAACCAAAACTCATAAACACCAAGGTCCTACAGCTAATAAATGTTAAAAGCCAAAACTGGAACTCAGGCTTACTTTGGTTCTAATGCCAATTGTAGTATAACATGATATCTTATGCAATAATGGGAAGATATATTAATTTAACTAGGAAGGAGAGTAAAAATGAAAATTCAATGATTTTTTAAAAGCTCCTTCATAATAGCTACTTCCATGTAAGGGGGGGAAAACTATGAAGCTAAAAATATGAGTTTTGTCACATAATTTATTTACAGAAACGGTAGCTGCCTAAAATAGGCTCCAGTCTATTCCTGCTTCACTCACCTTAAAAAATTATTGTCCTTGGCCAGTGTAGCTCGGTTGCCAGTTCAATTCCTATCAGGGCACATGCCCAGGTTGTGGGCTCTGACCCTGGTAGGGGGCGTGCAGAAGGCATGTTTCCCTCTCACATTGATGTTTTGCTGTCTCTCCCTCTCCCTTCTTCTCTCTCTAAAAATCAATAAGAAATCTTTTTAAAAATTATTGTCAGGCTGAAACCGGTTTGGCTCAGTGGATAGAGCGTCGGCCTGCGGACTGAGGGGTCCCAGGTTCAATTCCGGTCAAGGGAATGTACCTGGGCTGCGGGCACATCCCCAGTGGGAGATGTGCAGGAAGCGGCTGATCGATGTTTCTCTCTCATCGATGTTTCTAACTCTCTATCTCTCTCCCTTCCTCTCTGTAAAAAATCAATAAAATATATTAAAAAAAAATATTGTCAGAATAATGGTCCTAAACCATTGTTTTCTACATTATCAATGTAGCCAAAACCTTTCACTATAAGTTCTCAGTCCTCAGCCTGGCACTCCAGGTATTTGATCAATTAACCTGGAGGATGTGATGGGCCTATGTTCTGACCTGAGGGATGGAATAGATACTACCTTTACTACATAGACTACATAGATAACATTGCCTCATGAACAAAAATTTTACAATGCAAAGGCCTTATATCTACCAAGCTGGGCTAACTGTGTTTCTTCATTAAACTCCTCTTTCTCCTATTATGCTGAGACCAGCACACCTTGGGAAATACCCCCTCCTTCCTCCATCTCTTCCTTCTATCTTTCCTTTCTTTGATAATTATTAAGTCACTAGAGGCCTGGTGCATGAAGTCATGCGCCAGTGGGGTTCCTCAGCCTGTGGGATTGGGCTCAAACCAGCTCTCTGACATCCCCCAAAGGGCCCTGGATTGCAAGAGGGTACAAGTCAGGCCAAGGGACCCCACCAGTGCACAACTGGGACTGGGGAGGGATGAGGGAGGGCTCCAGGGGGTGTCCAGCCCCTTCTCGCTCAGTCCCAATCAGCTGCACCCCAGCAGCAAGCTAACCTACCGATTGGAGCATCTGCCCCCTGGTGGTCAGTTCACAGCATAGCGAGTGGTTGAGCGGCCTTAGCATATCATTAGGATATTACCCTTTGATTGGTTAAACAGCTGACCAGATGACTGGACACTTAGCATATTAGGCTTTTATTATATAGGACTAGAGGCCCGGTGCACAAAATTTGTGCACTCAAGGGGGAAGGGGGGGTCCCTCAGCCCGGCCTGTGCCCTCTCGTAATCTGGGACCCCTCGGGAGATAGCGCCCTGCTGGCTTAGGCCTGCTCCTAGGTGGCAGAGGGCAGGCCCAATCCCTAGGTGAAGCCCCTGGTCGGGCTCAGAGCAGGGCCAATTGGGGAGTTGGGTCGCCGCCCCCTGTCATGCACAGAGCAGGGCGGATTGGGAGGTTGCGATGCCACCCTCAGTCACGCTCAGGGTAGGGCCGATTGGGGGGTTGGGGCACCGCCCCCTGTCACACTCAAGGCAGGGTCGATGGGGAGGTTGCGGCGCCACCCCCTGTCACACACAGAGCAGGGCCAATCAGGGGGTTGGGGCGCTGCCTCCTGTCACGCACAGAGCAGGGCGCATCAGGGGGGTTGGGTCTCCGTACCCTGTCACGAACAGAGCAGGGTTGATCAGGAGGATGGGGAGCTCCCCCCTGTCACGCACAGAGCAGGGCCCATCAGGGGGTTGGGGAGCTCCCCCCTGTCACACAAAGAGCAGGGCCCATCAGGGGGTTGAGGAACTCCTCCCTGTCACTCACAGAGTAGGGCCAATAGAGGAGTTGGGGCACCGCCCCCTGTCACACACAGAGCAGGGCTGATCAGGGGGTTGGGGCACCGCCACTCTCACACTCAGGGCAGGGCCGATGGGGAGGTTATGGCTCTACTCCGTCACACACAGAGCAGGGCCTTTGGCGGGGGGGGTTGAGGTTGGTGTGCCGCACCGTGTCACATACAGAGCAGGACCGATAGGGAGGTTGTGGCCCCACCCCATCACACACAGAGCTGTAGGGCCATCAGGGGGTTTGGGCGCTGCCCCCTGTCATGCTGATCCCGGTGCTGGGAGGCCTCTCGGCTCCGCTGATCCCGGTGCTGGGAGGCATATTACCCTTTTACTATATAGGGTAGAGGCCTGGTGCATGGGTGGGGGCCGGCTGGTTTGCCCTGAAGGGTGTCCCTGATCAGGGTGGGGGTCCCCACTGGGGTGCCTGGCCAGTCTGGGTGAGGGGCTGATGGCTGTTTTCAGGCTGGCGGGTGACTGAAGCTCCCAACTGCTCCTTTTTTTCTTTTTTTTTTTATTCTGGGCCAGCTTTAGCTCTGGCTCCAGCTCTTAGGCCTCGCTGCTGAAAGCAGGTATCTGGTTTGTTTGGGTTCTACAATCAAAACACAGTATCAACTCCAGCTCTGAGATCCCGGCCGGCTGAAAGCTGGTTTCTGGGGTTTTGTTTAGCTTCTATATTTGTTACAATGTTTCAAACTGCAAGCTCAGAGGCCGGCAGCGGCAGGCGGGGAATGTTGGAGTATTCCGTCACTGAAGCAAGCAAGCCTCATGTTCGCTTCCAGCTGCCTGGCTGCCGGCCGCCATCTTGGCTGGCAGTTAATTTGCATATCACCCTGATTAGGCAATGGCAAGGGTAGCGGTAGTACGCTAATTACCATATTTCTCTTTTATTAGATAGGATACTATGGGCCAGGCACTCTCCTAGGCACCAAAGAGATGGGATCAACTAGACCAACCGTGAGCAAACTACGGCCCGCGGGCTGGATCCGCCCCGTTTGAAATGAATAAAACTAAAGAAAAAAAAAAGACCGTACCCTTTTATGTAATGATGTTTACTTTGAATTTATATTAGTTCACACAAACACTCCATCCATGCTTTTGTTCCAGTCCTCCGGTCAAGTTTAAGAACCCATTGTGGCCCTCGAGTCAAAAAGTTTGCCCACCCCTGAACTAGACAGATGAGATCCTGTTCTCTCAGCCTTACATTCAAGTGGAGGAGACACACAGAAGTAACATTTTTAAAATGGTTAATTTGATGAGAAAAAGACATGGCTATTGGTGGCTTGGGAACACATAAGATTCTTAGGATAAAACAGTCCTCTCTGGTGGGGAACACTTAGCATTTAGAAATCAAAGTAAAGAATTGTTTAAACTAAAGGCAGAAGTACATCGGAGGGAAATTCCACGCCCCTCACAGTATTACCAGGAGCCACAAAGTCCTTGCTTTAAGCTTATTTTATTCAATGGTCAGTGTCCTGGTTTATATAGACCTTTTTGTTTTTTTGTTTTGTTTTTTTAATTTTTTAAAAAATATATTTTATTGATTTTTTACAGAGAGGAAGGGAGAGAGAGATAGAGAGTTAGAAACATCGATGGGAGAGAAACATCGATCAGCTGCCTCCTGCACACCTCCTACTGGGGATGTGCCCGCAACCCAGGTACATGCCCTTGACCGGAATCGAACCCGGGACCTTTCAGTCCGCAGGCCGATGCTCTATCCACTGAGCCAAACTGGTCTCGGCCCTTTTTGTTTTTGTTTGTTTGTTTTTATGGTTATATGGTTTTTTTAAATTTTGGGGTTTTTTTTCATCTTTATTGTTGAAAGTATTACATATGCATTTTTCCCATATTGACCCCCTTCACCATCCTATTGTCCATGTCCATGGGTTATGCATATATGCATACAAGGTTTTTGGTTGATTACCTCCCACCCGCTCAACCTCCCTTGCCTTCCCTCTGAATTTCCACACTCTGTTCCATGCTTCCATGTCCCTGGATCCACTCTGTTCATCAGTTTATTTTGTTAATTAGATTCCAAATATGAGTGCGATCATGTGGTACTTGTCTTTCTTTGACTGATTTATTTCACTTAGCATAATACTCTTCAGGTCCCTCCATGCTGTCTCAAAGGGTAAGAGATTCTTCTTTTTTACTGCTGCATAGTATTCCATGGTATAAATTTGCCACCAGCTTTTTATCCACTAGTCTACTGATGGGCACTTGGGATATATAGCCCTTTTTGGTTTGAACATTGAGGTTAGTATTCAACACATTTTATGCATTGCCCTCAATTATCCCACACTTTAATATTCCCAACATAAAATTAGAACAGGTCTTATAAAAACAAGTTCTCTAAGAGACTGTCCTTGGTATTAAATAATTTCCAGTTAACTTTTGAGATACTTAAAAAGTAAATGTATGTATATACAAATATACTTTTGGGGTGCTATAATTCTTTCTTGGAGTGGTAAAGACTTAATTATAGTGGCCAGGTCTATTTAATATCTGTGACTTATCTAATGATTCCAGTAAAGTTAAATTAATTTTCTTAATATCTTCCAGATTATAAAAACTTGACTGAAGCTACATGATGAGGCTTTATCATATGTATTCTTTTTATACTTTGGTAATCATAGCCATAGTAACATTAACACTAACAATAAAACTAATAAGATTGGGCTAGGAGGAGTTCTGAAACTAATAAAGGATGAATTTAGATCTACTAGGATTTGAATATTTGATTCTAGGAAATTGAGAGAGTCAAGAAAAATGCTTAGAGCAGTAACTCACACCTTCTCTGATTACAATCTTAAGAAATTAAGGCTAATTTTAATCTTGGAAACAGGAAATAGTAATTATGTTTCTACTTAAAAATATAGATGAGGTTTAAGTAGCCTCTGATGCAGTCTGTTCCAATAGGAATCATTCATCTCCCATACCACCTACATAGCTCTTGAATAGGAAAGTTAAAATAACATGACTTACTTTAAGAGATGTGACACTGTATGCAAAGCTAAAATCAGTTGATTCACTTGTATGAGGATAAAAGAAAAGTCTATTGTGCACAAAGAGCATGTTGCAAATAGTAAACATAGAACAACTTGTGATCCTGGGGACTTGAAATCATATTGAATGAAAAAAATATAATAAATATTTTGAGATTTTGAAATCTCCATGTATTGGGAAAAAATGCCCGGGCTGTGTGGCTCAGTGGTTGAGTGTTGACCTATTAATCAGGAACTTACGGTTTGATTCCCTGTCAGGGCACATGCCCGGGTTGTGTGTTCAATTCCAAATAGAGGGCATGCAGGAGGCGGCCGATCTATGATTCTCTTTCATCATTAATATTTGTATCTCTCTCTCCCTTCGCTCTTCCTCTGAAATCAATAAAAATATTTTTAAAAAATAAAATAAGATGTATATCAGTAAACACAAGGGGAGTATTATGGAAAAGGAGTATCTTCACTGAGTTCTTAGTCTTTTAAAAATACTATAAACTTTTTTAAAATTATAAAAGACATGTCAGGACCAGAAAAGGAATGGACCAATTGTTTAGAGCAGGCCTGGTGATAATGGTGAGAAGTAAGTTTTTATTTTAAGAGAAATTTTTAAAAATACTTAGCAGTGTACATCTTTCATTGCTTTAGCAATGAGTAAATTGCTCATTCTAGTGCTTGCATTTAGCATTTGGAAGATAGACAATCTGGGATTATTTGCTGAACTGAATTGAATTGATTATCTAGTCAAATGCCAGGTCAAGTGAGGGGGAAAACAGTCAAAGTAGTTGTTTATTGATGTGAATATCAGTTAATGGATAATTAGTTGAGTTATAATAGAGAGATTTTATATATCTGCAAGGAGGTGTACTAAGTTCATTCCTATTCAAATTTTCTATGATTTAATGAGTGGTTTCCCATTTAGACACAGCCACTAGTTCTAAAAATTACTGCCACAATTGGTCTCAGTGTATTCAATTTGATTGAATATCTTTACAGGAAATAAAAAACAGAAGGTACTCCCTGTCACCTCACTAGAGCTAAAGAAAGCATTTAAAAATTGAAAGTAATGGCACTTCCCTCACATTAAGGAAATAAATTAATATTTTTACATAATATTAAAAGTGAATAGTGTTATATGAAACTCTTCCTTTTCAGTGAAAATTGAACTCTAGGATATATTCTTTCAATTATTCTTTCAATGATTTCAAATTCATCATATTCAAAACTAGACCCCCACTAATCCAAATCACAGACTGACTGATCCTAATAATGAAACACTGCTTTCACTCTGTTATGTACCAGTAAGTTACATTCAGCTCATTCCATTGCCACTCAGTTTAAGTCTTGCCTTCTGCCAACATTCACTATCCCTTTATAGCCTTGTCCCACACAATCCAAATAATTGTCTTATTATCTTTGGAGTTCAGAGAACTTATCCTTGAGGTGCTCTGCTTCATTTCCTTGCCCCTTCCCTGACCTCCCACCAATTCCTCCTCTTAACCTTGGAATCAAGCACATAAACCACTGAACAAAAATGGGTCCTATGTACACACTCAGGGCCTCGATTTTCAACTCTTTCCTTTCTTCCTATGGAAGTCCAGGGAAAAAAGGAGATGCTCATTAAATATTGATCGTCTGTATTCCTCAGAAAACCATCCTCTGAAATTTACATAGAACAAGGCCTTGTACTCAATAATATTTAGTGTCTTTACCCCTTTAAACAAATATTTAAGATTTGCCAGTATTACCTAAGTAATTCCTCTGGTATTATTGCAGCATGCCTCAAGGGAAAAAGGAATACAATGTCCTTGTTAGAGCTTCCAAATACCTCTGTTCCCATCTTCTTGGGCTAGGTATTCATCCTGTAGCTGAGGGTTCAACAGCTGGGTCCCTCTCTGGGAACTACCACCAAAAGCTGCAGGAAAGTTTCTTGCTCTAGATTATACCCCCTCCCCCAGGGTAGCGCACAGCCAGTGACTACCTGATGTAGGAATAGAAAACCTCGACTTGTGACTCAATTTTATTTATTTTTTAAAATATATTTTATTGATTTTTTTTACAGAGAGGAAGGGAGAGGGATAGAGAGCTAGAAACATCAGTGAGAGAGAAACGTCGATCAGCTGTCTCCTGCACACTCCCCACTGGGGATGTGCCCGCAACCAAGGTACATACCCTTGACCAGAATCGAACCTGGGACCCTTGAACCTGGGCCAAACCGGTTAGGGCTTGTGACTCAATTTTAGACAAATTTGAAGGACCAATAGGATCTGCTAAAGCCTCAGTTGCAACCATATTTCAATCAGTTTCTTCCTCTGCCTTAGAAGCAGCTAAACCTTCTGTTTCCAGGGAACCCAATAGAGCACATCTGTCTTCCCCACTGAACCATAAGCTTTTGATGGCAAGAACTGTATTTAACATCTTCAGCCTGTATTAAGCACAATCCTTACAATAGATGGGGCCCTCAAATAGCATTTCTTTTTAAAATGTTTTTATTTGAGAGAGAGAGAGAGAGATCCGCTGCTTCCTGCACACTCCCTATTTGGCATCAAGCCCACAACCCAGGTATGTGCCCTGACCAGGAATCGAAACTGGTGACCTCTTGGTACATGGGGACAACACCCAACCAACTGAGCCACATCAGCCAGGGCTTAAGTAGTATTTCTTACTCATTCACATGAAGTTAATCAATTAACGTGCACATTGGAAGGAGTGATTCTGCCAATTCAATAGGATCAAAGGACAATGCTTACCAAGGGCAAGCATAAGACACAGTTGCTGAACAGTAATCATCTGATTATTGTGGCAGTACCAGAATTTCAGCATCGGAGAGTCTTAGCATATGCCATGTAGTTGCAAAGGGCTTCAGACTTGAAAATTGAAGCGGAGTTGGTAGGGCACTTCGAAGAATATTGAGGAAAGCATCCAATATCCATAATAAAGTGTGATAGGAAGAGGAAGGGAATACTGACAGACTGAGAGGATTCTGCTGATGCCCTCCCAAGGAGCAGCATAGTGCACCCACTGATCGCAGACATTTTTTAAAGTACAAATTCCTTTGCTCCATTCCACCATTGAATCAGAATCCTCAGGGCTAAGCTAAGTTTTAACAACAACTAGACTATGTTACTTGTTCTTTTAGCTGACTCCTAATAATCATGCATGTAATATTTAGCTTATGCTTAAGCAAATTGACTTCCTTTTCATTTTATCTTCCATGTTTGGCCATTTACCAACTTACTAGAATTTTCAATATGTAGTGGTCAGAAATAGTAAAAAACAAACAAACAAACAGAAAAACACCCCACTCTCTACTGGTTTCTTTTCTTCTACTTATTAGAAGTGTATATAAAGTATTTGATAAGGGAAATAATTTAAACATGGGTAAATGAGGGTTTTTTTAGGGGGTTCACTTTGAGATTTCCATCTACAATTAAAAATTGTTATAATTACTGGTAGTTAGAAGACTTAACACTTGCTATGAATAAATCTATAATAGACTCTAAAGCAGTGGTTCTCAACCTTGGCTGTACATTAGAATCACCTGGGAATCTTTTTAAAATCCCGATTTCTGGGCCTCATCCTCTGGAAATTGTTTCTTTGTTACTAATGTTGTGGCCCCACCCCATAACAAAGAAACAGAATTTCCGGAGGATGAGGCCCAGAAATCAGGATTTTAAAAAGATTTCCAGGTGATGCTAATGTGCAGCCAAGATTGAGAACCACTGCTCTAAAGCATTATTCTTTTTCCACCTGATCTTAATACAAAGACATTTTGGAATTTATATTTTCACCTTGCCATTACATTATATAAAAAACTTTCCTTTTTCTTTTCCCCCCACCAAGCTGCCTTTTCCAACTTCTCCTCCCTCCCAAATTAATTGCCACTTTTGGGTCACTTTGCTGTTGCCATCACTGTAAAGAAAGAAACTTTAAACATCCTCATTGAAGAGTTACATTTAAACCACAGCTTGTTTGCTAGGATAGGTGGCAACTTTTACTACTACTAAGCAAAGATAGTTGGAATGGATATGGCCTGTTAAAGAATGCCTCCTTCTGCTTTAAAGAAACACACTAGTTATTTTTTCAATTCTTTTTTAAATTTATCTTTATTTTTTTAAGTATTATAGATGTCCCCTTTGTTTTGTGTGTGTGTGTGTGTGTGTGTGTGTGTGTGTGTGTGTGTGTTCCCATTGACCCCTTCAACCCTCTACCCACCCACCCCTCGCAGGCCTTCACCACTCGATTGTCTGTGTCCATGGGCTATGCATATATGCATTCAAGTTCCCCAGTTAATCACTTCCCATCCCCCACCCCTACCCCTGCTTTCTTTCTGAAATTCATCAGTCTGTTCCATGTTTCTATGTCACTGGATCTATTTATTCATTAGCTTATTTTGTTCATTAGATTCCACGTATGAGTGGAGAGTATTATACTAAGCGAAATAAGCCAGTCAGAGAAAGAAAAGTATCACAATAGTTCATTTTAAACTTTGGCCTCTGTATTTACCTAGCACTAGCAACAGTGCTTTAGCCTTAGAAAGGAGAAAAGAAGAAAGGAAATGAAGAGAGCCCATGATGGCTGTTTGAGAACAGGAGTTCAACATGAAGAAATATGGAGTGAACATGGGATTCAGGAGTCCTTGGGAAATTCAGAAAACTAGGAATGAAAGGTATCCTGGAGATACAGACTCATAATTTATTCCTCTTGTTCCTAAAGCATAAATATGAGTAGGTCATAAAATGTTCTGTTTTCCTTATGCTCATGAAACCCCATTCCCTTGGCTCCTGCCTGTCTGACCTGGAGACTTGGGGCTCCAGCCTCATAGTCTTACATTCTGCATCCCATACTCCATTCTCTGGGGAAAGCAAAACATCAGCTCCTCTCTAAGCATGCTCCCTTTGCTCCCACTTACAATATCTTTGTTCTTGATCTCCCCAACTACCTGGAATGTTATATCTTCTCCACACTGGTGTGAAACCCTGCAAAGTTTATTGTAAACCTCACCTCCTTTAACAAGCCTAATACTTCCAAGTGTTCTGACCCTTCCCTGAGCCTGTGCCATACCTCCTAGAAGTACTCATAATAGACTACCTTGAATTACAGGGAGAGCTTGGGAGATAGGTCACTGGTGGGGCCTCCTTGCCTTTTCTGTACTGACCTCTTTCCCAGTAGCTTTGTATGCTCCTACCTGCAGAGAACTCTATATGATTTTTTTTATCACCTCCTACCCCAGACTAACCATCTTTAGGCCTAGACATGTGACATCACTCACCTCTATATCCTATGCAGACCCTCTTCTAGTACCCTGAACACCAAAGGCCCTCAAATACCTAAGCTGGGAGTGGAATGAAGGAAGGTAGAATAGGCTGAAGAAGAAGCAAGTGGAAGGAGAGAAAGGGGGAGGGAGGGAGGGAGGGAATAAGGAAAGAAGGGCCAACCATTTTTTTCTCCCTCAGTCTATTTGTAGGTTACAAATTACCTAATATTAATCCTCTCTATCCTTTATTACTCAATTTTCCTTTTTTACTTTCCTAAATCAGCAGTTTTAGTCTCAGTTTACAATGCAGCATAGATTGAGTGAACACTGATCTAAAACTGATCTGCTGTTGCTAAATGCTTAAGCATTTGGTCATGTAAGAGTGATGTACTAATGACCTACTATATCCACACACAATGCTGGGCTCTGGAAATACAAAATAGACAGGCATTGGCCTCCTAGAGCTAAGCATTGAGCGCTCACTCCTTGGGATGAGCATACCCGCTGACATGAGCAGCTTGCTCTCTGACTGTGTTATTATGTGCCCTGGAGGAGAACCCCGACAAGGGAAAGCAGCAGAGTCCACAACCCCTAGAGACCCCTTGAATGCATTTACACTGCACACTGTGGAGCTGGGAGTCTCTTGGGTGCCATTCAGGACTTGTGTCATGGTGAGAACAATTAGGGGCTTTAAGGGGGGTATTGGAAAGCCAAGCACTGAGAACCACCTGATTCATTTGTTACATTCAAATTTTCTCTCTTGGCCCCATGAAGCTTTGTGTACACAAAATACCATTCTAAGCCTCTCAGTTTTCTGTCTTTACTGCTGTGTTTAGCTCCCCTGTGTTCCTTCTGAAATAAAGTTAGCAGAGAGTCTGGGAGCATTAAATTCATAGTCAGTGTCATTCCTTCAGATAGGTGTGTTAGACAGCTGTCTGCACAATAAGATTGGAGGTCACTACCAGAATAAAAGTATGTCCTCCACAACCCCTGTCCACCTTATCATAAAAAAATGCAGTCTACTGAAACTATTTTCCCTGGATCAGAAAAAAAAAATTAATGGCATATTTTCTCCAAATTTCAAAGCAAGGAAGCCTACTATTTTAAACTTTTCACTTAGCATATTTTTTTCATATAGGTACATATTGCTTTTTTTATTTATTTAATTCCTTTATTGATTAAGTTATCACATGTGTCCTTATCCCCACATTACCCCCCACCCCCTCACTCATGCCCTCACCCCTCTGTTGTCTGTGTCCATTGGTTAGGCCTATATGCTTGCATATAAGTCCTTTGGTTGATCTCTCTCCCTTACCCCCGCCCTCCCCTACCTTCCCTCTGAGGTTTGACGGTCTGATCGATGCTTCTCTGTCTCTGGATCTGTTTTTGTTTATCAGTTTATGTTGTTCATTATATTCCATAAATGAGTGAGATCATGTGTTCACTTAGCATATTAACAGGGATTCATATGTTAAACATCTTGATAAAAATCATACGCATGCACGCACACACGGATGCACGCACACACGCACGCACACACACACACACACACACACACACACAACTGTATCTCCTTCATTTAGTATCTATGTGGTGGTAACTTGCCAAACATTATAAAAATAATACTGTCTTCATTATTCCCACATTGGTTCATTATTGTCTATTTAAGCAGAGTGACCCTGTTAAAGAAGTGAAATATGAAAACCCATTTCTTCAGAGTGGGATAAAATGTAGCTAAAGGATATTTTGATAAGACCTATTGGTGAATGTACTTAGGAAGCAAGAAGACAGCATACAACAGAGACAGTGATGGCAGTCCTAAACACCAGGGATTCCAGGGTGGATATGCAGGAAAATCAGGCAGAAGGAGAGGCTCCAAAGAAGAGCAGATCCCTGCAGGTGGGGAGATTCAAAGCGATTGAAGAAAACAGTATAGAACAGGCAAGAAGGCCCACCAGTGACCTATTTTCCCAGCTCTCACTATATTGTGTCTCCAGAGATCAAATGAGGCCAAGAAGGGCAGAGTGTACTTAAAATAAAAAGTCTACCAATTCTGAGTGGGGGCGCCATGTGAGTGATCATAAGTCAATAAAGTGAGAGTCCAAAGGATTAGATGCACTGAAATTAGCCTCAACAAGAACAATTGCTATGTAGCTAAAATACTCAACTGAGAACTTATATCATATCAAGAAACAGGAATCATGTATCATGGGAGAGCCAACAAATTGTGGGATCTCACAAACATAATTTCATTCTTCTCATCCAAAATTTCCCTGGGGGCTAAATTTACACCATGGGACATCCTTTACTTCTACACTGTATGTAATTTCTTTACAGTTTTTATGAGGCCACTGTAATCACCTCTGGCTATATTTATAATTAATTTTCATTCTGACAGCAATAAGAATAACACTTATTTTCTCTTTTAAAGTGCAATTATTAAAAAAATAAAGTGCAATTATTTTGCAATATCAGACAATTTTATGTTATAATAGTTGAATTCCAAAATTTGAATGTGAATTTCCTTGTGTTGAAACTTTGAATGTATGTTCATAGCAAGTCAGATACTCTAACTCCATTCTTCCAAAATCCAACTTCTTGGATCCAAATTCCACCACCATAAGCACTTGCCTTTCATTTTGTATATAAGATAAACATGATTCATATACATATGCAATGCAAGTATTTTGGCTCTAGATATATAGGCCTTTTATTTACAAAGATTGCAGGAGTTACTCCAAGGGGTCTAGAATCTTTCTATGTAGATAAATAATGTATTTCAAAGATGTAAGTATACCCTGTTGTGACTATTCACAGTCAAATTAATTTTAAAGAATTACTATGTTCATAATAATTTTATTATTCATTTTCTCAATCAGCTGATACTGAAAGAACAACTATGGTTAAGTGGTCTTCCAAATTTTTTAATTAAAAAGGGGAACTGTATACCACAAAATGATGAAGATCACTATACTAAGCCACAGTTCTATTATATGTAAATGTTGATAGGGTAAGAACCTACCAATTAAATCACTTTGATCATACCATGAGAAAATAAACCACTGTGAATAATTTTGTGATTATTCATACAGTGATTTATTGTAATTCACATAATTAACAAACACATTGAAAGAATGAAGGCCTATAATTATATGATCACAATGCACAGTCCATTTCTTTTTTTTTTGGTGAGTCCTAACTCCACACACAGCTTCCTGACTTAGGAAATTATTAAAAAATACAATCTAATTTTAAATATATATTCTTAAACATGCAGCCCTTGTATGAATATAATAATTCATTTAGTACTGTTTTTGTATTTTACATATATATACATTGTAACTATAACATACCCTTTGAATAGCCTGTTATGAAAAATATTACTTTTAATGTTTTCATATGAAAACAGGAAAGATCAGATTTTCAGAAGCAAAATATTAAAGTGCTTTGCTTTCTCCCTCTGCTTTCTCCACAGTTCACAGCTTGGCAGTTACAGATAGTGTGATAAGAAAGCAGCACTAGGCTGGTCAGTCATCCCTTCTCTAAAGCTAAAAGCCTTAGAAGTCTTCAAGTTTGGGCACCTGAATATTGTTTCTAAACAGAGGAACCAAAATACATTTCAATTAAAGATCTTTCATTGTAAGCCAGTGGTCAGGGTAAGCAGCAAGGGTATGTCCATCGAGCCATGTGGTTGGCTTGTAATGGAACTCTATCTGCAGTGTAAAATACTCCAGGGTGGCATTCTCTGGGTGAAAATTAAAAGCATAGTTGTAAGATGATTAGCAGAATTTGTCAAATAAACAAGCCTGTCTACATTCCTACAATATTCCCTAGTAAATCTGCTAGAGCAAATCTAAAGCATTCCCATGCGACAGAAGGCATATGCATTTTTAAAATATAGGAAACCAAGAAAATGCTTGCTATTTAAAAGCATCAGGGAAGTCATGATCATAAATAGGCATGATCACATTCATCTGGAACAGAGAAATATTGGGGATTCTTAAGGTAAAAAGCAAGATACTGAGAATTTAGGGAGATGCTCTTATAGCAGGAAAGTTCTTTAAGTTCATGTATACCTACTTTTATTTACAGCAATAATGTTCCCCTTTCCAATTCTACCCTAAAATATAAAACTATCTTTTTCTTTTTCACATGATTATCCAGTCACCTAAAAACATATATGGAAGGTCATATCACTAGCTATATCCTTCTCACATGTGGAAATGTATTTATGTTAAGACACAAGAACATTAAAGAAATGCAGTGATAATAGTGACACATGGGGGATTGCTTCCCCCTAAAGAACCTTAGCAATTATTGCAACTAGCACATTCCAAAACAGAACTATTATCTTTATATCTTTATGTCCTCTATTATGCTTAGTATTCAAACCCATTCTCCTTTTTTAAATAAACTGACAAATGAGGGTAGCTCTTTTGGTCAACTGACCCATTTTAAGTGGTAGCATCAAGTTTGTTTGTGAACAGTTGTGTACTCTTGTTACCCCAAACAAAAACACCTAAGTACTCAGGAGCATTTAAAAAGAAAAGCAATCAGCTTAAAACATTCTCACACACAAAGCCCTTTTTTACCATTCCTTAAATACTATTCAAAAGCAACTTTTTTTTCAGTTACTTAAGACAACTATATTCCCATCTGAATACTGCTGAAAAAAAACTGAGTGCTGAGTTAAAGTTAGCAATCAAACCTTGGAATTTATCTGTGTTGCTTACTCACTGGACAGCTGTAACTATACTAGAAAGCTAACTGTAACCAGTACTAGAAAGTGACTGTAAAGATTTACAATAAGGGTGTGAGAGAAAATGCACTGTTATGTTCATCCGACTTTGGGGAACCCTTAATAATAATAATGTCATATATCTCGAAGGTATAGTGTGATGGTAAGCACTTAGACGCACATCTTGTCTCTTTAGTGCAACATGTAACTGTTGTATTTTTAAATGATTCTTTTGAACACAGAGAGGTAAAATGCAAGGTCAGAAGTCACAAAGCTTGTAACTGACAGAGCCTGCAGTGGTGGGCAGGCCCTCTGACTCAGCCCCAAATTCCCCAATGCCTGATGTCTCAGAGAGCTGAACTCCTTCCTCTTTGAGATCCCTGATATAACTAATGGAAATAGGATTGGAATTTAATAAGAAAAATGCTGAGACTGCCTTATCTATAGCTGCCCAAATGGTGCCATTATAATTATGCTTTTTAAGTTGAGCATTACCAGAAAACTTGCTACTTTTAAATCTTATTAATCAACACTTGGGTGCTCTGGTTGCCACACATTATGGAGTAGTCTGCTTTATAAAAACACGAGATTTGCCAAACATCAAAGATTATATGGTTGTAAGGCAAAGTATATCCCAAACCCTTCAGGGTATAACATATGAAAAGATTCTGAAATATAAATCTTAAATTAATGCTAAAAGTTCAGTTCTTAAAATGTTTTTTTTATTTGTCATTTTAACAATAACACTATTTGTTCACATACATTGCAAACATAATAAAATTTCCTTTTAAAATGTTCTCTAGTTTTAGGAATACTGTGATTACTTGTCAGCTAAATCTGATTTTGCTAAAGCAACTGGTCAGGAAACAAAATTAATATTTTCTATATTTATAAATGGGATTTCTTGTATTTTCACAAATATTTTCTAATCTAACTATATAACCTGGGCTGACAAAATGGTAATAAACTAGAGAAATAGATATTCTATTTTAAATTACTCACTCTCTTCATGTTTAAGTGTTTATCTATTAAGCAAAGCTTTTTTATTATTGATTTGTAGGATGCCTAAGAAAAATGCCATAACCTGCCTCAGTTACATAATCCTCTCCAAAAGAAAGTAACAGGTTATAAAGTGCTATTAAAATGATTGAAACTGTCTTTCCTAATGTGAATATATGCAGTCTTCAATTAAAAGGATAACAATGATATGTGTATGTACGTTTCACGGTCATTGTCATTTTTAGAGACTTCTTTTCCTTTCTAGTATTACTTGTATCCACTACTGAGCTTATAAAGCCTCTAGATTATGCCATTTTGGTAACATGCATGTGATTTATGTCAGAAAACAACTGAGAATGTCATTTATAAAATATTAAAATAAGGAGTGCAGGGAAAAATCATTGCAGACTCTTCTGCACATAGTTGAAGACGAACAGCATGGAAGCAGCTGTAGTGTTACCCTGACCCCTGAAGGAAGGAATCAGGAGTTAACTTCACTTCCAATTTCCTATACAATATGAACACCAAACCTCCAAATCCACTGGCACAACATATCAGTGTTTGGGGCATGTCCTGCAAAAATAAGAAAGTCATCTCAAATATCAGAGCTCAAAATTTCATTCCACCATCCCACTATTCTGATTTGGGGTGAGCAGATCTTTTCAAAGTTACTTAGTGGATATCTAGATCCTGCACCTGACTCCATAGGAAAAAAATGAAAGAATCATTTCATCTCCATGATAAAAAAAAAAGTCATTTAGCCTTTTTTTTTGTAACATAAATGTAAAAGGAAATAGGAATGTAAAGGGAAATCGCACAACTAGGTGAGAAGAGAAAATTATTTAATTCAACAGGGTTAGGATTTTAGCAGGAGTTTCATTATGAGGGAATATATAATCCATTAAGGAAAAAAGATCCTAAAACAGTAGAAGGCCAAAAGGAGCTTATGTGTATCTTCTTTTAAAGAAAATCACAGCTCCAAATAAAAAATCGGGGAAAATGACATTTTATTCTGCAGTATTCCTTTCTCTGTACAGGGAGCACAGTACATTTATCTCATTTCATGGTAAAAGTCACAGGCAGCTGCAACATGTCCTTTAAGCCATTCAATAAGTAAAACTTGAAAATGGATTGCTCTTTATTCTGGGATTTGTTTTAAAACTGAACTCATTGCCATTTATTTTTAATTTAACAGGATATCATTACATTTGAAGGTTTTTACTTCTCTTTCCCCAGAGGGTTAAAATGGCCCAGAAACGGGTTGTCAAGGCAAAGATAAAGGTACCAAACACTCATTTCTAACACACTGGGGAGGCAATCGTTTTTATTAAGGGAACCACAAGACTGAAATCTGCATCAAGCTCTAGCAGGAAAAATGCAAGCAAGGACCCCAAATAGTCATTCTGTTCAGTCTTCATTTCAATAGATTTAACTTTCTTCTCAGTTGGGGTCACATATTTCAATCATTGGGCACAGAACTGTGACCTTGGATGGAAACATCAGTCCGGATTACTCAATGGGGCACTTGTGAAACATTGCGGACTCTCATTTCTGACTCTCCACGGGTGTGGCAAAAATTGCTCCTGTCCAGCCCTAAAGCTTACACGATCGACTGTCCCTCAGAAACTCACTGTGAGAAAACTCATGCTAAATTCGCCACAGAGATCAGGGTTTACAGGACCTTTGGAGCTAATCTCAGTCCGCCCTCCTCCTCCTCTGTTAACTGTTACAAGCCCTCAAAAGTTAATAGGGTGATGGAGCCTCTCTCTATACAATCATTTCATCTCACTATCGTTGACTGAAGCTCACTGATGTAATGAAGTTACATAATCACTGATTATGCACGACTTCCATCCATCTTCCTACATATCCACATATCTTCTCCCTTTCCCTTCAGATGAATCTACCCGGTGAGATTTATAACACATGTAAATGCTCCATTCTCTCATCATAGGTACTGAATATTGGACTTTAGCATTGCAGTACGGTGCACTGAACCATGTCATCAATATTGATTTTTTTATCCCATTTCCTAGGCAGAATATGTTTAAGCATCCTTCATGCTCTAGTCTCTAACTTTTTACTGGAAGGGTAAAATAGATGTGGCAGATAGGACGCATCCTCAACTTAAGGTTAAGGGAAGTGTGTAATTGCCTGCATATCCAAAGCTAGCTGCATTGCAATAAAAGGATGCTTTCTGGTTCCAAACCTTCGACTCCTCTGCACGTGGGTCACAGCTTCAGTTATTTAGGGTATTGGATAAGTAATTATATTATCGGCAATTGAACTTGAGGACAGAAAAGCATTATTGTGACATTTGAAATGATATTGCACTATTCTTTTCTCTTTTTTGGTCATTATTTTCAGCTTTTTCTTTTCTTTTTCATTCTGCATGATAATCCAATGGACAAAAAGTAACCTAGGGCACTTAATAATTTCCAGTAATCACAACCTAGAGAACAAATTAACAATGATTATCATCTTAAACTTTAAGAACTTGACAAGTGGGATGTCCCTGTCCCATTGCGGCTGTGAAATGCAGCAGAATGCTGCAGAGTTGAAAACATCTTTCTTTAAATAAATAAAAAGTAGCTCGTTTCATTTGAAATAGGGCTCTTTGGTAACTGTTCCTTACACTACTGCTACCTCTTCCAGAACACAGGAGCCACAAATATTGCATCCAAACAAAAGAGTGACTACCCAAAATTAATTCAAGACACTCTTCCATATAAAAATAATTGGAGGTGGGGAGTGATGCTCCAATTTATTTTTAATTACACTCAGAATACACACACACACACACACACACACACACACACAGGCACAAGCACACACACCAACACACCCAACTGCAGTTATTCCATTCAGTGCCAATAACGGCCACATCACAGCCATAAGTGCGATGCAGCAATCATCCAAGTCACCCATTCCCATTACAAACGCCCAAGTTTGCTCACGCCACTGATGGATTTGCATATATAAAATGACCTTACCCACAACAGTCTTCCAAATTTTTCTCCTCTGGATATCAGTCGGTAAGGTAATTGCTGGTCATCACAATGCGTATTCAGAAAAATCCACGTTTTACCCCCGTGTTCTTTTTCTTGTTTTGCTAGCAATTAATATCACGAACAAGATACCCATTCACAAATGCCAAGTTCACCATAAAAGCAGATAATTCCATACAGCTCTTCCCTACAAGACTGCCCCCAGTTAGTTCTCAAAGTGTCCGATTGTTTGGTGAAGATACAATCCAGGTGCAGAGCAGGGAGGGTGGAAGGAAGACTAGGAGAAAAAAGAAGAGGCAAATAGAAAAGGAGAGACTGAGAGAGGAGAGAGCAGAAAAAGAGGGAAGAAATTAGAAAAAAAAAAGGAAGGAAGGAAGGAAAAAGGCCAGTAAGTAAGGAAGTCTGTGAGCTCTATTTCAGGAACCAGAGTCTTGCTTGCAAATCTTTCGAATACATGTAGCCTCTCAGATCTTCTTGGTTCCCAAGTAAAATTTCCAGGTCCGGGATGCAGCCATAAGAAAGAATCCTATGTATATTTCACAAGTATCCTGCAATAACGGATCCAACGGGGTTTTCCTTGTACAGTACTGCTATGTGAAAGCACACAACCCCTGCTGTTTGGGAAGGTGTCTCCTGGGTCCTAGCTCTCTTCAGCAGCCCCCAAAAATGATTTTTTTGAAAAGAGTGGAGGGGGAAAAAAGCAGCTTTGCGTTTGCCGTGAATGATGCTAATCCTGAGCGAAAACGACAAGCAAACCACGAATACCACAAGATCTTGATAAATAGCCACAATCCACTCAGAATATCCCAGGGAAGAAGGAGCGAAAACAAGAAAGAGAAACTGCAATGCATAAATGATTCCAGTGTTTCTACAAGATCGGTTCATTTGATTGAATGCATTCTCTGGTTTGCTGCAAGTCATAAAGAGGATAGTGTTACTGCCACCCAATGGATATTTTAGTACTAGCCAATCCACAGAATGCCATCGATTTTCAAGTTTTAGTTTTCAGAAGATTGAAGAGGAAGGAGAGTAGCCTGGGAATCTTTTGGAAAGGACCCTGAGAGGGCTCAAATGAGAATCTGTCCTTCCTGGCAAATGTGGTTCGGCAAATGTGGACGCTCCCAGTCTTGTGCTAGCCACCTTAAAATTACGGTTCCATTTGTCTGGGAAGCAGAAAGGTACAGAGAGCGATGCCTAAACCGACAAGCTCATAAGAATCTCCTTTTCATGTCTCTTTAGAGCAGAGATGTTATTGCGTGCGATCTCCATCTCTCTCTCTCTCTCTCTCTCTCTCTCTCTCTCTCTCTCTCTCTCTCTCTCTCTCTCACACACACACACACACACACACACACACACACACTCACACACACTTGCCCATTCTCAATTTCACTTTAAGCTGGATTTCAAAAGGGAGAGGGATGGGGGTGGGGGCTGCTCAAACCTCAGGTGGCAAGGTGATAATTGTTTCTAAGGGGCAGTTTTGCAGAGTGCCTTTGTCCGTATTGGTATGTAAAACTGTGAGTCCCTCACGTAGTAACCCCTCTCCAAAGCCACTCTTTCAGTTTGGGGAAGAGAAAGTCTTCCCTGAGAAGGGTGCTTCTGAAGGCGCTCTGGGAGGCGGGGAGTGGGGGGGTCCCAGGGGTCCCAGAAAGGAGGAAATTGAAGAGGATCTTCCTCCCACCCACCCACTGTGTAATAGAGTTAGCTGCAGGATTCTGAGATGGAGTCCTGCTGGGAAAAGAGGGGAAAAGTAGGTGCTGGTCAAATATATTAGGGTATTTGCTCAATTTAAGATCCTTATCCTTTTTACTACCTTGGAATAGTGGTTCTGTACTCTTCAAACTTGAATGTATGCATAATCACCTGGGTGTCTTGCTAAAATGCAGATTCTTATTCACTAAGTCTGGAGTGAAGCCTGTCAGTCTGCATATCTAATAAACTGGCCCATGGACTACCATCACCATGTTAGGTTCTGACAGGGTGATGAGCCTGACAATGAAAGGCCTGAGAAACACTTTCCAATCACCACCCCTTCATCTTTCCACTTTTGTTAAAAATATATTTTTATTAATTTCAGAGAGGAAGGGAGAGGGAGAGAGATAGAAACATCAATGATGATAGAGAATCATTGCTTGGCTGCCTCCTGCACACCCCACACTGGGGATCGAGCCCGCAACCTGGGCATGTGCCCTGACTGGGAATCGAACCATGATCTCCTGATTAATAAATTGATGCTCAAACACTGAGCTGCGGCAGCTGGGCCATCTTTCCACTGTTCAACCTTTTCCATACACCACTTCTAGGCTCCATTCTAGAAAACCTTAACCCACTCTACACCATTTCCCACAGACTTTTGTAATGTGAGGTTTAATAGGATAAACCAAAAATAGAACAGTAAATAGGTAAAGCAGCCTGGGCCCTAGAGAACTGTGTCTTTGTTTCATTTAGGGAGTAAAACACAATTGAAGATAAAGGAAACACTTGCAAATATTTGGCAAAATGAGAGCTAAACTAATGCAAGCTAAACTCAATGCACTGGTGAGACTTGAATGGGGGCTGGGAGACTGAAAAGGAAGGTCAACCTGTATTTTTAAGGAAGGAGCTGTATATTGAAATTTCCAATTCAAGCTGAGGAAAGATCTGGTTAAAGTGTGTAGCAAGTCTTCCATGGTTTCTCCCTGGAGGGAACTCACCCAGATTAACCTCCTATGGAATGTTGATTGTCTTCTCCCTGCTCAGTCCCAACGTGCACTAATCCAGAGCAAATTTAGACCTGCAGGTCAAGGGGAAGTATATTCTTTTCTTGTAGCAGGTGATCCACATTTCAGCACCTATCGCAGTCCCTTAGCTGACCCATTTAAGTGAAGAACTGGACCTCAAGTGGACTGGGAGGGGGCACAATTAACAAATTTAATTGCTTCAAGCAAAGTTTAGAAGTCTTGGACTATATGCTCAAATCCTTGATTTAAATCTAATTTCTACTTCTAAGTGGCCATAATTACCTGAGGGAATCACTTTAATTTCTCTTGGTCTCAGTTTCCTTTTTTGAAAAATGACAGGTTGAAATGAACCGCTTGCCAAGGTCTACTCCTGCTCCACGTGGTGCAAAAAAGAAAAAAAAAAGAAAAAAAAAAGAAGGTCTTCTATTTGCAAGGCTTCTGCTAGTCAGTTTGTTACTCTACCCAGAGTATGAGTTCTAATGATTGCCTTGGAGTGGTCTGCATGTGAAAGAGGATCCAGAAGCTTTGAAAAGTGTGTTAAAGACACAGGTGAACATTTGACCATTTCAATCCTATTGCAAAAGATGATTTAAAACACGGTCTCTTTGGATCAGGAAGGAAAGTGGTTTGTTTGAAATCGAGGTGTGCCATTGTCTATTCCTGGATCTTACAGAGCCAACTGTGGGCTTCACTGTTTGTTGCCATGGGATCCTCTTTGTGCGAACTGTCTTGAACTGTGTGGGAACATTTTCCTCTTGCCTCCCTTCAGTTCTCTAACTCCTCTGAAGATATGTGTCAGAACAAAATGTTGCTGCATTATTGCCAATTAAGACTAACAGCAGCTGCAAGGTGCATCTAATTAAGAATTTTAATTACTTCACCGAATTCTCATTTGCAGATGTGTAGAGCATTAAAAAATGTATTGTGATTTTATTTTAAAATCTGAATAAAACTGATCTCCCTTCCAAAGGTAGGTAAAAAACTACACAACTCAATGATGGGTGTTAAAAAAGGCTTTGGCATAGGAAGTATATATACCTTGGCACACTGAATGTAGTAAGTGGTACTACATTCAGGATTAAAAAATAGCGAGCATATCCATAAATATACCTCTTTTTATGAAGGCAAATTTCAAAATAATGCAGAAATTAATAATGTACTATTTGAACAGAACGCGTGCATATTACATAGTTCTTCTTAAATGTTCTGTTCTTTTTCTTTTCCAGTAATGGGATGGTTAACAGTAAGTTTGGTGCAGCAGTATGGGTATTGTAGTCTATAATCCAAAGCATTATGGGATTTGTAGTAAAAACTGGCTGCAGATCAATTCCATGCTTCTAGCTTTTCTCAACTGAAGGAACTACTGTTTATTTCGTAATAATAAAAAAGAAGCATGTCAAGATACTTTAAATAATACATTCATTTTAAGGAAACAAAGTTGGTATTACTAGGAATATAAAATTAGAGTTTAACTACAATAATATTCTGACTGAGATGGAGAATACAATAACATCTACTTTATAAGCCACAAATAACTTGAGTGAGCTATTTCTTAACATTACTATCCTATAGCTAAGGTTTCAAAATCACTTTCATTATTTTAGTAGTAAAAAGTGAGAAATACAAGGTTTTGTATTTATGAAAGAGAACTGGGAACACAGGAAATGAACTCAAATTCTTATGAGTTCACCTTTAACTATCAGCAGCCTACATTTAATTTTTTTACATTTCACATCATTCCTTAGAGAAGTGAGCAAGAGTTGCATTTAATCTACCTTTTCAGATGTTTTGTTATACAAAAATACTCTGAATATTCAGAGTAGCTCCTCATTTTTAATGAAATTCTTAAGGCTGACATATCTGGAAAATGTCTGGCATGGGATATTTAATTCTGTTGAAATTTAATTAATTATGGAAATGTATAAATTAAGGAGTTAAAATTCAGTGCATCTGTTGTATGCTGATTCTGTGTAAATAAATACATAATTTATAGAGATTTTGATTTAGCTCTGTTGGAAATTTATATCAAAGTTCATTACACATTTTCTGTATGATATAATTTCAAACTATCTCCCCAATAATGTTCTAGGAAATCAGTCCCCCTTTGTTATAAAGGCTAAAATAGGGCTCTTCAAGGTCTCTTCCATCTGTGAAAGTCTCCATTATCATTCTAAGTTACTTAGAAAGCATTTTAAACCTAAGGTTGCTTACTTTTCTCTTTCTCTCCTTAAAGAGGAGTCCATCCACAAAAAGGCAGCGCTGAAGCAAAACTGTTATTACAGACATGAATAAATACAAAATCAAGTGCCCTTCATTTTCAGGCCTTTTGCCAGCAACATTCATTTAAACCCACCACCACATATTCTCAAATAATGTACAGACAAAGATGAGAATTTCAGCGAGCCCCCACCGTAAAGTTCAGAAATAATAAAGAGTGCTAGGAAAAAGCAAACAGTAACAGCAAAGAAAAATGCCATGCCTGCTTTTCTTTCAGATTTCTAAGTTTTGAATCATAAAAAATATACAAATATATATCTTCTTGAATGCAGTTTACATTATTGTTCGTACTGTGAATATTTCTTTTATGGCCATAAAAATAAAAGCAATGCCCCAAATGAAACACTATGTACATAAGCGATGCAAATGCATCCCCGGTGGAAAGCCGGCTGGCTGCTGGTGGGAGGGTATATTTATACAGTGCCTTTCATTTGGAAGGTTCCCAAAATGATTTGCAAACTGTATATAGAGGAATTGCTCACCATGGAAATTCACCCACTTCCAGGAGAGAATGCAGAAGTCATTCCATGCTGACAACTAGTTTAAATAAAACCACAGAACAACATTTCAAGTAGCTAAAATTGTCATTGATTCAGGAATTGTGCATTGAAAACCCACTATGTGCCAGGTACGGTTTGAAGTACTGAGAATATCAATGTGGATATATCCAGTCATGTTTCTTGCTCTCCCAAAGCTTGTTTTATTGAAATCTGGCCAGAACTCAGGAATTAAAGCCCTATTTCTTGGTGAATTTCTGACCTCTGCATATGATTCTACTGAAACAAACCACTTGCTACTTTTTATGTATATTTATACCAGGCTTCATGATATCCAGATGCATGACCTGCGGCAACGCATTCTACTTCAAATTGATCACACATGCAGAAAAATAGCTTCAGCTATTATGGTTGAAGCAGGTAAAATGACAATAGCATTTTCTGCATTGTATGATTCGGAACAGGTAGGGCAGAATTAAAAGCCTTCTGGGTTTGGGAAATTAAATGAAATGGCATTGCTGTATATACATGGAGGGCCACTTCCATTGAAATTATTCAGGACACTCTAAGGCAGCGGTTCTCAATCTGTGGGTCGCGACCCCTGTGGCGGTCGAACGACCCTTTCACAGGGGTCGCCTAAGACCATCCTGCATATCAGATGTTTACATTATGATTCATAACAGTAGCAACATTACAGTTATGAAGTAGCAACGAAAATAATTTTATGGTTGGGCCACAACATGAGGAACTGTATTTAAAGGGCCAGAAGGTTGAGAACCACTGGGATATATAAAATAGTTTAGTGAAAGAAGAGAGCAGCGTGAGCAGAATCAAATACCAGTGTCTCCTAAATTTACTGGATTTATAATATTTTTCAAGTGGAAATAGAACAGGAAAAAAGGGTAAAGCAGACTGTCAAAGTTCAGCCCATATCCCCTGAGGTTCTAGCTTTGTGTGCTCACAGCCATCAATCCCTTCTTTGTGCTTTGCATCTAAAGGCCAGCACCTGGACCCTCTTTAACTACTGTTTTTGGGCTACTGGTGCTGCTTGACTCACACATCATGAGAGGTGGAAGTGCCTGGAATTGACAGCTCTCTGCTGCCTTAGCCAATGATGAACTGATATAGGAGCATGAAACTCTAGCTCGTTTGGCTATAGTTCACAAAAAACGCTGAGGCATAATTTATACCCCAGAGATCCCCCTGTGAAATCAGGCTGAAGCTGGGACTTGCGAGTAATCACACCCTTGCATGGTATCTGGGAACCTAACAGAGGTGACAAGAAATAGTCATAGGGGTCCCATCTCTAGCTTTAAATAATCAACCTGTATAACAGAAACAGATAATTCATTCATTTATCCATTTGTCTATAGTCGATCCGTTATATATGTGTACCAGGAATGAATGTGCTCTAGGAATGAAGTACAGTTCCTGTCCTTAAGGAGCTCGTAGCAATAGAGAGAGACACACACATATTGCATATTATATACAATGTGATAAGTTCTCTGAGATCTGAATTCATCCTAAAAGAATCAAGGAAGACTGAACCTGAGGTGTTATTTCAATGACCTTGAGGGATGAGCAAAATCAAAATCACATAATGAGTGAAGACCAGGAATGAAGAGTAACATACAAGGAACCAATTTTCTTCTACCTAGAAGGAAATAGCATTGGTCCTGTTAGTAGAAATCAAAGTGTTTAAAGTCATAAAATCAGTTTTTGAAGGGGGCTTTAGAGGGAACCTTGAATAGCCTCTTTATTTTAGTCAGAAATTGAACCTCACTCAGCCGAATGACATAGTTATTTAAGTTCACAAAGCTAGAAAGTGGTAGGAGTTCTCTTTTGGCATGACTCAGCCATATTGCCTGTCAGCCTTTTCTTTAAAAAGAGAAATTGAGGACTTAATAGAAATATCTGATATAATAAGAACTGGTTTGAATCCTGGCCTATCATTACATGACCTTGAGAAAAGTCATTGCTTCCTCTGAGCCTCAATGTCCTTCTATAAAAACATGAACTTAATAGAATAACCTTCTCCGGGGATATTGTAGCATGTGCGCCTAGCAGAGTGTCTAGGACACAGTATATGTTTGAAAGAAGTATGCTTTGTTTTAATTTAACTTTTAAAATTTGTTTTTAATATTTTCCCCATTCAGAGAATGTTACAGTGGTGTAGATGAAGACAAGGATGTTTTTATTTTTGTTTTTAATAGAGTAGTTATAGAGTTGAAGGGAACCAGACATTCAGTAAGATAGCTCTTGCTTCCCTAGCTGGTTTGGCTCAGTGGATAGAGCATCGGCCTGCAAACTGAAAGGTCCCAGATTCTATTCCCGTCAAGGACACATGCCCGAGTTGTGGGCTCGACCCCCAGTGGGGGACTTGCAGGAGGCAGCCCATCTATGATTGTCTCTAATCATGGATGTTTCTATCTCTCCCTCTTCCTTCCTCTCTGAAATCAATAAAAATGTATTTTTTTAAAAGATAGCTCTTGCTTTCATTCTCTTTTTAAAAATAAACTGCATTTGTTTTTCATTAGGTCCAACCCTGTCTCTGACTAAAACTCATGGATATTATTGATGGATCATCAATTTGTTCAGTACAAGCCAAGTAAGCGAGTCTGCTTCTTCTAAACAGCTAGTTATAATAATCATGAACACAATACTGAAACATATATTTGCCAATTAAAGAAGTCTGTTATATACACATTGCAAAAGAGGATAACCATATGGCAAATGAATGTATGAAAAGGTGACTTCATAAGACATAATGGTGATGTAAATTTAAACTGCACTGCAATATCATGACACATTCATGAGGATGTTTAAAATGAAATAATGGACAATAGAAAATGTGGGCAGAATTGCAGCAACTGCAACTCATATCTACACCTAGTAAAATTAAAAATTGCTTCAATAAGCCTGGAAAACTTTTCAGCAGTGCCTGTAAATTCTAAACATATGTATAACCAATGATACCATCAATTTTATTCCTAGGTATGTACCAAACAGAAATGCATACATATTTTCACCAAAAACATGTATTAGGAAATTCAATAATACTGAATGTCAACTGTAACTGAAAAATACAATTAAAAAAGAAAAATATTTTAAAAGAAATGAATAAAATTGTGCAGCCATTTTGAAAAAAAA
The DNA here is from genome assembly GCF_964212035.1 of Myotis nattereri. Taxonomy (NCBI): domain Eukaryota; kingdom Metazoa; phylum Chordata; class Mammalia; order Chiroptera; family Vespertilionidae; genus Myotis; species Myotis nattereri. Next base: position 19,736,668 of record NC_138078.1, on the reverse strand, counting down.
TAAAGTTCACATCCGTTTTATTCAAAAGTTCCAAACTGGAAACTATTGGAATGCTCACCAACAGTAGAATGGATGAATATGTTGTGGTATGTTCATACTGCAGGCTACCAATTGGAGAGAGAACTAACAATCTATGGCTATTCATGGAATATATTAGAATCTCACAAACATAATGTTGAGCAAAAGAAGGCAGACACAAAGAATATACCCTGTAAGTTTGCATTTATAGAAAGGACAAAGTTAGTCTACTCGACACTGTAAAACATCAATCAGCATAGTAATTTCCCTATGACTAGAATGATGCACAAGTGGAACACATAGTTATAGCTAAGAGAAAAGTGGTACAACCAGGTGCTGGTAATGTTCTGTGTTTTTTGCCCTAACATTGGTTACTTGGGTATATTTATACTGTGAAAATTGATTGAGCTGTATGCATGTAATGTGTACACTTTTGTATTTTTCATATTTCAATACGAAGTTATTTTTAAAAAGAATTTTGTTGCATGGAACAGTGCGGAATCTCAGAGGGAAGGCAGGGGAGGGTGGATGGGTGGAAGATAATCAACTAAAGAACTTGAATGCATATATGCATAACCCATGGACACAGACAGTATGGTGCTGAAGGCCTGGGGTTGGTGGTGGGGATGAGGGGCGGGGGGGCCTGGAGAGGGTCAATGGGGGAAAAAGGGGACATATGTTATGCTTTCAACAATAAAGAATTATTAAATACTGAAAAAAATAAAAAGAATTTGTTTTAAAACTAGTAGAAAAAAGTCTAACTCCCACATCAATGATACATTGCTAAAAATTATTACTAAAAATTGATAAACTATTGGCAGGTATTTGTGAAAGTCAAATATTTTATCATATTAAAATACTAGAGACCCAGTGCATGAATTCACTTGGCCTGGCCAGTGACCAAGGCCTATTAGGGGGCCAGCCAGCCAGGGGGAGGGACCCCAGGAGGTTGGCTGGCCTGGGGGAGAAACTGTGGGAAGTTGGCCAGCTGCCCCCCCTAATTGGGGCCCGGTAGGAGGGACCATAGAAGGTTAGCCAGCCGGCCCCCCAATCGGAGCCAATGGGGGGGGCAAGCCAGGAGGGGCTGTGGGAGGTTGGCCAGCTGCTCCCCTCCCAATCAGGGCCAATCCAGGGGGGTTGGCGGGGGGTATGAGCTGAAGGAGTTTGGCTGTGGGAGCGCTCTGACCACGAGGGAGCAGCTCTTGCATTGAGTGTCTGCCTTCTGGTGGTCAGTACGCTTCATAGCAACTGGTCATTCTGGTCATTTGGTTGTAATAGTCGCTTAGGCTTTTATATATATAGACTAGAGGCCCGGTGCATGAAATTCGTGCCCTCGGGGGGGGGGTCCCTCAGCGGCCTATGCCCTCTTGCAGTCTGGGAGACCTTGGGGGATGTCTGACTGCTGCGGAAGCAGGAGAGGCTCCCGCCACTGTCACTGTGCTCGCCAGCCATGAGCCTGGCTCAGGGCTTCTGGCTGAGTGGTGCTCCCCCTGTGGGAGCACACTGACCACCAGGGAGAAGCTCCTGCATTGAGCGTCTGCCCCCTGGTGGTCAGTGGGCGTCATACTGACCGGTCGTCCTGCTGTTTGGTCTATTTGCATATTAACCTTTTATTATATAGGATTGGGGGGTGAATATTCCTTTGAAATGGATATGAAAAGGCAGGGTTTATTTATTTTAAAAGGTGTTTTCAGGAAATAAATGGGGTTCCCTTTTTTAAACATAGTTTAATATAATTTAATATAGAATAGGAACTAGATAATTAAGACAATCATGTCTTTTACTTTTTAGCATCAATCGAAACTTTGTTCAATTCTTTTGTGAAATGATAATAGCTAGCATTTTTCCAGGCTTTATTATGTACCAGGCACTCTTGGTGGCATTTTGTATGAGCTAATTAACTTAATCCTCAAAAGAAATGGGTGCTATTGTCCTGGCCAGTTTACAGGTGAGGAAACCAAGGCACAGAGATTATTGACAGCTTGCTCAATTCCTGACAGTGACAGTGTTGGAAATTGTACCTTCTCTTAATCACTACCATTATCATTCACTCTAACTTTGCATTATTCTCTCTATACTACATTTAGCAAAAATCACACTTTTATATTGGGTTTGGATGTTGCCTTTATTGACTTAATACTCTTTAAACAGCAGGCTGTAAACTAGAGACTCAGTAGCAGTTCAGCAAAAATTTCAAGTGCACTGTTTTCCCAGGCAGAGTATGTTCCTCTTGGTCCTGTACATCACTCTGTTCTGTTTTTCTTTTTCCTATAAGAGATCTAAGGGAATTATTATCTTTCTGTTAAATGAAGAGAACATGATTCAATTACACCTTTCAGGAAAAAATGTTGATATTTCAACATTTTGAAAACTTAAGAATAGCCCTCACCAGTGTAGCTCAGTTGGTTGGGAATCATCCAGTGCACCAAAAGATAAGCCTGTTTGATCCCCAGTCAGGGCACATACTCAGGTTTCAGTCCTTGGTTGGGGTGTGCAAGACACAGACATAGTAGGTGTATCTCTCTCTCTCTCTCTCTCTCTCTCTCTCTCTCTCTCTCTCTCAAAAAAAAATATTGAAACATACATTAAAACAAGAAAACTTAAGAATAGTGCAATGGAGGGTGTGCTAAAATGATGTAAATACTGTTGTGGCTTTCTGAACTAATTCTACCCTGAGAAGAACAATTCCTGAAGTAAATTATAAAGGAATATATAAAAATATTATAGATGATGCTAATATCTAGATACCCAAACTCAATTTGTGTGAGTATATGTATGTATGGTGTGTATATATTTAGCAAATATTAGAATAATGTTATAACATGGGAAAATTAGATGATATAGCAGGTACTAGTGTGAGAGTACAATATTGCATAATGTAGGCAATAACTTAAAATGGAATATTAAATATCATTTAATTAATAAATATTTAATACATAATATTTTTATTTTCAAATATATGTTATTGATTTCAGAGTGGAAGGGAGAGGGAGATAGAAACATCAATGATGACAGCGAATCATTGATCAGCTGCCTCCTGCACACCCCCTACTGGGGATCAAGCCTACAACCCCGGGCATGTGCCCTGACTGGGAATTGAACTGTGACCTCCTGGTTCATAGGTCAATGCTCAACCACTAAGTCAGGCCAGCTGGGCTTTTCCCCTCTGTCTTTATTCTCATGTTTGCCTTTTTCACGTGTATAGCTTGAAATAAAGGGCTTCAGGATGGTAGAGTCATGTGCTGGAAGGCTCCCAGCTCCCTAGTCATTGCTAAGAAGGGTCGTATTCGTTGCTAAGAGGAAAGCTATACAACCAGGAGCATCTCCCTTGGCCATCATATGAGTAAGAAGCAAACTTTCATTGTGAGCCACAGAGATTTCAGATTCATTTGTCAGTAGCTTAGTCTACCTGATTTATAACCTCTGACCCATTCAAAGGCAAGGAAAAACATTTTCTTCTTTTTGCTTTCCTCTTTCATAACTCGGGTATACAAAATTTTATTGATCATGATTCTTGGTTAATAGTCTTTCTTATTGTTCTATGTGCAGCCCAGTTTTATTCACATACTTATTTAGTTAGCTGTTTTCCCATGAGGTTATAAATGCTAAAGAAGGCGCCACCAAAAACAAAAGCAAGCGTCTTGATAATAACCATATCGAACATATGATATGGGACCCCTGTCAATCTATCCATCTGCCTCCCTGCATTTAAGGAAACCATCATCATGAATTTCATGTGCATTATTCCTTTGACTTCTTTTTTGTTTATAAAGTTTTATCACACCTTTAGTATTCCTAAAAATATACATTTTAAATTTCAATTGTTTTAACTTTATAAAAGGGTATCAGTTTCAGTTCTGGATAAAATGAAATAAGCACAATTTACTCTTTCTCTTCCACTCAATACAACTTTAAAACATGGACAAAATGTATGAGCAAATATTTGAAAACCCCGAAACGGAAACAGTAGTAGGCAGATTAGCAATGAGCACCAGAATTTGAAGTATGACTGGATTTTTATTGAGCTTATCATTCCCTTCTCCCCCTCTCCCCTTTGATATCTCCCAACCTGAAGTCAACACACCAGAAACATGGAAATTAACTCAGACAGAGGGAGCTGAAGGAGAAGCCCTCTACCCCTGGCTTCAAGATTGGGAAAAGGAATGCCTAATGTTCAGAGTGTGGAAATTGCCCCCAATCTTTGTCTGCTTTCTCCATTCTCTTGTGCCCCAGGCCCTAAGCAATTCAGTGGTGATGATAGAGGTGGCAGCTGCAGTGGTTGGAACCAGCAAGAATTAAAACTCTGAGAGAACTTTGTTCTATTGAGCTGCAGGCCCAAGACGGTAGGACAAACTCTCACTGCTTTGTTTTGGTTTTTTTGGTTTTTTGTTTTGTTTTGGTTTTTTTTTTTTTTTTTTTTTGTGTGTGTGTGTGTGTGTGTGTGTGTGTGTTTTCACTCTCTGTTCTCTTCCACTGGAGTCAGGACATGAGTCTAATCTCAGAAGTCCACAATAGAGCATGCCAGTGTGGGCTAATCAGAGCCTTAAGCCAGGGAACCAGAAAGGATGGGGGCAGAGAAAAGTAAAGTACTAGGAAGATTGCAAGGAGCAGGAATCCAGGAAAGAGACCCCATAAATGTATTGATGAACTCCAGGGCTCACCCTCAAGTTACACATATGGGGACCAGATTCTAATTTTTTTTATCTGTAATTGTATCCTCCATTCGGATCATAATATACTTTATTGACTTTCCAATTGTATTTTTGCTATTCTTTTTTTAAGTTAAAGTTTTTCTAGCTTTATGGAGATCATTGACATTAAAATTATCTAAGTTTAAGGTGTAGGATGCACTGATTTGATACACTTAGATACAGGGCTGGGCAAAAGTAGGTTTATAGTTATTCACATAGAAGAAGGCATGCAGGTTATGATTATTACAATAGCTCTTTAACTCTGTGTTTAGCATGCACAACTCTAAACCTACTTTTGCACCACCACCACCACCACCCCCCCACCCCGTATTGTGAAATGATTTCCACCATAGTGTTAGCTAAACCCTCCATTCTGACACATAATTACCATTTATGTACTTTTTTGTGTGTGTTGAGAACATTTAAAATGTAATCTCTCAGCAACTTTCAAGTATATTATACAGTGCTGTTAACTATAATTACCATGCTGTATATTAGATGCCCAGAATTTGTTAATCTTATAACTGAGTTCAGCTTTTTTTGATTACGTATGTAAGTAATATCACACAGTAATCTTCTGTCTCTGTCTGTAAATACCCCACCTTTACTCGTTTATCTATTGATGGACACTTAGGTTGTTTCCATTATCTTGGTCATTGTGAATAATACTGCAGTAAACATGGGGGTGCAGATATCACTTCAAGATCCTGTTTCCTGTTATCTATTGTCTTCTACTTTCTTTGGGTTTATTCAGCCAATCATATTCTAACATCTTACAGGTAAGGTGGATACATAAGCCATTAATTTTGAGGCTTTAAAAAATACTAGTGTTCGAGGCTATAAATCTCTCTCAGAGTTCTTTTACTGTGTCTGATAGCTAGTCTTTTCTCTGTAATTCTGTATTTTTTTATTTCAAATTGCACTGTGATTTTTTGTTTAATCTAACAGTTATTTAGTCATGTGTGCGTGTTTTAAATTTCCATGTATTCAGAGATATTTTAAAGTTTTAAAATTACCATCTAACATAATTGTATTATGGTTCGATATTATGAGATATAAAATTAATTTGAGGATTTCTTTATTGACTGGTATGTTATCAACTTTTAATAATTGTGCCACATTTATCCATTTAATCAGGTGTGTTAATGGTGTTACTTATCTCTGTCTTTGCTGAGTGGTTTATTGTATAACCTGTAAATAATCAAGAGAGGTGTGCTGAAATTCCTCATTATGATAGCAGATTTATTAACATAGTACTACCAATTTTTTGCTGTGTATATTTTGAGTCTCTTTTACTGGTGTATGCAAGTGTAAAATTGCTATAGGTCTTTGATTGATTGAACCTTTTTGTTGTCATGATTCTCTCCACTTCTAACATTGTTTTTGTCTTAAAGTCTATTTTACTTAATATACCTATCAACATTGTTTAGATTAAGGTTTTACTGATAGGTCTTGTTTTTTTTCCATATTTTACTTTCAACTTTTATATGTCCTAATGCTTTAAATGTTTTTCATGTAAATCCTTTAAATCTGGATTTGGGCTTTTTATCTAATTTATTAATCTGTATCTTTGAATTGGTAGTTTTTAATTTATATTTAATGTAGTTAGTAATACCTTCATTATTGTTACTACTGTCTTAATTTCTTATTTCAATGCCTCCCTCTTTTTTACATTTCTTTTTACTCCTGTCTTATTTTCTTAGTTGAAGATAGGTCTTACCCTGAATAAGGCAAGGGCTCTCGCTTCCCTTATCTCTCCCTTCTTCCAACACCCATTATTGTGATCAAACTCATACCCTGGCTTTAACTTAAAATGTGGTCCAAGGACCAGAAGTATCAGCAACACATAGGAACTTACTAGAATCGCAGAACTTTAGTAGGCCTATCACAGACCTACTGAATTAGGATCCACTTGTAAACAAGAGCTCTAGGTGTCACAAGCACAATAAACTTAGAGGATTGCTAAACTAGACTTTAGGCAATTGTTTATTATAGACTAGTGACCCAGTGCACAAAATTCATGCACATTAAAAGGTAATTAATTAGAGGAAATATTTTAATATTTCTAGTTGCCCTTTCTCTACAATAGAAATGTCAGAGATGAAAGAAAATTAGTAAAACACATATGAAAATCTCCCTCCTGTCAGAGTCTGGGGCATGCCACAGGACCCAGAGTCAAGTCCCTGCCCACCTGCACACGCCTCGAAATCGCATGAGACCCAGACCTGGCCAGCCCCACACCTGTCAAGCCCCACAGGGCAGGGGGCATGGCCTCAGGTCCCCTGACCCAGCACCAGATGGGGGGTGCAGCCTCAAGTCCCCCGTCAAACCCCATTGGACAGGGGGCACAGCCTCAGGTCCCCTGGCCCGATGCCAGGTGGGGGTCGTGGCCTCAGGTCCCCCGGTCCTGGTGCCGGGGCTGGGGGCACAGCCTCAGTTCCCCCAGCCCAGCCTCAGGTCTCCGGGCCCTGACACTGGGGCAGGGGGCATGGCCTCAGATCCCCTGGCCTGGCCTTATATCCCCCAGCCCTGGCGCCGGGGCGGGTGCACGGCCTCAGGTCCCCCGGACACGGCATGGGCAGGGGGTGCAGTCTCAGGTCCCCTGGCCTTGGCGTGAGGGTGTGAGGGTGTAACAACCATTTGCATATTAGCTCTTTTTTATATAGGATAGTTCCCATTTTCTTGGATCTTTATTATGTTTTAAACAACCATTACTGAGGTATTTATTTGATAACCTTTACTTCATATGTCTTAGGCAACATCTCAAGATTTGTCTTTCCTTTCCTTTTAAGCCTTTATCTAAAAGTGTTTTAAATGCATCTTTGTGTAGCAAAGCTTTTGAAATATAGTATGCCCGAGAATATTTTTATCATGTCCTCTTATTTAAATGACATCTTGTTGGATATAAAATACTATGTTCAAAGTTATTTTCTGTCAATTCTTTGAAAACATCCATTTGCATCCAGTATTGTTGGAAAATCTGACATCAGTCTGATTCTTTTTCCTTTGTATGGCATCTGCTCTTTTCCCCCAGTGTTTAGAATTTTGTCTTTGCATCTAAAATTTCACTATAATATGTCTAGGTGTGGATTTTTTTAAAAAAAATTACCCCCTTTGGAACTTGTGGGTGCTTTCAATCTGAAGTCTTTAAAATTTTTAAATTTATTCTCCATATGTCTTCAATATTTTTCTTATCTCAACTTTTTTTCTCTTTTTTGCTGAATCCTGTTATTCTGGGCATTAGTACTTTGGTGTCTGCCTTTCATTTATCTTGGAGTATCTTTTGTAATCTCCTTTACTATCCTTCTAACTTCTGGATGATTTCCTCCATCTGGTCTTCAAATTCATCTATTGATTCCTCAATTCAATATTTGCTCTGTTTCAACCATTTTCTCCCACACAATATATATTTAAAGTCATCTTTATTGTTGAATGTATTACAGATGTCTTCTTTCTTCCCCCATTAAACCCCTCACCCTACAGCTGCCTCCTTCCCCAGGCTTTCACCACACTATTATCTGTGTCCATGGGTTATGCATATCTATATATATAAAAGGCTAAGTGACCGACTGTCCATCCATCTGACCGTCAGACCAACTGACCGGCCCGTACATATGACATGAACTGGAAATTTAAAAATATATGTTGACTCACACATGCGTGATAATATAAAGCTCTCACCGGTGCCAATCACATGTATGTGTTTCAATCTGTCATTGTTGATCATGAATTTGGTTGACACTTCCATTAGAGAGAAAGAGTGAATAGCGATATTAAAATATTTCTTCTAATTAATTTCCTTTCAATGTGCAACAAATCCATACACTGGGCTACTAGTATGCATATAAATTCTTTGGTTAATCTCTTCCTATTGTCCCCTCTCCCCTTCCCTTTGAGATTCTTCAGTCTATTCCATACTTCCATATCTCTGGATCTGTTGTGGTCATCAGTTTATTTGTTCATTAGACTCCACACATGAGTGAGATCATGTGATACTTATCTTTCTCTGACTGGCTTATTTTGCATAGCATGATACTCTCCAGGTCCATACATGCTGTCTCAAAGGGTAAGAGATCCTCTTTTTTTATAGCTGCACAGTATTCCGTGGTGTAAATTTACCACAAAGTTTTTATTCACTCAGCTACTGATGGACACTTGGACTGTTTCCAGATATAAACTATTGTAAATTGTGCTGCTATGAATATGGGGGTGCATATATTCTTTTTGATTATTGTTATCCTATATAATAAAAGCATAATTTGCAAATTGTCCCCTCGGGCAGTCATTCGACCAGGAGTTCGACTGCTCGCTATGTATGACTTGCGCTCACCACCAGGAGGTGGCACAGAACATGGCGATTGTCAGTGATGCAGAGCCGGCAGTGGGTGGCAGTGGAGATGCTGCCGGCCCCAATGGGCCCTGATGAGAGCGAGATAGTGGTGGGATGGTGGAGCAGGTGAGCAGGTAGCACCAGGCCAAGGTGGGTGTGAGCAGGAGCCCAATTGCCCCACCGATCACCCCGCAGAGAGTGACCAGTGGTGGAGGCAGGATGTGGGGCCACCACTCAGCTCTCAGGTGCTGAGGGAGCCAGATGGGGGGCCTGGCCCTGAGTGATTGTTCTGCAGGTGGGATGGTAGAGCAAGTAAGGGGGTGGTGCCAGACTAAGACAGGGTGCCAGGTGGGGCTGTGGGGCTATGGAGCAGGAGGGCTGGGGGGCTGGGGGCGCGAGCTGGGGCCCAATCTCCACAGGCCACCCCGAGGGACCCCAACTGTGTACGAATTCATGCACTGGGCCTCTAGTAGGATATATTCTTGGAAGTAGGGTCACTGGGTCAGATGGCAGCTCCATTTTGAATTTTTTGAGGAAGCTCCATATTGTTTTCCACAGTGGCTACACCTGTCTGCATTCCCACCAGCAGTGCAGGAGGGTTCTCTTTCCTCCACATCCTCACCAGCACTTGTCATTTATTGGTTGGTTCATGGTAGCCATTCTGACAGGTGTGAGGTGATACCTCATTATGGTTTTAATTTGCATCTCTTGGATGATTAGTGACTTTGAGCATTTTTTCATATGTCTCTTGGCCATCTGTCCACTTCGGAGAAGTCTCTATTTATGTCCTTTGCCCATTTATTAATTGGATTGTTTGTCTTCCTTTTGTTAAGTTGCATGAGTTCCTTATATATTTTGGAAATTAACCCCTTGCCAGATGTATTATTGGCAAGTATGTTCCCCCATACAGTGCCTCTCTTTCCACTTTGCTGATGGTTTCCTTTGCTGTGAAGACGCTTTTTAGTTTGATGTAGCCCCATTTGTTTATTTTCTCCTTTGTTTCCCTTGCCTGAGGAGATGTATCCACAAATATATTGCTATGAAAGATGTCTGAGATTTTGCTGCTGATGGTTTATTTTAGGATTTTTATGGTTTCACGACTTACGTTCAAGTCTTTTATCCATTTTGCATTTATTCTTGTGTATGGAGTAAGTTGGTGGTTTGGTTTCATTTTTTTTTTTTTTTGCACGTAACCAATTTTTCCAACACCATTTATTGAAGAGACCGTCTTTACTCCATTGTATGCTTATGCCTCCTCTGTCAAATATTAATTGAGCATAAGGACTTGGTTCAATTTCTGGGATCTCTGTTCTGTTCCATTGGTCTATATGCCTGTTCTTGTGACAGTAACTGGCTGCTTTGATTGCAATGGCTTGGTAGTATACTTTGGTATCCAGTAGTGTGATCCCTCCAATTTTGTTCTTCTTTCTCAAGATTGCTGTGGCTAATCAGGGCCTTTTTTGGTTCCATACACATTTTTGGAACATTTGTTCTAAAACTGTGAAATATGTTGTTGGTATTTTAATAGGGATTGTGTTGAATCTATAGATTGTTTTGGGTAGTATAGACATTTTAATGATGTTAATGCTATCAATCCAGGAACACGGTATATTCTTCTACTTGTTTATATCTCCCTCTATCTCCTTTTTGCAATGTCCTGTAATTTTTTGAGTATAGGTCTTTTACCTCCATGTTTAATTTTATTCCTAAATATATAAACAGAATGGACAAATTCCTGGAAAAATGCAACCTTCCAAAACTGAATCAGGAAGAATCAGAAAACCTGAATAGGCTGATAAAAATTGATGAAATTGAAATAGTAATAATAATTAAAAAAAACAACAACTTCCAGCAAACAAAAGCAATGATCTGTACAGCTTCACAGGGGAGTTTTTCCAACATTCATAAAGAACTAGCACCTGTCCTCCTCAAACTATTCCAAAAAATCCAAGGGGAAGGAACAACTCCAAGCTCTTTTTATGAGGCCAGTATTATCCTAATTCCAAAACCAGATAAAGACTCAACAAAGAAAGAGAATTACAGGCCAATAACCCTGATGAACGTAGATTCTAAAATCATCAATAAAATATTAGCAAATTGGATTCAGAAGTATATTAAAAAGATCATACACCATGACCAAGTGGGATTTATTCCGGGGATGCAAAGATGGTACACTATTCCCAAATCAATATTTGTGATACATCACATAAACAAATTGAAAGACAAAAACCACATGATCATATCAATAGATGCAGAAAAAGCATTCAACAAAATCCAACATCCATTTTTGATACAAACTCTCAGAAAGTGGGAATAGAGGGATAATACCTCAATATAATAAAGGCCATATTTGACGAACCTACAGCCAACATCATACTCAACTGGCAAGAACTAAAACTGTTTCCCCTAAGAACAGGAGCAAGACAGGGATGTCTGCTTTTACCACTATTATTCAATATAGTACTGGCAATCCTAGACACAGAGATCAGACAAAAAGAAAACATAAAAGGCATCCAAATTAGAAAGGAGGAAGTAAAATTGTCACTATTTGCATATGACATGATATTGTACATAGAAAACCCGAAAGCCTCCACCAAAAAAGTACTAGATTTAATAAATGAATTCGGCAATGTAGGCGGATACAAAATTGACCCCCAGAAATCGATTGTATTTTTATACACCAATAATTAACTCTCATAAATAAAAATTAAAAAGCAATCAATTTACCATTTCCACCAAAAAATAAGATACTTAGGAATAAACTTATTTCATACAATATTTTAAAGATAACTAAAAATCCTTATTTTGCTTGTTCTGATACTTTTTGCTTCTACTGGAATCTGTAATCCAGAATATGTTTTCCTTTTTAAATATATATTTTTATTGATTTCAGTGAGGAAGGGAGAGAGAAATAGAAACATCAATGATGAGAGAGAATCATTGGTTGGCTGCCTCCTGCATGCCCCACACTGGGGATCGAGACCGCAACCCAGGCATATGCCTCAACCGGGAATTGAACCATGATCTCATAGTTCATAGATTGATACTCAACCACTGAGCCAAGTCAGCTGGGCTATGTTTTGGCTTGTGAGCCCATGCCCTCCCCACTCTAGGGTACTGGCTACTCTGTTAGGCAATACATAGGAGAAAGCCATCACCCAATTCATTCAGCCCCAATGAGTGCAGTAGGGAGGAAGGAGTGAGCCCTAAGGTGGAAAGCAATAGGCATCCCAAAACTGCAGCCAAGGCCAATTTCTCATTGCTCCTTTAGGTCATGGCTTCAATTTGCATTTCCTCTGCTCACTCAAGAAAAAGGTAACATTAGGAGGAGACAATCCTCATGTTGTAAACTTTCATCCTTTTACAGGGCCAAAAGTGAGTACCAGCAGGTCAAGTCTCTTATAATTTTGCTCAGTATTCCAAGAACACAGGGCTTCTGAACAGTGTTCATTTTTCTTACTGAGATCTGCAAAAATTCTAGGCAAAAATGATGGCATCCAAACCCCTGCAGTAAGAGACGAGCAAGCTTTAGCATAGTTCCTGGCCACCTAAGGCCACTTCCCTGGGTTGACTCAGTCCCAGCTTGAATTCCTATCTGGAAAAGCTCAGGGCTGCCATAAGAATTTACCCAGCCAACACCTGATAATGGACTCTGACCTCCCTTTTTTAAAGCATTTGTTTAAAAAATGTGTTTGTATTTCTTACAACCCAATAATGTCTTTCTCAAGGCCCTAAAAGCCATTCCTTTGAAATGTAATCACCAAGAAGGATAAGGGCCTCTGTCTCCTGGTTTCTATGGGAGGGTAGAAGACTAACTGTGATAAATGCCAGTTAGCAGACATGGTGACCTAAGAGAATTTACAGTGACCAAGCCTCTTCCCTGCCTTTTGTAATTTTTCACTTCCCAGACTCTGCTCCAGCCTCCTTTGTACCCCCTCCTTCCCCCTTTAAAACACTCACTCTCCTCTGAGCAAATCAGGAATTGAGCTCAGCTCTGTATCCTACTGCAGTAGTTATTGAATATAATTTGTTTTGACTGCTTTAACTAATATCCGGTTTTGTTTATCTTTGGCAATATTTCAACCCAAGCTCTGAATTGCTAAAGACAAGAAGGCACAAGGCAAGAAGAACAAAGAAGAACCAAGAGTAGTATTCTTACAGCACACACAGGCACATGCACAGGCCATCATGTGGCTTCCTGCCCCAGGCCAAATCTCAACTCTTTGCACCCTCATACCAGTTTAGAAAAGTCTACTCCCCTAGCTTTCACCACAGAGTGTTCTCACATGTTTTTTGAAGATTTCCCCTTAGGCTGCTGCAGCTGTTTGGCGACCTAGCAGGAGTGTCCCTTCAGAGTCTTACTGAAACAGAAACCTGATGAAAGAAAATTTTCACCTGCCCCTCTTTCTGGTCCCAGCCTGTCAACCCCTTCTTAGCTTTCTCTTCCTTCAGATCATTTTTCTCCCTTCTCTGTCTAAAAGCCACCATCTCCAATTGTCTCTGAATTTCTTTTTTTAAATTGATCTGTAATTGACATATGGCATTATACTAGTTTCTGGTGTACAATGATTCCATATTTCTATATACTGTGAAATGCTCACTATAATAAGTCTAGTTAACATCTGTCTACACATATAGTTTCAAAATTTTTTCTTGTGATGAGAACTCAAGATCTACACTCTTAGAAACTTTCAAATATGCAACACAGTACTATTAATTATAGTCCTCATATCATATATCACATTCCCGTGATCTATTTATTTTATAATTGGAAGTTTACATATTTTTACTTCTTTCACCTATTTTGCCACCACCACAACCACTTCCCCAGCCTCTGGCAACCACTAATCTGTTCCCTGTAACTATGACCTCATTTTTTAATTAATTTTTTTTTTTTGAGAGAGAGAGAGAGAGAGAGAGAGAGAGAGAGAGAGAGAGAATGGGAGAGGGATAGAAAGATAGAGACATTGATGTGAGAGAAACATTAATCAGCTGCCTCCTGCATGTTCCCTACTGGAGACTGAGCCTGCAACCCGGACACGTGCCCTGACTGGGAACAAACCAATGACCTCTTGGTTCATGGGTCAGTGCTCAACCACTGAGCCATACCAGCTGGGCTATGAGCTCATTTTTTTTAAAAAAAGTTTCACATATAAGTAAGATCATATAGGTGTCATACTCTGACATATATTTTAACTTTTTATTTGGAAGCATTAAGCTCTCAACTAGTAACCTAAATTGTGAGATATCTTATGTTTATATATTCCAAAACATGTTAAAGTGATCTGTTAAATAAAGGCCAATTTACTCCAGATCTCTGACTTTTAGGAGAGAAAAATAAGTAAATAATTAGCAGGAACTGAATTTTGACTCCATCAAATTTGTAGGTAGGAGTTCTTCTTGTCCTAGAGCAAGCCCTATCCCATCACTCTTCCAAATGTGAACTTGTAGCCTGCTTTAAAAAATCTGGCTTTTTCCTAGCCTATGACATATTTTGAGCCTTTGCCAATGATTATTGCCCCCCACCTCCAGTCAAGTATGAGGAAACATACATCTCTGACCTCGTTCCCTTTTGGGTACTAACCAGTTTCTCTCACCCTCACTATCACTCAGCCCTTAGATAATTATTCTTGATGAAGAAGTTCTTATACCAAAAGAAGTACTTAGAACATTTCTGTTCTAATACTGGCCCAGGGATCAGCAGGATTGACATCAACTGAAAGTGTGTTAGAAAAGCAGAATCTCAGACCAACTCCAATTAAAAAAAGCTACCTCTTTATAACATATTTTGTATTGCTAATAGCTTAAACATTTCTCCAAATTTCTAACAGTAATAGAATCTATTTTAACTTAATCACTTTATGGGGTATTTGATTATCATGCATTATTTGTGAATACCATCTGTGCTAAATTCTATTTAATTTAAATTACCATTAAAATATTAATGAGAACTGCTCCCACTTTAATGTAATTTCAAGAAGACATGGTTGTTTGATTGGTACATTGGATTTTGTTTTTCCTTTTTCTGTAACTTTGCAAAGTTCTGTAATTTTTCACAAACAAAAAATCATGTTCATTAACTATTTAGAGTTGACTAAAAGTTTTGTACACTTTTATTTATTTATTTTTAATTTTGTTTTATTGCTTAAAGTATTATAAAGAGTAGCACATATGTCTCCTTTTTTCCCCTTGACCTTCCCCCGGCCTCCCCTACTCCCCAGTGTCTTGTGTCCATTGGTTATGCTTATATGCATGCATACAAGTCCTTCGGTTGATCTCTTACCACCCCCCCCAACCCTCCCCGGCCTTCCCACTATAGTTTGACAGTCTGTTCCATGCTGCTTTGCCTCTGTATCTATTTTTGTTCATCAGTTTATAATGGTCTTTATTATCCATAAATGAGTGAGATCATGTGGTATTTTTTTTCATTGACTGGCTTATTTCACTTAGCATAATGCTCTCCAGTTCCATCCATGCTGTGGCAAATGGTAAGAATTCTTTCTTTTTTACAGGAGCATAGTATTCCATTGCATAGATGTACCACAGTTTTCTAATCCATTCATCTGTTGATGGGCACTTAGGCTGTTTCCAAAAGATGACATTCAGAAAGACAAGAGACATATAAAAACATGCTCAAAGTCACTAATTATCCGAGAGATGCAAATCAAAACAACAATGAGGTACCATCTCACACCTGTCAGAATGGCTACCATCAACAAATCAACAAACGACAAGTGCTGGAGAGGATGCAGGGAAAAAGGAACCCTCCTGCACTGCTGGTGGGAATGCAGACTGGTGCAGCCACTATGGAAGACAGTGTGGAGTTTCCTCAAAAAGTTAAAAATGGAACTCCCATTTGACCCAGGGATCCCACTTTTAGGAATATATCCCAAGAAACCAGAAACACCAATCAGAAAGGATATATGCATCCCTATATCCATAGCAGCACAATTTACCATAGCTAATATTTGATTATACACTTTTAGCCTACAGTTAACTATAAGTTGAGTTGCTTATTTTTGGTTTTATATATAAAAATGTCCCTTTGTAACAACTGTTAATTTTTTCCCCTATTGTATGGAAGCAGTCAGCAGTTTCCTAGAAAAGGAAGCATGACAGCATAGCAGCTGAAATCATAGGGCTAATTGACAAATACACAAAGGAGTAAGCATAGAAGGGCAGTAAAGGCAGATGAATCAGGTTGGAGTAGGAAGGGAAGGAGAATGAAGATCAGAAGAGAATGGAGGAGTCTGAAATAAAGGCAAAGGATCAAGAATTCTGATTAAGAGGCATTGGCAAGATGAAGGATATTTCTTGCAAACTCCCCTTTCACTTGCAGTGGGAGAAATATGTCCAGATGATATACATTTGTTTTCTCTTTACAGTACCATACTGTAACAGACAGAACTCATATTAAGCTGTAGTAACATGGCTACACGGCCGAATTTTGCCTTGAGATAAGGGATCCAAGTCTGAAATCTTCGGATTTCACAAGTATATTTCCCTAATTAAGAACTGTAAAAGTACATATCTTATTCTTTCCAGATATATAGAGATAATTTTCCTGATATGTGGACTATACAATCATTTGAGACTGTTTACTTTGTATAATTCTCATAAAAATATTCAGCATGGAAAGGAAATATATTTTTGTTTTTAAGAGCATGCCCTCTGGAGTCAGACTCCCTAGGTTCAAGTATCAGCCATGATTTGTTCAGTTGTGTGACTCTATATCCCAGTTTCCTCCTCTGCAAAATAGAGATAATAGAAAAATCTTCGCCTGTGAGTTCAACGTTTTTACATTCTACAAATAAGTAAGATCATATACTACTGGCTTTCTATATCTGGCTTATTTTACTTAGCATAATAATGTCTTTCAGTTGCACCCATGTCAAAAATGGCAATATTTCTTTTTCTAAATCCTCATTTGAGGATGTGGTTTTATTTATTTATTTATTCATTTCATTCATTTTTTCATTTGAGGGAGGG
Organism: Myotis nattereri; assembly: GCF_964212035.1. Classification (NCBI taxonomy): domain Eukaryota; kingdom Metazoa; phylum Chordata; class Mammalia; order Chiroptera; family Vespertilionidae; genus Myotis; species Myotis nattereri. The sequence goes on along the minus strand of NC_138078.1, from coordinate 19,719,640 downwards.
AGGGGGGAGAAAGAGAGAGAGAGAGAGAGAGAGAGAGAGAGAGACATCAGTGTGAGAGAGAAACATCGATTGGTTGTCTCCTGTATGAGCCCAGACCCTGGATCAAACCCAAAACCTAGGTATGTGCTCTGACAGGAAATCAAACCCTCCACATTTTGATGTAAAAGACAGCTCTCCAATCAACTGAGCCTGGCCAGAGCAAGATTTTCTTCCTTCTATGGTTAATTAATATTCTATTTTTTTATATATTGTGCCCCAAAATGTATGAACACTTCAACAGCTGATAGCTCAAATTTGACAATAAAATGCATTTTAGTAAACCCTTCCTTTATAATTATTCAAATATACACTTTGTAGCCAGATTATTATGACCACCCCATCAGTACTTCGTTGGGCCACCTTTTGCCTTCAATACTATGGCGATTCTTCTTGGCATTGACTCCACGAGATGTTGAAAGGTGATGCGAGGAATCTGACACCATGCCTGATGAATAGCACTGTCCAGTTCTTTGAGATTTGATGGTTGTGGAACCAGCTGCCTGGTGGCTCTTTAAACGTCGTCCCACAAATTCTCAACTAGATTGAGATCTGGTGATTGTGCGGGCCACCTAAGCAACGTAAAGTCTCCCTCATGTTCTTGAAACTACTCCTGCACAATACGAGCACCGTGGCATGGCGCATTGTCTTGTTGGAAGAACCATCTCCATTGGGATACACTATCAACATGATAGGATGAAGTTGATCAGCAAGGATACTTAGGTATGTTGTGCTATTAAGACGCTGTTCCACATGAATTAAAGGGCCCAAATCATGCCAGGAAAACATGCCCCAAACCATAACACTACCCCCACCAGCTTGAAGGGCTGTACTCATGCATGTGGGGTGCATGCTTTCATGCTGTTTCCGCCAAATTCTCACTCTGCCATCTGCATGATGCAACTGGAAATGTGATTCATCGGACCACATGACTTTTTTCCAATGCTCGACTGTCCAATCCTTGTGTTCCTGTGCGAACTGGAGATGTTTTATCTTGGTAACTGCAGACAGCAAAGGTGTTCGAGCAGGCCTTCGGCTGTTTTGCTGATACTCGCTCCATGGCTCTGAGCACCAACAATCATCCCATGCTCAAAGGCTATTAAATCGAGTTGTTTACCCATATCTTCAGAAAAAAATCACTTCTACTGTCGTGGTAAATAGCCTGCTTCCCTATTTATAATGGTCTGGCCCTCTGGCAACTTCAGCGCGAAATTATAGCTAATTTGCCTACAAACGTCAGGTGGTCATAATAATCTGGCTATTCAGTGTATATACCACACACAGATTGTTTTTCATATTATGGCTATTGTAAATAATGTTATAATGAACCTACAGGAGTGTAGATATCTCTGAGATATTGCTGTACCAATTTGCATTCCTACCAACAGTTCACAAGGGTTCCCTTTTATTCACATCCTTGCCAACACTTTCTATCTCGTCTTTTTTATAATTACCATCCTAACAAGTGTGAGTGAGAATTCATTTTGGTTTTGATTTGCATTTCTCTGATGATTTAGTGACTAGAGTTAATAATACTGTATTATGTACTTGAAATTTGCTAAGAGAGTAGATTTTAAGTGCCCTCACCGCATGCAATAAAGGTATCTATGTGAAGCGATGAATGTGTTAATTTGCTAGATCATGCTAATCATTTCACAGTGTATATGTCTATCAAATCATCATGTTATACTGTTTAAACATATACAAGTTTTATTTGTCAGTGGTATCTCAATAAAGCTGGAAGAAAGTGAAGAAAACCTGGCTGCATTGAGATATTGGGAGGATTAGATGTAAAGAATTTAGCACAGTGCCTGCATGAATTTCAGTGCATAGTAAATATTTAATATTCAAAACAAATTTCAAAATATGCACATTAGCTTATAAATAAAAAATTATCTCTGAAGACTACAAGAAACTGATGAGGTTGGTTGCATCAGGGAAAGAAGCTAGGTGCTCAGGGAAGGGTGCAGGAGGGAGATATTTCACACCGTATAGTCTTTTATATATTAGGAATTTTAAACCATGTAAATGTGCTGCACATGCAATGAAGCATTAAATAAATAAATAAATAAATAAATAAATAAATATATAAATATATAAATAAAGTAGAAATAAAAGGCATTCTGCTTCACTTCCACCTTTCCGTTTACAGCTTTAGAAAACTTATACTTAGCGGTTTCTCATGGCATTTTGTTAAGATTTGGTGGCAGTTGGTGTTAAAGCTATCCACAAACATTTATGAGGCTCATGATAAATTCTAGACATATGGTGATTAAGGCATGGTCCCCTCTCTCAGAGACCATGAAGCTCACTTATAAAGACAACACAATCACACCAAGTAAAAGGGTCAATACAAACAAGAGTTTAATTTAGAACTAAACCATAAGGAACATATCCACGTGCTTCAATATTCAAGGATTACAGAGGATTGGTACAGAGCATGTTAGGAGAGGGACTGGAGCTCAAGCAGGGTGACGATGTTATTGTTGGAGGAAGGAAGAGTTTTCCAATGAGAAATAGGGAATATTGTGGTAAAAGGCCAATCAGGTGTGAGCATATTTACTATGTGAAGCTTCCCCCAAAAGCAGTTTTTCTGATTAAAAATAGTGAGGAAAGGAAGAAAAAAGTAGACTAAAGAGTCAGGCACCTTTTGATCGCCACCTTTTGCTCTCCACCTTTTGCTCGCCACCTTTATTCTTTTCTTCTCCGGGATCCACACAGGATGCCAGGAGGTGGAGCCACTATATTGCCACTCTTAGGACCAAAGACACATGCTGTGGAGGGGGAGGAGGAAGCTTGGAGGAGCCTCATTCCTTCATTTCCTTGAGTAACTGCACCACCTCTGATTGCTTCTTTTCTACCATCTTGTCATAGGAGAAAAGTAAAATATTATTTCACTACACCATTATAGCCTGATTTCTGCTACATGCAGTGAAACACAATCCAAACTTATATGGCTATATATTTTTTCAATCAATTCTGTGTCAACAAACTTTAGTTTTCCAACATTTTTACACATAGGGTTGCCAGATAAATAAATGCAGGATACCCCATTAAATTTGAATTTCAGATAAATAGTGAATAACTATTGTAGTATAAGTTCATTTCATGTAATATTTTGAATATACTTACACTAGAAAATTATGCATTGTTTATCCAAAATTCAAATGTGATTGACATCCCATCTTTTAGTTTGCAAAATATGGCAACACTAGTTACATGGTCACACAAAACCTGTTCATGGCCAGACCATTACTATTTGCAAGAGAATCTTGGACACATTGCTCACACCAACTGCAAAACAAATGGAAGTTCCTTTAGTGAGTTAAAAGGGGAAGACTGGGTATTGCTTGTCACAATAGAGAAGTGGAATTTAGTATTCAGTCCTCAGAGAGGAAAATGCAAGAAGTGGGAAATTGTGTGCATATAATACCTCTGTTTATATTTTAATTGTCAAAGAACATTAGTAGTTCTACCACTGAATATACTTATTTTAGTCTATTTTCCACAGTCCCCCATCCAATCATAGTGTCAGTTGTTCAAATAGTTCTGATCACAATGCAGATACAATTTTGAGCCCTTTTTCTCTATAGCAATCTTAAAAGCATGTACCATTGCATGCTCTTTCTAAACCTAATTTTTATTGTTGCTGACATTCCATTGAGATGATATTTTATAATTTACTTCACCTTTTCACAATGCTTCATCTGTTTTATTCTTTTAAATATTTTTGTTTTATTTTAACCTTAAAATACTAACAGATAAACATCTTTGTTGCAATGTTTTATTTTTTATGAGTTGGAATGTTGAATTATGTATAAAGGACCATGTATTAGATTTGGAATTACTCTGTCAAATAATAGGATTATTTTTAGTCTTGATACATATTTTTAGTTTTAATAGTCCCTGCTTCCAGGGTTAGCCTTTAGCAAAATTATAAAATTGGGTGACTTTATACTGTCTTTGTTTCTGTAACCTTCTGTTCTGTAGATCATTTATTTCTGGTGTAGTCCAAATTCCTTCCTATTTTCAAGCATCTAGTGCTTTTTCGGCTCCTTTCACCCATTTATATCCTGCTTTCAAAAATGGATCTAATTTTAATCATTTATGTCACTTTAAAATTAAGTCAATATTTCTTGGCTCCCAGAGAATATTGGGAGAGGTAATGTACCTTAGTTACAGACTTAGTTTAAATATCAGGTTTGTCACTTACTTGCTATGTGAGTTGAAGAAGTACTTTATGTTTCTGAGGCTGGTTTTCTAATCAATAAAATGAAGATACTAGCATCTTCAAGTCAGGGTTATGAGGATAAAATGAGATAATTACATAAAGATTTTAGTAACTCCTAGGCCAATAGTAAACATTTAATAGATTCTAGATATTATTAGTAATAATTACCATCTTCATTTTAACTCCATTTATAACATAGAATGAAAACGTTATTCCCCCATAAAGGAAAGTCAGGAATTCACCTTAGCTTGACAACATCATACTCCTATTATTTTATTTTAAAATATTTTGATGAATTTTCTTCCTCCACCATTCATTAGAGAATCCTCTGTAATGTCCTTGAAATTATGTAATGTGAATGAATACTCATCAGCTACTGTGCAAAAGATGGCCACCCATGCCAGACTAAAGTCCTTAAAACATTTTTACTGACAAAAATACCTACATTACTTTAAACATTTAATATTGCATAGAAGATAATTTTTTAAAAAACTTCAACAACTGCCAAAACCGGTTTGGCTCAGTGGATAGAGCGTCGGCCTGCGGACTGAAGGGTCCCAGGTTCGATTCCGGTCAAGGGCATGTACCTGGGTTGCAGGCACATCCCCAGTGGGAGATGTGCAGGAGGCGGCTGATCGATGTTTCTCTCCCATCGATGTTTCTAACTCTCTATCTCTCTCCCTTCCTCTCTGTAAAAAATCAATAAAAATAAAAAAAAAAACCTCAACAAACTACAGTAAACATTTTCTCACTTTTACATACAGTGTCAATTTAAATAAAGAAATGGTGACATTACCATGTCTGTCTTGAGTTGTTAAGATAAATATTTGATGGAAATGTAAAAAAAAAAAAAAATCTTGGGACACATGCACCCATCAATTAGCCAATATAAGTAGTAAATACATTTTAACAGTGATGAATTAAAGGAAAAAATGTTAGCAATTTGTTTGGGATATAAAAAAGAATTAATCATGACTATTATAGCCATCAACTCACTCCATCCTTTTGTTAATTTAAAAAAAATGGGCCCTGCCCGTGGTCGGCAAACTGCTGCTCGTGAGCCACATGCGGCTCTTTGGCCCCTTGAGTGTGGCTCTTCCTATGCCTTAGGAGTACCCTAATTAATAACAATGTACCTATCTATATAGTTTAAGTTTAAAAAATTTGGCTCTCAAAAGAAATTTCAATCATTGTACTGTTGATATTTGGCTCTGTTGACTAATGAGTTTGCCGACCACTGCGCCTAGCCGGTTTAGCTTGGTGGATAGAGCATTGGCCTGTGGACTGAAGGGTCTCAGGTTCGATTCCAGCCAAGGACACATGCCCGGGTTGTGGCCTCGATCCCCAATAGGGGGCGTGAAAGAGGCAGCCAATCAATTATTCTCTCTCATCATTATTGTTTCTATCTCTGTCTCACTCCCTCTCCCTTTCTCTCTGAAATCAATAAAAAATATTTTTTTAAAAAATGGGGACTTGCTTCTTCAAAATAAATAGTACAAGATGTTGGCCTGCAGAAGTTTTCAATTTCAGCAAACATTAATATTTTCCTCAACAACCTTACAGAGTTAAAATGTATCTCTAATCCAAGTTGTCCCCTTTGAAAACGCAGTAAGGCAAGAGTAGAATGGCAAAAGAAATGCTACTAGTGTGTATATTTAGAGGGCCAGGGGAAAAGAGGGTGAACAAAGGTCGAGAAGAGCACAAAGCTAGACAAAAACGAAAGCATTTTTTAAGTTATGTCTGTATTTTCTACTACAGATATCCAATATCTGGAGGCACAACTTTGTTCTAATAATTTATCTGCAAATGGCAAAGAGGGTGGCAATGCGGGAATAAAAATTGTGTGTATGTTTTTATAGAAATATTTATAACTATTGAATTGAAAATCATTTAGTTATTTCAGTAACAAAAGTTACAACAAAACAAAATTCATGCTTGTTTTCAAAACCTGTGAATAGCATGCTGCTGTGTGAATCATTATAAAGGGAAGAAAATTACACATGGCATAAGAGAGATTAATATTTTGTATTTCCTTTTGCTGTCTCCTTTGTTTTATAATGTTACCTATTGAACAAATTCAATAAGGAACACTTAAAAATTCCACTGATTGAAATTTACCAATAGTTATGAGCTCAGAGACATTGAAAGTCTGAAAAATGACTGCCACCCATAACACTGAGCTTTACTACATTGAGCTCCACGTCTATCTACTCTTTCTCAAGCCATCTCCCAGATGTTAGCATTCTTCTGCCACTGGCCTAAACTCTTCATGCCCATTACATTTTTCACCTTATAAACTGCATCTACTTCATGACATTAGCTACCACAAAGAATGTGACCACATTTCTGAAACCTTGCTGGAATTTTCCCCGGCAGAATGTGTCCATTTTCTTGTAGCAACTTGAATGTTCCATTTAGAACCCATCATACTCTGTTAGAGTTCTAGTATGCTAAAGGTTAAGTCCTAATAGGGAAAGAGTAGAAATCTAAGAAATGGGAGTGGGATATTTGAGAATAAGTACTGGAAAAACCTTGAACCCACAGATCTACTCTCCTTTACTCTCATAACTAGGGTTGACTAATTACTAGGGTTCTACTAATAACTACTAATAACTAGGGTTGACTCTCAGCATGCCCCAGCTGGGGAGTGCTGTTCCTGCTATACCAGGAAGATATGTACTGGTAGAAAATGGGGAAACATGCCTGGGAAAGGATCTTGTATGTGCTGGACTGGAGTTAGGAGCATTGAAATTAAGGCTGGATAGAGATTTTTATTGAGGCATGCTCCTGAATCAAAATTAAACATGCTGCCAAGGACAGGAGAGACAATTTTGAAACAGGAGTGAGCCTGGTCAACATGGCTCAGTGGTTGAGCGTTGACCTATGAACCAGGAGGTCATGGTTCGATACCCTGTCAGGACACATGCCTGGGTTGCAGGCTCGGTCCCCAGTGTGGGGCATACAGGAGGCAGCCCATCAATGATTCCCTCTCATCATTGATATTTCTATCTCTCTCTCCCTCTCCCTTCCTCTCTGAAGTCAATAAAAATATATTTTTAAAAATGTGATTGATACATTTCTTTGAAGTTTGGAAATAATAGCCTATAGGAAATAGGTGAGGATGCTGGAAATAACCTTGGAAGAATATTGAGGGCTTATGAAAACGCTTAGAGAAGTGAGCATCTTTAAATGGATTCATTATGGAAAGCCCAGAGAATTCTTTAGTACAAGATATTTTGCAAGAAGTTACCCTTAAGTTATACAAACAAGTAGTCCAAAAATCCCATGTCACCTACCTCTGTGCTGTTGTTCCTCTCTGTGCTTTCACCTATGACCCTGAGAGGAAGCAAGAGTTTGCCACCCCAAAATATGCCTTTTTGGGATATCGGTTATTTTAAGCTGGTTATTTTCAAGAAACAATGGGCTGAAGAACAAAGGTATACCTCCCCTTCACCCGCATAAAGGAATTCAGATAGAAAAGCCTGCTTAAAGGAAGTGAGCATCACCTTAGCATCATAATACAAACTTAATGGCAGGCAGGGGGAAACCAAGCAAGTCTGTATATTAGACACCCTTCTGTGACCCATGGTTTCTATATGGTTAGGCAAGAATTTGTTTACCAGATGCTCTTTCTCATCTACCTGTGAATTGCCTACTTTCCTTTGAAATCCTAGACCCCTTTCCCCATCTCCTTACTCCACAATGGCATATAAGTCTCAATTCCCCAATGTGGCCTCAGGTCCCATATTCTTATGGAACCCCCATATGTACATACATAATAAATTGGATTATTTTCTCCTAGTAATCTGTCTCGTCAACCAGCCAGAAAAACTTAGAAGGGTAGAAGGAAAATTATTTTCCTCCCCTACAATCTCATAAGATACTCCCAATGATGAGCTAATGAAGGAGGAAAAATTCTCTCTTAGTACATGTGTAACTCAATATGTTAGTATTAGCTAAAATGAACTGTTGCCACATCAAAGCCCCACCAATAGGTGGCCTCAGATTGCAGAGATAATGGTGAAGTTATTCCAGACGTTTGGGTAATACACCTGCTCATCAATTTTTGTGGAAGGATACCAGTCCTCAGCTAAGACTATATGGAGTCGTTGGCAGTACTAAGTGGTTTGGCTAGTTGACTAAGGCTTCTAGAAGGAGCAATATGGAAAGAACAGAGATAAAGATGGTGCGGTGTAAAGGAATGTGAATGTATCTGTGGGACTGGGCATATAGAAGGTATTTGAAACTTTGATTTACATTTTAATGTCTATCAGATATCATTCACCACAGAAAAGGTACAGAACTATGAAATGAACAGTAATTGTCCAGTGGACATCAGCCAGCTTCTATCCTCAGCTGCCCAGTGAATTCACTATGGTACAATGACCCCCTGAATGATGAAGCCAATATGGTGTGGTTATAGCACCATGAGCTCTCTTATCCAAACTGATCTAGCTGTGGCCACTTCTGAACATCCAGCCTGTCAACAGCAGAGAACAATGATGGATCCTCAATGTGGTGCCATTTTATTTTATTTTTTAAAATATATTTTATTGATTTTTTTACAGAGAGGAAGGGAGAGGGATAAAGAGTTAGAAACATCAATGAGAGAGAAACATCGATTCAGCTGCCTCCTGTACACTACCTAGTGTGGATGTGCCCACAGCCAAGGTACATGCCCTTGACCAGAATCAAACCTGAGACCCTTCAGTCCGCAGGGCGATGCTCTTATCCACTGAGCCAAACCAGTTAGGGCTGTGGTGCTATTTTAAGGGAGAACAACCACTTGGTGATAAGTAGATTATATTAGACCCCTGTATTAGTTTCTTATGGCTGCCGTAACAAATTACCACACACTTGGTGGCTTAAAACAACAAAAATTTATGCTCTCACAGTTCTGAAGGCCAGAAGTCTGACATCACTGAGCCAAATTCAAGGTGTTGGCAGGTCTGTGCTCCTTCTGGAGGATCTAGGGGAAAATCCTTTCCTTGTCTCTTCCAGCTTCTGGAATTCCTTGGTCTGTGGCCATATCACTCCAGTCTGCCTCTGATTCCACTACCTTCTTTTCTATGTGTAAAATATGCCCTTCCCTCTCTCTTATCACATATAATTGCATTTAGGGCCAAATGAGATAATTCAGAATACTCTCCCCATGTCAAGATTCTTAACTTGAAGGGTTTGGGGAGGTGTGAGCCAGGAACTGTGGATGGAGACCAAATACCTTACAACTCAAAATATCACAACTTTCTTTGGCCAGGAGAAAAGAAAAAATCTGATTACTAAAATATTTTCTTGGTCATCTGCCAGAAGAGGAAGATGGTGGACAAATAAGCAGACCTTTCTTGTACCTCATCCCAGGACAAGACTAGAAATACAACTAAATTGGTGAACATTTACCCGGAATTACTAACTGAGGTCCAGCTCCTGTTGAAAAACTTTATTTTTAATATTTTTAAAGATATGATGACTGGCCACCATCTTGAAGAAGCAGTGCCAAAACAGAGTAGATTTATTTGAGTGGTGCAAGGAGTTAATTACACCAGATACTCTCAGTGCCCCATTCATATCCCCTTGGCAAAGAGTGTTTGAAAGTTATGTTTCACATCAAAGGACTAAGAAACATTATTCCATGGTTAAATGCACAAATGACTACCAATCTGTTTTAGTAGTATAACAGATACTCAGGAAATGTTTGTCAAATTAATTAAGGGATGCATAGATGCAATTTTTGTAGTGTGGATACATTTTTATACAGATGACTTCTATGGTAAACAGAATTATAAAATGGGTCCCCTTCTCTCTACTCCTTCTCCTCATGCTACTCCCCATGCTTATGTTAGGTTATATTTCAAAAGGAATTTTGTAGATTGAATTAGTATTATTAATCAGTTGCCATTAAGATAGGGAGATTGGGTGGGCCTAATATACTCACATTAGCCCTTTAAAAGCAGACTTTTCTCTGGCTGATTGTGGTAAAGAAATCAGAAAGATTTAAAATGTGAGAGATTGCCCTAACCGGTTTTGCTCAGTGGATAGAGCATTGGCCTGTGGACTGAAGTGTCATTCACTTCTGGTCAAGGGCATGTACCTTGGTTGTGAGCTCAAGCCCCAGTAGGGGGCATGCAGGAGGCAGCTGATTGATGTTCCTCTCTCATCAATGTTTCTAACTCTGTCCCTCTCCCTTCCTCTCTGTAAAATCAATAAAATGTATTTTAAAAAATAAAATAAAATAAAAATGTGAGAGATTAACCAAGGAACTTATATGCATATCTGCATAACCCGTAGACAGACAATAGTGTGGTGAAGGCCTGGGGAGGGGATCAATGGGGGGCAAAAGAGAGAAATCTGTAATACTTTCAACAATAAATTAAAAAAATAAAAATGGAACTACCTTATGACCTAGCAAAACAAACAAGCAAACAAAAATGTGAGGGGAGTTCTCTGTTTTTGACTTTTAGATGGAGGTGGCCACAGGGCAAGGACCCAAGAGGGGCCTCTGGTTGCTGGGAGCAATCCCTGGCCGACGGCCAGCAAGAAAATGGGGACTTCAATCCTGTAACCTCAAGGAATTATATTCTACTAATAACTGGAATGTTGCTAGAAGTAGATTATTTCCCAGAGATTCCAGAAAAGAGCCTGGCCTTGATTTTGGCCTTCTGACACCCCCAGCAGAAGAGTATACTGGGACTTCTGATGTTCAGAACTGTGAGGTAAGAAATTTGTGTCATTTCAAGACATTAAGTTTGCAGTACTGTGTTATGCAGCAATAGAAAACTGATATGACTTCTGAACCGATAAGCCCATGGGCACAGACAATAGTGTGATGAAGGCCTGGGGTGGGGGTGGGGGGAAGACTGGAGAGGCCAATGGGGGAAAGGAGGACATCTGTAATACTTTCAACAATAAAGATTTAAAAAAAACAAAACAAAACAAAAAACATGTAAGCCTAGTCCAGATCTAGGTTTGAGGTTCAGTCTTGAATATACCACTGGGTGCCAGACTTATTGAAAATATTTTACTGTCATCTAAAATTCAGTATGTATAAAGCAATATCTGTACTTTTCTATGACCTACTAACTCATCCAGGGACCCAGTCTTCTGGAAATTCCTAACTGACCTCAGTCTTTTCAGTAAGGGTGACTCAAAACCTCTGAACTTTCACCCAATTCCAGCTGGCTTTTTAATTTATTGTAGTGTTGTCAAACTCCAATCTTCTATCACCAACTTTTTTGCTACATATGCAAATGAACTGCATTGCTATTTCCTTCATATTTTTCTTAAGTCAAGTCATTCTTTTAATTTAATAAGTGTATTATAAAAGTTAAGAATATATCACTACTATAAGTGGCAAACTGGTATTATTGACCATAAATAGAGGGTAATTGTAAAAATAACTACAATAAAAAATTTATATTTCAGCTAGATACTGCTAGCTTCTGAAGGCTCTGAACATAAGGCTTGCTCACTCTTTGTTTAAAAAAGGAGATTAGCAAATGTTAGAGAGGTGTTAAGTCAAAATAGCTCAAATAGCTCAAATTGAGAATTTCTTCTTGACATAATTAGAGGGATTGGAAGAGATTTAAAATGGAAATAGCATTTTTCCTATGTGATAGTTTATTCTTTAATGCCTTTTCCACTGCAATTTAAATTATCTTAAATACCACCCCAAATTATCTTGGATACCTTGTGCCAAGAGTCCCACACTTGGCAAAACATTCTTATAGTGATTTAAAAATTAGCTTGGGAGGGGCGGGTGTGGTATGTAGGGGGTCAACGGAAAAAAACACAAAAATAGGGGGGCATCTATAATACTTTCAGCAATAAAGAAAAAATAGAATAAAATGCTTTCCATCAAAAAATAAATAAATAAAAATTAGCTTTCCATCAAAGAGAACTGTGTAACCTTGGATATGTACTGAGTAAATGTACAAGACAAGTCATTATTGCTGTCATTATCAATACCATCATCATTATCTCCACTCTCCTCCATGTTTGTTTGTTTTTTTAATCCTTATCCGAGGATATTTTTCCATAGATTTTTAGGGAGAGTGGAAGAGAGAGGGAAAGACAGAGAGAAATATAGGTGTGAGAGAAACACATTGATGGGTTGCCTTCTGCATGGGCCCTGGCCAGGGAGGAGCCTGCAACCAAGGTATGTGCCCTTGACCAGAAGCAAACCCAGGACCCTTCAGTCCACAGGCCGACGCTCTATCCACTGAGCCAAACCGGCTAGAGCTCCTCCATAATCTTTATGTCAAAAAATTTTTTACCATCTATAGAACATAGTGGTTTCTCTCTTAAAACTATTGGTCCTCCTCATTTATCTTCCAAAGCCTCATTTGGATGATCATTTAATCTTCCTATTTGATAATGTTGCCCAGTAATTCTCCATATTACTACTAGCTATCCTTCTAAAATGCATGTTTGATTATTTTCATTCCCTGAATAGCGTAAGATCAGAGTGTTATATTGGGAATATCATAATCTGTTGAGTAAGGTAGATTCTTTTGCACTACCTCTAGTAACTTCCAAGGATATCAGCATGTTTTACTCTCTCTTAGGCCATTTATCATCATGTGTGAATTTTATTTCTTATTTCTTAGTGGTTGTGTTTAAAGTCAATCTCATTTAACTAGAACATAAGCTTGGTGAGTGTGAGTGTGGGTTGTCTTGGGGGCCACTTTATCTGTAGCATCTAGAATAACACCTGTCACATACTAGATTCTCAATGACAATGAACAAGTTACTGGTTTAACTTTCCCAACTTTGGTTTCATAACCTTCAAAATGAAGATAATAATGCCCATGTAACAGAGTGGTTGCGAGAATTTAATGAGATAACTTTTATAAAGGCACTGGTACATCAACACAAGCTATTAGTAGTATATTGTTCTGTTGTTAAAATAAGGCCAATCTTAGACTAGTTTCAAAGGGTTCTGCATTTATGTCATCAAATTTTCTTTATATTTCTCAACCCATTTTTGGGGGGTGTTTTAAATATATTTTATTGATTTTTTACAGAGAGGAAGGGAGAGGGATAGAGAGTTAGAAACATCAATGAGAGAGAAACATTGATCAGCTGCCTCCTGCACACCCCCTACTGGGGATGTGCCCGCAACCAAGGTACATGCCCTTGACCAAAATCAAACCTGGGGCCCTTCAGTCCGTAGGCCGACATTCTATCCACTGAGCTAAACCAGTTAGGGTTCTCAACCCATTTTTCACATTAACTTAAATCTCCAGCTCTTGTTGTAATATTTATTTATTTATTTATTGAGTGTTTGTCTTACCAGTTTAGGGTATACAAAAGAAAAAGACCTGGTTCCTGCCCTCATAGAGATGTAAGATAGACTTATAAAGGGGGAAAAATCATGTGATAATAACCATAATGAAATAATGTACAACATTAATGCAAATATTAGAGAAATAGTGTCCTGGCTACCTGGCTAGAAATGGGCAGGGCATAGAGGAAGCAGGAGAGGAACAAAATGTGTAAGCCACTACTCATCATTCCTACAATGCTCTTACCACAGCTCCATAACTTGGGCTTTTCCTATCCTCTGGGATGCCTTTGCACCACTACTTAAATGTCATTTTTTACATGAAATTTCCCAGAGTCTCCCTATCAGAATTTATGCTGACCTTTCCTTTACTCCTCTACTCATTAGCTCATACATCTTTGATGCACTTTTCCAAGACTCTAGGCTCTCATATTTAATTTTAAATTTTTTAATTCATTTCACAAAATTGCAAGTTTCCAAAGCATGATGAATGTTTTCAATTTGTTTATCTATAGACTTCATGGTTATTCAGGGAATGATTTTGCTAAAACTAGACCTGCTTTTCCTAAGATCTACAGGTCCAAAATCCATCCCTTTGGTTTAATTCAAATATTGGAATTTTTGCCTCAAAGTACATATATTCTTTTAAAATATTAATTTTATGGAAGTAGCCATATATAACTTTTAAAAATATTTTTATTGATTTCAGAGAGGAAAGGAGAGACATAAACATCAGTAATGAGAGAGAATCATTGCTTGACTACCTCCTATACACTCCATACTGGGGATCACGCCTGCAACCCGGGAATGTGCCCTGACTGGGAATTGAACTGTGACCTCCTAGTTCATAAGTCGATACTCATACACTGAGCCATGCCTGTCAGGCTGTTCTGCACTTTAAATCTTCTTTCTAACATGTTATTTAAAAAGTTTTATAAGTCCCCACCAGTGTGGGGCATGCGGGAGGCAGTTGATCAATGATTCTCTCTCATCATTGATGTTTCTATTACTCTCTCCCTCTCCCTTCCTCTCTGAAATCAATGAAAATATATTTTAAAAAAAGCAGAACAAGTCAATAGGCACAATCCAGTGCAAACTCTAAATTGGCAATTGAGTTTAAATGAGACTGAATATGAGATGAAGAATAAATGTGGAAAAACTAGAAATGAGTGAAAAATGGTTGTGGTAAAATTACCAGCTGTTATTTATAGTATGTGCCAAGTATAAATATGTCCTTGCAAAGCTTCAAGAGATGAGTCATCAGTTATTTCAAGACAAATTTCTGACTTGCTTTATATTATTTAAGGTTATTTTATGGAGATAGTATTAAAAATCCTGTGTATAGAGGGACAGATGTATGGAAGGACATTATGAAATGACCAGTGAGCTTCACCTAAGAGTCTAAATTTGTAGTAACCAAACTTTTGTGGTTTCTGAAAACTATGTAATTTTTCTGAAATATTATGGAAAAATTTTTTTGAGTTTATAGTAATCATAGCACCTCATAGCTCAACACCATTTAGCAGGCTAATTAATTGCAGAGAGATGCTGGTTTGTAGCTTTTCAAAGGTCAGATAAAAGCAAGGTCTTTCTGTTTTAAATATACAGATTGCAGCCACTATACATACTGGGGTAGGCAAAAGTAGGTTTACAGTTGTGAGTATGTGAAACACAGAATTTCTTTTTTTATTATTAAAATAATAACCTGCATGTATTTTATTCCATATAAACAACTGTAAACCTCCTTTTGCCCACCCCTGTACTTTGTTTTGTTGTTGCTATTTCTTTTGTCCCTAATGGTGATCGCACAAATTTAATATGGGAGTCACACGAGGCATGAACTCTTATTCAACATAGTACTGGAAGTCCTAGTCATAGGGATCAGACAAGAAGAAAACATAAAAGGCATCTAAATTGGGAAGGAGGAACTAAAACTGTCATTATTCACAGATGACATGATATTGAACATGGAAAACCCTAAACACTTCCCCAAAAAACTACTAGATTTAATAAATGAATTTGGCAATGTAGTAGGATATAAAATTCACACCCAGAAGTCCATGGCATTTTTATATACTAGTAACAAACTCTCAGAAATAGAAACTAGAAACACAATCCCATTTACCACTGCAACAACAAAAAAATTGAGATACTTAGGAATAACCATAACCAAGGAGGTAAAAGACCTGTAGTCAGAAAACTCCAGGTCACTGAATAGAGGAAGGTATTAACAAGTGGAAGAATATACCGTGTTCATGGATTGGTAGAATCAACATAATTTTAATGTCGATACTAGCCAAAGCAACCTATAGATTCAATGCAATCCCTATTAAAATACCAATGGCATATTACACAGATCTAGAACAAACACACCAAAAATTCATATGGGACCAAAAAAGACCCCGAATAGCGGCAGCAATCTTGAGAAAGAGGAACAAAGTTGGAGGAATCACAATACCAGATATCAAGTTATACTACAAAGCCACTGTAATCAAAACAGCCTACGTACAGGCACAAGAACATACAGATCAATGAAACAGAATGGAGACCCCAAAAATCGACCCAAGTCATTATGCTCAATTAATATTTGACAAAGGATGCAAAAGCATACAATGGAGTAAAGACAGTCTCTTCAATAAATGGTGCTGGAAAAACTGGACAGGTACATGCACAAGAATGAAACTGGACCACCAACTTACACCATACAAAAGAATAAACTCAAAATGGACAAAAGACCCAAATGTAAGTCGTGAAACCATAAAAATCTCAGAAGAAGCCACAGGCAACAAAATCTCAAACATCTCTTATAGCAAAATGCTTACTGATACATCTCTTGGGCAAAGGAAACAAAGGATAAAATAAACAAATGGGACTCCATCAAACTAAAAAGCTTCTGCACAGCAAAGGAAACCATCAACAAAGTGAAAAGAGAGCCCAATGCATGGGAGAACATATTTGCCAATGATACATCTGATAAGGGGTTAATTAAAGAATATATGAGATACTTGCTTTGGCAGCACGTATACTAAAATTGGAATGATAGAAGATTAGCATGACCCCTGTGCAAGGGTGACACACAAATGCATGAAGCATAACATATATATCTGGAACTCATACAACTTAACAAAAGGAAGACAATTCAATTTTTAAAAATGGGCAAAGGACCTAAACAGACATTTCTCCCAAGTGAATATACAGAAGCCAAGAGACAGATGAAAAAATGCTCCAAGTCACTAATCATCCAAGAGATTCAAATTGAAACAACAATGAGCTATCACCTCACACATGTCAGAATGGCTATCATCAAAAAATTAACAAACAACAAGTCTTGGCAAGGATATGGATAAGATGGAACCCTAGTACCCTGCTAGTGGGAATGCAGACTGGTGCAGCCACTGTGGAAAACATTATGGAGTTTCCTCAAAAAATTAAAAATGGAACTCCTATTTGACTCAGTGATCCCACTTCTAGGAATATCTCCTAAGAAACCAGAAACACCAACCAGAAAAGATATATGCACCCCTATGTTCATAGCAGCACAATTTACAATAGCTAAGATTTGGAAACAGCCTAAGTGCCCATCAGCAGGTGAATGGAAAAAAAAAAAAAAGCCATGGTACATTTACACAATGAAAAACTATGTGCTGGTAAAAAAGAAGGAACTCTTACCATTTGCAACAGCATGGATGGACCTGGAGAGTATTGTGCTAAGTAAAATAAGCCAGTCAGAGAAAGACAAGTGTCACATGATCTCACTCATATGTGGAATCTAATGAACAAAATGAACTGATGAACAAAATAGATCCAGAAAGGTAGAACCATGGAACAGACTGACGTATTTCATAGGGAAGACACAGGGAGGGGAGAGATTACCTGGGGAACTTATATGCATATATGTATAGCCCATGGACACAGACAGAAAGCTTGGGAGGTGTGGGTTCAGGATGGAGGGGGTCAATGGGGGAAAAAACAAACAAACAAAAATACAAAGGGGACATCTGCAATACTTTCAACAATAAAGATAAATTTAAAAAATAAGGTATATACACCATAACAGCTGAAAACTCAATTTTGGAAATAACATGTATTCTAATAAACACTGCCTTTATAATAAAACAAAACAAAACTATGGCTTTCTCTCTGACTGGCTCCAGTCTACTAGTTCCAGACTCCGCTGCAGCCAACAGTCCTGTCATCTTTCACAACTGTATGCTACATGGGCTGTTGTTCTTGGCTCTGGTGTTCCAGGCTGTGGAGCCCAGCCTGGGTTTCAGGCCTCTATCTTATGAGGGAACAGACCCTCCTGTAGCCAGGAGCTCCTTCTTCACTCTTGGACTTCTGACCCGCCCAACCTAGAAGCTGGGTCAGCTCCTCTCCTGACCGCGCCCTTCCTAACTGTCTCCAGGTGCTTTCTGTCCTTCTTTGATATAAGTCTCCTCCTCAGCTGGACCTCAGTTGGTAATTCCAGGTGAATGTTCTCCAATTTAGTTGTATTTCCAGTCTGGCCCTGGGACGAGATGCATGCTAGGTCTGCCTATTGGGCCGCCGTTTTCTCCCGAATTTCTTTTTCAGTAGTTTACTCTTAATCCTCTTAATTGCATGCTTCATTTACAGAATTTCTGATTGAGTCTTTTTAAAATATATATATTTTATTGATTTTTTTACAGAGAGGAAGGGAGAGAGATAGAGAGTTAGAAACATCTATGAGAGAGAAACATCAATCAGCTGCCTCCTGCACACCCCCTACTGGGGATGTGCCCGCAACCAAGGTACATGCCCTTGACTGGAATCGAACCTGGGACTGTTCAGTCCACAGGCTGATGCTCTATCCACTGAGCCAAACCAGTCAGGGCCTGATTGGATCTTTTTTAAAGTTTTATTCTCTTTGACAAAGTGCTCATTTTGTTTATTCATTTGTTTTCTGAGTGTATTGAATTGCCTGTCTATGGTTTCTCGAACTACACCCTTGAAACCTGTCATTTATATCACATATTTCCATGTGTTCCAG
Organism: Myotis nattereri; assembly: GCF_964212035.1. Lineage (NCBI taxonomy): Eukaryota > Metazoa > Chordata > Mammalia > Chiroptera > Vespertilionidae > Myotis > Myotis nattereri. The sequence continues at coordinate 19,701,085 of NC_138078.1, read as the reverse complement.
CTTGCTTTCTGGGGATTTTTCTTTCATTCTGATCATCCTCATTACCATGGTTATTCATGGTATTTGCTGTTCTCCTATGCCTCTGCATGTATATCTGTCTATATTAATGGACTTCTATAGCAGCTTTCTCTGAAGAGGTCTTGCTACTATTTTCCAGGTGATGGCACTGAATTGCATGGTTTTTACCTCTGTGATCTCCCAGACTTGACCTCCATTGCTTCCTTAAGACAGCACAGTCTCAGTGCTTGGAGGTGGGGTTTGCTTTGCCCTCACTGTAATGGCAACCTCTGACCTCAGTGGGTTTCAATCCCAAGCACTCCACTTGGGGTTCAGTCAGAGATGGAAACAGCATTTCTACTGCAATAACTCTTGGTTTGGAGATAATTTGCTCTTCATCCTGACACCAGTGGCAATGGGCAGCAAGTTTTGGGAGCCAGTGTCACCACAGGGCTCTGTGGTTCCATTTCTTTGTCTGAGATACCACCGCCTGGCCTGACAGTGGAGAGCTACAGGGGAGAAACCTGTGCTCTGTCAGGTGTCTGCTGGCTCAGTCACTGTTCACTCCGCTCACCCTACTAGACTGCTCCCCACTACTCTCTGTTTCTCCTGGCTGAAGGAAGCACCTGCTATTGCTGGCTTCCTCCCCTCTCTAAGCTGAGCCACAAGTTCCTAGATGCAGGGCTGCAACTGCAGGTCTCTCTGGTGTGCCTCTGTATTGAGTAGGGGATTCTTTGTTGAGTTATAGTTGGTTAACTTGTTGAAATTTCAGGGGAAGAGGCCAAGTGGATCTCTCATGCCACCCTTCCTCTTACATCACTAAAAAATGATTATTCTTAATTATAAAAAGCAAGCCAATAGAATATGCAGTTTTAATATCCAAACTTCATAGAATGTACACATCTCTCAATATATTTTTATTCAAAGTTTATTCATAAAAATTTTGTTTATACCCATTAAACTCAATATAACGTTAATAATATATACTCCAGAGGGAAAGTTTCAAGTTATAGTCCAAATATAATTTCTAGAATTTCATAATCTCATGTAGATGTTGCAATGCACACAGAATGTCAACAAATGGGATGTGAGGGATTTGGGGCTTAAACAGGTTTTGTGTGTGGGCCAGCCAATCAATTTTTTGATCCAACTGAATACATATGAAATTTGAAATAAACCTGTTTGTATGTAAGACCTTAGTATTAATCCCAATATTGCCCCTCTTTTTCAGTAGTTCAGGGTTTTTACTGCCATTGGACTTAAGCAAAGGTAATTGGCATTTATTTCTCCTGAAAGATTTTTTTCTTCTCCTGTTTTGGGAAGAATTGGGGGAGGGAAGAAATGTCATTCCCCCTTGCTTCCTCTAGAATCTCTTACCTAACTCTGATCATTCCTCTATAGTGTCTCCTCTAAGCACTGATGCTGTCAGCTTCTACTTTATAAAGATGTATTTCTCTGACATATGGCTTTGTAAGTATTGTTTAGTATTTTTCTTATGTGAATGTGTTCTGCTTCCCCAATGAGGCTGTTGCATCCTTGAGGAAATGTGTCTCTACTTTTGCATTCACATACAGTTCTGCAGGTGGTCAGTTTTCAGGAAGCACTGGTGCACTGAATTTTGAGGATTCAAATGCCCAGGAAGCACATATTCATAGAAATCTTAATTTTAGCCAGAGAAAGAATGAAACTACTAAATTTCCAAGCATGGTTTGCAAGCTCTTCCCACCCTTGCATCTAAGATCCTGAGCTTTCCACTAAACAGAATTAGAGTAAAATATTTGTTTGGTTTTTCCCTGATCATTATTTTAGTTGGTTGTAGGAAAGCTCATGGGCATGATGCTTGCCTTAGGGGATGAGCACAGGGAAGACAGGCAAAGAAAATTTTGCGCACTACTTGAGGCCAAATACAAACTGAGAACTAAATATAAAGTTATGGTGTTCAATATATCTTCTTCTCTAAAACCTTCTATTTTGTGTGTGACTGGGTATGGGGGCGGGGGGATAGGGAAGAAGAAAGGATGGAGGAGTGGGTGGAATAGTGTAGGTATCAGAACACTATGACCTATGGGCCAAATCTGCCTCATAGCCTACTTGTATAAATAAACCTTTTAAGGAACATAGCCATGTCCATCATTTACATATTATCTATGACTGCTTTGGGGCTGTAATGCTTAGCTGAGCAGTTGTGACCCAGATCCCATAGCCCACAAAGCCTCAAGTATTTACGTATAGCCCTGAACAGAAAATATTTGCTGAGTCCTGGACTACTACATTATGGATTTTTTTTAAAAAATACCCACTTTGTAGTATTGTTTTTATATAAAAATAAATGAAAATTGAAATGACTGTTTTCACTAGAAGTTAGAGGAATCAATGCTTTTGAGTTCATGACTCCTTTTGTGGTATGATTTGAGGCACATGCTTGTCCCAGGGTAAATGTTCTGTTTCCTGTTAGAATTTGAGGAATCTACCACTATGGACTTACCTGATTTTGGCAAAATATTTTAAAATGCAAATGTATTTGAGGGAAAATGCCCAAAATCTATGACCAGTCCCTTTTTCCTTGTGTGTGTGATTTAATCGCCTACTTTTCTTTCTGCAAGATAAGAAGGGAGAATAACAGAGTAATCACCAGAAAAGTTGAAGGTTGAACTGGAAATATAGAGGAAACACTAAAGATGAATGGAACTGATGTTACATATGTTATCTCATTGGACCTCACATCAATCCTGTGAGCTTGATAAGATTTAGTTAGCCTATCCTTAAATTAAAGAAAGCTGAGTCTCAAAGAAACTAACTGAATTGCCTAAGGATAAGCAGTTAATAAATAGCATCAGTGGTCTTCTAATTCTCACTCTAAATTCTACGTCCCCCCCATTTTACTCCATTGCCTCTTCAACATCTTTGCCATTTTCCCTGAGGCCATCATGCTAAAAGTACTTCCTCTCTGCCTTCTGGAACTTAAAATCTTTCTCATAAGAATTGTTGCTGTAACTTGGTACTACCTAAAATCCCCAAATTAATATCAAATACCCAGAATTTAAAGATATTTCTCAAATTTATTCTAGCTAGCTATTCATTGGTCAATGCAATACTACTAAATTGATGACCAGTAATAATCAGCCTGTTTTTTCAAAAGTAATACAGGACATTGCTCTATGTTAAATTACAGTTGGTACAAACCCTGAATTAAAATTAGGCAAGCCATCCTTTTAAGTAACCAAGTCTCACAATTAAGAATGTATAATAATTAGTTTCAAATTGGGGTAAATCATCAAAAACTGTTAGGTACCCTGGAAGTTATTTACATGGGAACAGATGCCTATGGAAGTTAAATGGAGTGTGGAAATGTCACAGCATACTGCAAAAGAAGAGATGAATTAACAAAATGATCACATCTCAAGCTATGTCTGGAATGAAATATAATTTTTATATATTTTCCGAGATTCCTATTTTCAGTAGTAGAAGACAGGAGAAAGTTCGAGATAGTTATTTTAAACTATGATCACAAAGAATATCATACAAATATATCTAACTTCTGTAGCAAAGAAGAAACTATATATACATAAGACAGAAATCAGTAACAATAATTTTAAAATATGTAAAATGATTGCTGCATATAAATTACCAATAGGCTAATATTAAAATTAAAGCCTATTCCACAAGATACTGAGCCCCCAACTTCATGTAGGATGTCTGTCATTCATACACTCAGACAGATGGTTTCCATAATGGTGGCAAATGTCAGAGCCTATCAGGCATTTCTTTGAATTATACCAAGATCAGTGAAATCTCATTTTAAGCCCATTCCTGCTCCATTTTCAGATAATTGAGGTCAGTTACAAAAAGCCACTCTCTTATACTCTTTAGTTTAGACCTGCTATATTGTCTCTAGTGTGTCTCCGATTACCTTGGCATAGAAAGTGATATTTAATCCTATACTATTGGTCAACTTTGAAATGTCCTAATTAAACTTTCACATTCCACGGGTGCCTAATTAGCATTGGAACAGTCTAATTTAAGTATGCTTTCCTATTTGGACTTCAGTTGTCTCAATTTAGAGCAAGGCAAGAAGCTTTAATAATTTACATATTAGCTATTGGAAATTATTTTTCATTTGCAAAATGAATGATATTTTGATATATAGTCAATGGTTAGAAAGAATGAACCTCTCACCCTGCGTTGAGCAGGTAAAACCCTCTTCATGGCCATCGTCACCTAGGATTCCATTTAGCCAAGTGTGCTGCCTTTAACAAATATTCTGTGTTGTTATGCCCATAATTAGCTAAACCTGGCCACCAAAATGTACTTCATGTGCCTCAAGTGAATCTTTCATGCAGGCTTCTTGTCAGAGAGACTAAAAAGGCAGAGGGGTAGAACTTCATAAATGTACAAGGACAGACCATGTTTGTTTGCTACTAAATGATGGCATGTTTGGCAGAATTTGGCTTGAGACTTTTTTTACAATTAATTTCATAAAGGAAGGGAGAGGGAGAGAGAGATAGAAACATCAATGATGAGAGAGAATCATTGATTGGCTGCCTCCTGCAGGCCCCATACAGGATATTGAGCCTACAGCCCGGCCATGTGTCCTGAGAATTGAACCATGACCTTCTGCTTCAATACTCAACCACTGAGCCACGCCAGTCAGGCTTGAGACTTTAATACACTACGTGGAAGTGAGAATGCAGGGAGGAAAGCTTATGTCAAAGAAATGTTGATATCAACCTTCCTCCTTAGCATAACCCTTCCATTTTTAACAGACTTTGGATTTCACATATGGTCCAGAGGTTGATATACACATCACTAAAAATCTATAATAATAAAAGGATAAAATGCTAATTAGACTGGACAGCCAAACAACCTTCCGGACATCCTTTGGGATGAAGTTGTGGTGGCAGGGGCTGAGGCAAAACTGGTTAGAGGCCATTAGGCAGACAGGCGAGCAGTTAGGGGAGGTCAGGCAGGCAGGCAGAGTGGTTAGGGGCAATCAGGCAGGCAGGCGAGCAGTTAGGGGAGGTCAGGCAGGCAGAGTGGTTGGGGCAATCAGGCAGGCAGGCAGAGTGGTTATGGGTGATCAGGCAGGCAGGCAGGTGAGCGGTTAGGGGCCAGTGGTCCCAGGTTGCGAGAGGGATGTCTGACTGCTGATTTAGGCCCAAGAGAGGGTGCAGGCCAGACTGAGGGGCCCCTCTCCCCTGTGCACAGATTTTGTGCACCAGGCCTCTAGTGGATATAATAAGAAATTAAAAGAGAATAAAATGAAATCACTTATTTGAAAAATCTGGTGGTATATGGATACTTGAATAAAAAAACACACAACACAGTAAATTGGCTTGAGTCTATTTAAGCAAGGCCCCAATTAATTCTAATGTCTTTTTATAGCCTCTTAACTGGTATCCTCACCTCTAGCTTCTCCACATTTTAATCTAAAATCGTCTTACTAAAAATGATCCCTGAATGCTAACTTATCTTCTGCAGATACGAGGTCCTCATTAATTGGAGTGACTGTATTAATTTCCTAAGACTGCTGTGACCAATTACCACAAACTGGGTGGCTTAAAACAACATGAATTTATTCTCTCATAGTTCTGGAGGCTAGAAGTCCGAAATCAAGTGATTGGCAGGGCTATGCCCCCTGTGAAACCTGTAGGGGAGAATCCTTGCTTGCTTCATCTAACTTCTGGTGTTCGCACACCTTGGCTTGTAGATGCATCACTCCAGTCACTGCTTTGGTCATCCCAGGACTATCATCCTTCTGTATCTATGTGTCTTATATTTTGTACTTTTAATTTTGATCTGTTTGCAATTAACCCTTACGGGAAGTATAAACTATGGATGCAAGCTTCTTTTCCCTCTCTGCCCCCCCTGCATTTCTGTCTATTTTTCCCAGCACCAGTCTTTGAATATTTTTTTCACAATTGGTTTATGATGTCAATACTTTTATATTCTCAAGTTCTGTATGAATTGTGTCTATTTCTAAAATTTTTACTCTAGTCCAACCGTGGGCAAACTACAGCCCGCGGGCCGGATCCAGCCCGTTTGAAATGAATAAAACTAAAAAAAAAAAAAAAAAAAGACCGTACCCTTTTATGTAATGATGTTTACTTTGAATTTATATTAGTTCACACAAACACTCCATCCATGCTTTTGTTCCGGCCCTCCGGTCCAGTTTAAGAACCCATTGTGGCCCTCGAGTCAACAAGTTTGCCCACCCCTGCTCTAGTCTTTCTATTTCTATGGCAATATTACACAGTAGAAATTACTGAGTCAGTTTTTCTGGTAGGGATAATTCCTCTACATTGCTTTTCTTTTTTTCAGAGTTTTCCTGTATATTCTTTTAATTTACATTATATAAAATTTGTCTTGTTCCCCACTGCCCCAAATAATCTGACAGAATCCTCTTATTTTCACTAGTTTTAAAATTGTTTCTCTTGGGCTTTCCAAATATAACATTGTACATCTGAAAATAGTGATAATTTTACCTAAACTTCGCCTTTTCCTGTTTTATTGCACTGGTAAATATCTCCCATAGAGTGTTAAATAAAAAAGGTGAGAGTGAGCATCTTTATGAATGCCTTTAGTATCTCCTCACAACTTATCGAGGTAAACTAAGGTAGATAAATATTCTCATGTTAATGACATATTCATTACTTAGTCAACATATCTTTCTTGAGCATCACATGTATACTAGGTGTTGTTGAAAGTGTTTGAGATTCTTTAAAGAACCCAAAATGCAAACATCTCTGCACTTATGTCATTTATGTCCCAGGAGAATGTTGAGGTAAAGGTTTATTGTTCTCCTTTTTGTCCTAGGCACAAGTGAAGGCTGTATTTTCCAGTATCTCTGCAGTTAGGTAGGAACATTAGCTGTCAGCAGCTTATATAGAACGTGAGTAGAAGTGACACGTGTCACTTCCAGTTCTCACCATGCTCTTTCTCTTTGCTCATTGGAAGACTAGCTAGGGTACTTCCAGCAAGGAATTCCAAGGATGCCCTGGGGAAAGTAGTCTTACAAGGGGAAGGTGCCTGGATGATTGGTGCCACTTGGAGGTTGGAAGTAAAATTAAATGAAATATATATAAATCAATGACTGTTATACAATGTATAAAACAATCAATTAAAATACAATGATAGAAAATGTCACATTTACAGTAGTTTTAAGAAAGAAAAATGCTATAGAAATTAAATCTAATGAAAATTCATTAAGACCAATATGAATAAACAACAACCTTAAAGCACATTCGAAAAACAAAAAAAAATGTATATGAACACATAGGAAGACTTAGCATATATTTTGATTGACAAAACCTCATAGGACATCAATCCACTTTGAGAAGATGTGTGCATATGGTAGGGTTGCCAACTTGTCCTGATTTGCTCAGGAATTTCCTGGTGTTATCACAGAAAATTTCATATTTTAAGGAAATCAATTAGTTCCAGGCAAACTGGGAGGACTGGTCATCCCAACACAAAGGTATTTACTGTAGCATTCTTTGTAAGAGAAAAAGGCTAAAATCCCTCAAAAGTTCATCAAATGTGCACTGTTTGAATAAACATGGCACATCTATACAACAAAACACTGTAGCAGGTTGGAGAGACAGAGTGAAAGGAGAACAAATACATTTGATTGCTATCCATTTCTATTAAGTGATTTGTGAGGCTTATTGCACGAAATAAAGAGAGAAATAGAGGAAAGAAAGATCAGAAGAGAATGTTCATTATATAAATGTTGTATAAGAAATTTAATGAAATATGAATATTTACATATATATGTACATATATGTAATAATAAAAAAGAAACTGAAACAAATGACCTGTGTATCCATTTGGTGGCATAACCACAGGTAGAGGAATTATTTCAAAAAACTTTGAAATATAGTATTTTGACTGAATATTCCTAGTAGGATGTATCCCAAAGACAAAAGAACATCAAATACATCTTTAACTTCATTTAGTAGACTTATTGTTGACAATAAAAATAGTATTGTCATTTTGCATTTATACACAGGATACTACACACATACACACAAATGTGTGCACGCACACACACACACACACACACACACAGTTGAACCATATGACATTTCTATTCTGTAACTATTGATATCTAAAAATGTTACTTTAAGATAATTAAGCCTAAAAGATACAGAAGAAGAAGGGGAAGGAAAAGAAAGCACCTCTGCAGATTGGTTGGATAAAATAAGGACTGAGAATTGACCACTGGTTTTAGAGATATTGGAGGTCACTGGTGAACTTGACAAAAATGTTTGCGTTGAAGTAGTGAAGTGGAGGTACAAAATCAAGTGAATTGGTTTTAAGAGAAAATTGGAAGAAAGATAAGTATACGCAACTTTTTTGGAGAGGTTTTGCTTCCAAAGAGAACACAGAAATGGGATAGAAGCTACTCTGGGAGGAAGCATTTTTATAAGATGAGAGATAATACAGCATGTTTGTATGCTGAGCAGAATGATCTAGTAAAGAGAGAAAAAGTGATGATATATGCTAGAATGAAGATAATTTTTGGGAAAATGTTTCTGAGTAGGTGAGAGGTATGCTAGAAATTGGCCATTTCTGACAGATGTGGGACCCCTCTAAGAGGCACCATCTGCTTTATTTCCCATTGACCTGGCAGATGCTCTCACAAGTACGCTCCAGTCTGAGGCTTTTTCTGTTTAATTCTCCTTCCTCCTCATTTCACTTCGGAGGTGTCAGATCTACATCAAAGTCTGAAGCTTCTCTCTCCTTTCTCTTGCTCCATCACACTTTATCTTTCTCAGGCAATTCTCCAATAGATCTTATGCACTTGAAATCCTGTCTTGACATGGGCTTCTTGCAGAACCAAGATTAACTCACCCTGTGCAAGTGTCTTCAATAGTGCTTCATTAAAAGCCATTTGATAAAATTTTAAAAACTATATTTTTATTGATTTCAGAGAGGAAGAAAGAGGGAGAGATGATGAGAGAGAATTATTGATCAGCTGCTTCCTGCACGCTCCACACTGGGGATCAAGCCTGCAACCCAGGCATATGCCCTGACCAGGGAATCAAACCTCGACCTTCTGGTTCATAAGTCAATGCTCAACCACTGAGCCATGCCTGCTGGGCAGGATAAAATTTTTCTATGTAAGTCCAACATTTTATATGCTTTCTTTTTTAGTTTGGTAAATTACATTTTCTTAGAAAATTATCTATTTCATCCCAATTTTGAAGTTGTTTATGTCTAGTTGAGCAAAATAGCCTTTTTATGATTCTTTTAATTTTCTTGCTTATTTGTTATTTTATTAATTTTTATTTCTTATTTTATGTGTGCTTTTCCCCCTTGTCATGATTTGGTTTTCTCAAAGATGATATATTTCATTATTAATAAAGAGAGAGTTTTAAATTAATGCCATTGATATCAGCTTTTATCTTTATTATTTTCTTATAATTATTTTATTCTCTTATTTATTGTGATTTTCTCATATTTTAGGCAGAAAAAAGTAAATATTTAATTATTTATTTGTATTCCTTCCAGTTATACCCGATGGGTCTTTTTACAAAATTTTAAATGATTATTTTCTGCATATTTTGCAATCTTTTCCTCTTTGACTCAATTGATATATGAAAGCATTGAAAAGGTTTTAGTAAGTAAGGGCTTTTCCTTTCTTGGTTTTGTTATTAAGGTCTAGATATATTCTCATCAGGGAAAGGTTGTATTTCTCCTATTTCTACATTTTGCAGTTTGTTGAGATTTTCTTTGTGACTAACATATTGTGGATTTTAAAGAATATTTTAAGATTTTTAAGAATGGGTATTTGAAAAGAATTTGTATTTTCTTTAAGTAGTATAGTATCTGGTTTGTTTTATATTTTAATTAAATATTCTATTTTGATATGCTACTTCCTTGGTGAATTTTTGGTCCATTTTATGTGTTATGAACCAAGAGAGGTAAATTAATATCTCCTATCATCACTATTATTTTGTCTCTGTTCTTTTATTATTTGTAGTATTCCCTTTATTGATGTTTGCTACATCAGGACCTAGGGCAGGCTGCCCCAAGGTACCCTGTAATGACATATTGATTATTTTAAACGAAAACCACCTGAGAAGCAGCAAGAGTGGGAGGAGCTCTCTGACTCTCCTCTGTTCCCCTAAAAGCAGGAGATAAATCTTTCATATGATAGGTGCGCTCCCTGCTCACGAGCATTGAGACAACCCATTACAAGAGTTATATTATAAAATGCAGAGTCAAAAAAGCCTGCATAAGCATCTTTACTAATTTACTACCTAAGCCAAACTTGGCTTAGATTTCTTTATTTTTTTTAAATTTTCAATTACAGTTGACAGACAATATTATATTAGTTTCAGATTTACAACAATATGATGATATATACACAAGTTATACACACATATATACATGCCTTATGAAGTGATCTGAGCACCATCTTTGTTCTTTCAATTTCTCACAAATTTATTGTTTCTTTGTCTAAAAAAGGTAGGGGGGATTGTCCCCCTGCCTGACACTGTTATCTGATGTATTCCTAAGTATTATATCTTCATTGTGAATTTTACCATTACATTTTATAAAATAACTTCCTTTGTCTTCTTTAAAACTTAAGACCTGAATTCCACTTAAACTAATATATTAAGACCAGTACCTGATTTATTTTGTGTTTGAACTTATTTATTTAACTTTGCCATCCATTTATTAGTTAATTTTGGGGTACCTCTGTTGAACAGAATTGATTGAACATAATTATTGGTTTATGATACATTATCATTACAAACATATGCTTGGCATTTATTTGTTTATTTATTATATAATGAACACCCAGGAACCTACTACTCAACCCAAGAAGAGATCTTTAAAAGTATCTTACTACTTATAAGATTCTTCTTTACTGCATTCCCCTGCTTCCATTCCCCTCTACCTTCAGGTATACTGACTTTGGTATTTATCATACTCTTATGTTCAACAGTTTAAATATATTTTATTTTTATTATTTTTGAATTTTTTAAGTGGGTATTATGCTATTTGAGGATGGGGATACAGGGAGACTTAAACAAATTGTGTGTCATAGTTGTTAACAATCTACCATAGGGAGGCCACATAGTATGGGACATGAATCATCACTTTCTCTAGTGTATCCACGCTGTGTACACTGCATCACCTCATTTCATTTCATCATATAGGCATTGTATCATCACACATCATCACAGGAAGGGTGAGGACAGTACAATAAGGTATTTTGAGAGAGATTGTATCTCAGGGCTTGTGTTCCAGTAACCCTTGTTTCCCTGAATAATGGCTCCAAAGCACAAGCATAGTGATGCTGGCAATTCTGATATGCCAAAGAGAAGCTATAAAGTGCTTCCTTAGAGTGAAAAGGTGAGAACATTTTGAGAGAGATATTTTGAGAGAGACTATCTTCACATACTTTTATTAGATTATATTGTTATAATTATTATATTTTATTATTATTGTTAATATCTTATTGTGCCTAATTTATAAATTAAGCTTTATAATAGGTATTTTGTATGTATGTATAGAAAAAAAAACCCTATATAATAAAACCCTAATGTGCAAATTGACCAAATGGCAGAACGACCAGTCACAATGATGTGCACTGACCACCAGGGGGCAGGCGCTCAATTCAGGAGCTGCCCCCTGGTGGTCAGTACACTCCCACAGCGGGAGCACCACTCAGCCAGAAGCCAGGCTCATGGCTGGCAAGTGCAGTGGCAGTGGCAGGAGTCTCTCCCACCTCCATGGCAGTGTGAAGGACGCTTTGGGGGATGTCCCACAGGGAGTGAGCCTAAGCTGGCAGGAAGACATCCCCCGAGGGGTCTCAGACTACAAGAGGGTATAGGCCGGGCTGAGGGACCCACCACTCCAGTGCATGAGTGCCTCTAGTCATAGTGTATATAGATTTCAGCACTATCTAATCTATGGTTTCAGGCATCCACTGGGGGCTTGGAACATATCACCTGCACATAATGGAGGACAACTGTATACTAGTCAGCTATTTATTTATTTATTTAGTTAGTTAGTTTTATTGTCTGAGTTTTACATATGTCTCCTTTGTCCCCACTTGACACCCCCCCCAGGCATTCCCACCCGGGACAAGCCCCCACTGCCCTCCTGTCTGTGTCCATTGGTTATGCTAATACACATGCATACAGGTCCTTTGGTCACTCTCTACCCCCCCCACCACCACCATTTGTGTCTGGACCTATTCTTGTTCATCAAATTAGGGTGATCATTATATCCCACATATGAGTGAGATCGTATGATATTTATCTTTCTCCAACTGACTTATTTTGCTTAGCATAATGCTCTCCAGTTCCATTCATGCTGTTGCAAATGGTAAAAGTTCCTTCTTTTTATAGCAGCATAGGATTCCATTGTGTAGATGTCCCACAGTTTTCTAATCCACTCATCTGCTGATGGCCACTTAGGTTGTTTCTAAATCTTAGCTAATGTAAATTATGTTGCTATGAACATAGGGGTGTATATATCCTTTCTGAATGGTGTTTCTGGTTTCTTGGGATATAGTCCTAGAAGTGGAATTACTGGGTCAAATGGGAGTTCCATTTTTAACTTTTTGAGGAAACTCCATACTGTCTTCCACAGTGGCTGCACCAGTCTGCATTCCCAGCAGCAGTGCATGAGGGTTCCTTTTTCTCCACATCCTTGCCAGCACTTGTCTTTGGTTGATTTGTTGATGATAGCCATTCTGACAGGTGTGAGATGGTATCTCATTTTGATTTGCATATCTTGGATGATTAGTGACTTTGAGCATGTTTTCATATGTCTCTCGGCCTTCTGTATGTCCTCTCTCAAAAAGTGTCTATTTAGGTCCTTTGCCCATTTTTTGATTGGATCATTTATCTTCCTTTTGTTGAGTTGTATGAGTTCTCTGTAAATTTTGGAGACTAAGCCCTTATGTGAAATATCATTGGCAAATATGTTCTCCCATGCAGTGGGCTTTCTTGTTGTTTTGTTGATGGTTTCTTTTGCTGTGCAGAAGCTTTTTATTTTGATGTAGTCCCATTTGTTTATTTTCTCCTTAGCCTCCATTGCCCTAGGACAGTGATGGTGAACCTCTGACCCGCGTGTCAGAGGTGACACGCGAACTCATTTTTTTGGTTGATTTTTCTTTGTTAAATGGCATTTAACTATATAAAATAAATATCAAAAATGTAAGTCTTTGTTTTACTGTGGTTGCAAATATCAAACAATTTCTATATGCAACACGGCACCAGAGTTAAGTTAGGGTTTTTCAAAATGCTGACACGCCGAGCTCAAAAGGTTCGCCATCACTGCCCTAGGAGATGTGTCAGTAAAGATACTGCTATGGCATATGTCTGCTATTTTGCTGCCTATGAAGTCTTGTAGGATTTTTATGGTTTCCCATCTTACATTTAAGTCCTTTAGCCATTTTGAGTTTGTTCGTTTATGGTGTAAGTTGGTGATCTAGTTTCATTTTTTGCATGTATCTGATCAAATTTCCCAGCACCATTTATTGAAGAGACTGTCTTGACATCATTGTATGCTCTTGCCTCCTTTGTCAAATATTAATTGAGCATATGGCTTGGGTCGATTTCTGGGTTCTCTGTTCTGTTCCATTGGTCTATATGTCTGTTCTTGTGCCAGTACCAGGCACTTTTGAGAACCATGGCTTGGTAATATAGATTGATATCTGGTATTGTGTTTCCTCCAACTTTGTCTTCTTTCTCAGGATTGCTGTGGCTATTTGGGGTCTTTTTTTTATTCCAGATGAATTTTTGGACAGGTTGTTCTAGATCTTTTAAGTATGCCGTTGGTATTTTAATGGGGATTGCATTAAATCTATAGATTGCTTCGGGTAGTATGGACATTTTAATGATGTTGATTCTACCAATCCATGAACATGGTATGTTCTTCCATTTGTTTATGTCTTCCTCTGCCTCTTTTTTCAATGTCATGTACTTTTCCAAGTACAGGTCTTTTGCCTCCTAAGTTAAGTTTATTCCTAGACACCTTAATTTTTTTGGTGCAGTGGCAAATGGGATTTTTTTTTAATTTTCTCTTTCTGTGAATTCACTATTTGTATATATAAAAAAGGCATATATTTCTGGGTGTTAATTTTGCTTGCTGCTGCATTGCCAAATTCATTTATTAAGTCTTGTAGTTTTTTTGATGAACTCTATGGGGTTTTCTATGTACAGTATTATGTCATCTGTGAATAATGACAGTTTTACTTCTTTTCCAATTTAGATGCATTTTATTTCTTCTTCTTGTGTTATTGCTATGGCTAGCACTCCCAGTACTATATCTTACAGGAGTGGTGAAAGTAGGCATCCCTGTCTTACTCCTGTTCTCAGGGGAAATGTGTTTAGTTTTTGTCCATTAAGTATGATGTTGGCTGTATGTTTGTCATATAAGGCTTTTATTGTGTTTAGGTATGATCCTTTTATTCCCACTTTGCTTAGAGTTTTTATCAAGAAAGGGTGTTGGATTTTATCAAATGCTTTTTCTTCATCTATTGATATGATTATGTGATTTTTGTCTCTCAGTTTGTTGATGTGATATATCATGTTTATTGATTTGCGGATATTGTACCATCCTTGCATCACCTGAATAAATCACACTTGGTCATGGTGTATGATCTTTCTAATGTAATGCTGAATCTGATTTGCTAAAATTTTGTTGAGGATTTTAGCATCTATGCTCATCAAGGATATTGGCCTGTAGTTCTCTTTTTTGTGGTGTCTTCATCTGGTTTTGGAATTAGGGTAATGATTGCTTCATAGAAAGATCTTGGACGTGTGCCTTCTTCTTGAATTTTTTGGAATAGACTGAGGAGGACAGGGTTTAATTCTTCTTTGAATGCTTGGTAGAACTCCCCTGTAAAGCCGTCTGGCCATGGATTTTGTTTGCTGGAAGATTTTTTTTAAAAAATATATTTTATTGATTTTTTACAGAGAGGAAGGGAGAGAGATAGAGAGTTAGAAACATCGATGAGAGAGAAACATCGATCAGCTGCCTCCTGCACATCTCCTACTGGGGATATGCCCGCAACCCAGGTACATGCCCTTGACCGGAATCGAACCTGGGACCTTTCAGTCCGCAGGCCGACGCTCTATCCACTGAGCCAAACCGGTTTCGGCTGCTGGAAGATTTTTGATCACTGCTTCGATATCTTTGGTAGTTATTGGCCCATTCAGGTTTTTTCATTCTTCCTAATTGAGTTTTGAGAGCTTGTATTTTTCTGAGAATATATCCATTTTGTCTAGATTGTCCATGTTGGAATAGAGTTGTTCATAGTATTTTTTCATAATCGTTTGTATTTCTGTGGGATCGGTTGTTACTTCACCTCTTTCATTTCTACTTTTGTTTATTTGGGCCCTCTCTATTTGCTTCTTGGTGAGCCTGGCTAGAGGTTCATCCATATTGTTTATCCTTTCAAAGAACAAGCTCTTGCTTTTGTTGATTTTTCGTATTGTTTTTTTGGTCTCTATGTCGTTTATTTCCATTCTGATCTTTATTGTTTCCTTCCTTATGCTTATGCTGGGCTTCTTGTTGCTCTCTTTCTAACTCTTTGAGTTGTAGGGTTACATAATTTATTACCATTTTTTCTGGCTTATTGAGATAAGCCTGTAGAGCTATAAACTTCCCTTTCAAGACTGCTTTCACTGTGTCCCATAGTGTGGGGAGCCGGCATGGCCATGGCATACTCAGCCCCAGGGCGCCTTATGTGCCATGCCAGCTCAGCCTGGTTCAGTGACCCTGAGTGGGGGGGTGAAAGGATTGAGAAAAGAAGGACAAGAGAATGAAAGCTGGGTCTCGGTGGGACGCTGCTCCCTAATGAGGAGACAGCGCCCACAAGCCATGTCTTTATTTTATAGCAGATGCCACGAGGCAAAGTAGGGGCATGATCAAGTTGTTTACAGCATTCTCGTGAGTTTCAGCCTCACTCAACTACATGCACCCAAACTCTATCACAAGGCACATGGGGCTACGTGTTTGGACCATAATTTCAAGCTTACAACCACAGCCGTTGGCTATAATTGTGCTGGGGAGGGCCCTGCCCTCCAGCTGGGACTTGTACGTGGCAATGAGAGGACCCTGTCCCTTCATTAGTCCGAAGCTTGAACCTGGCCAAAACACCATAACTGCATCCCACACCATAGGTTTTCTATTGTTGTGTTTTCATTGTCATTTGTCGCCATGATGCTTTTTATTTCTTCTTTGATCTCCTTGGTAACCCAATCATTGTTTAATAGCATGCCATTTAGCCTCCAGGTGTTTTATTTTTTTCATTGTTTTTCATTGTAGTTGATTCATAATTTATGCCATTGTGATATGAGAAGATGCTTGATATAATGTCTATCCTCCTGAATTTGAAGAGACTTTGTCTGTGTCCCAATATATCATCTATCTTTGAAAATGACCCATGTGTGCTTGAAAAGAATGTGTATTTTGTGGCTTTGGAGTGAAATGTTCTGAAGATGTCAATTAATTCCACCTGATCTAGAGAGTCATTTAGGATTGGTGTTTCTTTGCTGATTTTTTGTTTAGAGGATTTCTCCAGTGGGTAGTAAAGTCCCCTACTATGACTATATTGCTGTCAATCTCTCCCTTGATATCCTCCAGAAGTTTTTTGTTTTTTGTCTTTTGTTATGTATTTGGGTGCTCCTGTATTGGGTGCATATATGTTTACCAGAGTTATATCTTCTTGTTGAATTGCTCCCTTTAGTATTATGAAGTGGCCTTCCTTATCTCTTGTTA
This sequence comes from Myotis nattereri, assembly GCF_964212035.1. Classification (NCBI taxonomy): domain Eukaryota; kingdom Metazoa; phylum Chordata; class Mammalia; order Chiroptera; family Vespertilionidae; genus Myotis; species Myotis nattereri. The sequence continues at coordinate 19,684,336 of NC_138078.1, read as the reverse complement.
CAGCCTTCACTTTGAGGTCTAATTTGTCAGATATAAGTATTGTTACCCCAGCTTTTTTTTATTTCCATTCACCTGAAAAACCTTTTTCCATCCCTTCACCATCAGCCTGTATGAGTCCTTTGTTCTAAGGTGGGTCTCCTGTAGACAGCAGATATAAGAGTTATGTTTCCTTATCCACTAAGCTACCCTATATCTTTTGATTGGGGCATTTAATCCATTTACATTTAAAGTTATTAATAGGTACTTGTCACCATTTTTATTCCTTATGCCTGTGTTCCTTCTTCCCTTCCTATTCCTTCTTTTTACAGCAGTCCCTTTACCATATTTTGCATTGCTGGTTTGGTGGTAATAAACTCCCTTAGTCCTTTTTTGTCTGTGAAGCTCCTGATTTCACCCTCAACTTTGATTGATAGCCTTGCTGGGTACAGTATGCTTGGATTCAGACCCTTGCTTTGCATGACTTTGTTTATTTCATTCCATTCCCTTATTGCCTGATGTGTTTCTGTTGAGAAATCCGTCAGTAGTCTGATGGGAGATCCCTTGTAAGTAACTTTCTCTCTGGCAACCTTTAAGATTCTTACTTTGTCTTGGTGTTTTCTAATTTAATTATAATGTGTCTTTGTGTCAGTCTTTTGGGGTTCATCTTATTTGTGACTCTGTGAGCTTCTTGGACTTGTGTGAGAGTTTTCTTCTTCCCAATATCAGGGAAGTTTTCTGTCATTATTTCCTCAAACAGGTTTTCTATTCCTTGCTCAGTTTCCTCTCCTTCTGGGACCTCTATTATGCAGATGTTGTTTCGTTTCATGTTGTCCCAAAGTTCCCTTAGGGTCTCCTCCTGATTTTTAACACATTGTTTGCGGGTAGTTTTTATCACATACTAACAGGTGGCACGGGCCATTTTTGCTAATTTTTTGCGCAAATGGCAACGTTCAGTAAAATTATGATAACTTTAGTTTACGTATTTATACATTACCTGCATTCTACCGCTAGTCTATAAAAAACATATCCCACGTCTATAAAATACATGTCCCGCTCTCTACTACCAGTCAACGTAAAACGTATAAATACGTTTCCTGCATACAATGTGTTAAGCTTTTTTCTAGATGCTGCTCTGCTTGGTTATTTTTTTCCTACCTTGTCTTCTAGCTCACTGATCTTGTCCTCCACTTCTTATAGTCTACTATTGATGCTTTCTATTATGTTCTTTATTGCAGTGATGTCATTTTTCATTTTCTTTTGGTTCTTATACATATTGATGAATTTATCTTCCAACCTTTTCAGCATCCATGTGATCATTGCTATGAATTATTTCTCTGACATATTGCTTGCCTCCATCTCATTTACTTCATTTTCTGGTGATTCCTCCTTTTCTTTTGTATGGGAGTTGTTTCTTTGTCTCCCCATGTTCGCTCCTCTCAGGGTGTCTGGTTATGTAGCTCTGTCTCCCCTGTGTTGACTTAAAGGCAAAAAATACAACACAACAAGACACAACGCACAGGGCACCAAACAAAAATGTATTCACAATACCAATAAGACCAAACAAAGGTTACCACCAGAGATAAAAGAATTAGGGGAGAGAAAAGAGTTCAAAAATGATATTGAGAAAAGGAAAAAAATGTAAGAGAGAAAAGAAAGAGAGGAAAAAAGTTGGGGAGGGGAATGTATGTATATGAGGAGAAAACTCCAAAAAAAACCAACAACTAATCCAAAAAATGCAAACAACAAACAACCAAACAAAAAACACCCAGCTGAATCTCTCTTCAGGTGATCTTTCTGTCACAGATTGCTTCACCAGCTGTGTTTAATTTGCCCCAATTCCGGGTGGATGTTATTTGATTCAGCTGTTCCTTCTATCTGCTCTGTGAGAAGGCACAGGTTCCGTCTGTGTATTCAGTGCCACTTTGTCTCCTCCTGGACAAAATTTTTAGGCACCCACAGGCTAGAGTCTCAGTGTTTGTGGGTTCGCAGCTGAGGCAGCTAGTCCCTGGGCATTGTGATTGTAGGGCCCCAGGAGGTATCTGAGGCCTCCCCATTGAAGGTAAAGCTTGGTTTCCAATCACACCTGCTCCCCCCTTCAAGATAGTGCATTCTCTGTGACAGAGCTGCCTCCTCCGGGAGAGATTTCAGCAGTAGTAGAGGTTGCCTGGCCAGGGGAGCCTGGTCCGCCAGTCCCAAACAGTCCTGTGGAATATAGCTGTTCTTCACTCACAAATACAGACACTCCCCGCATATCCACACACTCTCCTTTCACTCTCTCACTCACACACTATCTTGCAGCCTGCCATCCCATCAGCCACCATCTTGGATCTCCTCTAGCCAGCCATTTTTAATTCACCGACTCTTCTACACTACTTTTGTATAACTTGCTAATGGCACTTTACTTCATTTTTCCAAAAAAGGCATCTTAGAATTTATACACATTTTTCCACTAAGGTGATTTTTTAACTCTTCAAGTCACAAAATTTAGCACTGAGTAGTTTCTTACACATTTTCTTGGTGAATTACTCCCCCCCCCCAATGGAATTTATACAGGATGGTTCAATATATGAAACCATAAATACTGATAAAATTTTTATAATATAAATATTTTCATGGAGATACAGAAGGCATACCAATGTGCTCAAATAAAACATGTAAAGTTTATATATATAAGAAAATTAGCAGCAAAAAAAAAGTCATTTTCTTTTTCATGAATTCTATTCATAGAGCACAAAACATCCCCCCCCCCATTGACTCTTTTACCCCATTTATTCATTGAAATTGAAATAGCTTGTTACATTGTATACAAATTAGACAATTTTCAGCTGGAGTTTTAATTTTAAAAAGAAATTTTTTTTAAAACCTTAAATTAAAATATATCACTAATTTATATAATAAGGCCTTTTTAATGTAGCAGTACCTTCTTAATCACCAGAGTACTTAAAATATAAATATGCCATAAGTGCAATTCTAAATTCAGTTGAATTTTTAAAACTGTCCAATAAACTCATAAGTAGTGAATGTCCAAACAAATCAATTTTCTGGGTGAGGAGTGGCAAATGAGTAGGTATGTGAATGACTATTGACAGCACATTATTGTCAAGAAAATCAAACTGAGGAAGAATGGAAAAGTAATAAATAGAAAGGGTAAGCCTGAAACCAGTAGGGGAGGAAATAACATGAGAAGGAAAGGGATTGGGGTGGCTGGCTGAAAGGCTGAGTAACTGAGAAATAAGGGGAATGAAGTAATATGAAATTATGATACAAATGCTTCCTTTCACTGATACAATGTTTTGTCATTCTCACAATAACTCTTTAGGATAAACAGCAAAGCTCTAGTTGTGGCATTTTATAGAAGAGGCAACTGAAGTCACAGACAAGTCATAGGAATGATGGAATTGGGACAAAAAGTGGGAGCAGTAGAATCCTAGAGAGGAGAGGTTTTTCCCTCAGAGGTATCAGAATAAACCATCTTGTCCAATGGCATTCAAATGTTTGCAATGAAACCCAAAGGTGAGATCTGTTAGTCTGTACACATTTAAAAAAAGAAAAAGCAATATCTATACCATCTTGGAAAAGTTCAGAATAAGAAAAAAATGTTTTCCATAAGAGTACAGTATTTTCAAGACCTCCTTTGAAACTGATGGGGTTCAGAATGTGTCACTTTGGCTTGCTGAATATCTTGAGCTGAAGACAGTAAAAGCCCAAAGAAGTCTGGAAGAGCTCTTTACCTAAAAGAATTTGGATAGGGTGCCTGTACCAGGAAGAGAGTTATTACCAAAGATAACTTTTTTTACATCAGAAAGACTTCTCTGCATGGAATGGCAAACATTTGTTTACCAACTTTTGTTGTTCTTCTCTCCTATGAATTGTTGTCTTTATCCCCCTTGTAATGCCAGACACCTACCCCCTCCTCCTTAGTTTAGGATACTATGTATATATGCCTCAATTGCCTGTCTGAGAGTCTCATATCTTTGGGGTCCCCCCCAAATTAAAATCTGTTTTTCCCTTGTTAATCTATCTTATGTCAGTCTAATTATTAGGCCAACAAAAGAACCTAGAAGGGGAGAAGGGAATAGTTTTTTTCTCTCCTACACTACAGTGGGGGCAAATTGCTCCATTTGACAAGTGCTGGAGAGCAGGGGAATGTGTGTGTGTGTGTGTGTGTGTGTTTATGTCCCAAGCTAGAGCATGTGGATTTTGCTTGTAAGAGTGATATGGGCAGAAATAGAATAGTGGGACCAGTTATAATTGTAAGAAATATTAAGCATGCTCTGTTAACCATGATTGTTTTATTCTGATTAAAGAAGGCACATTCTAACCCACCTGGGAGTTGCATGTGGGACCTGGGAGCTCACCTGGAAAAGTGGCCCATCCTCCCTATCCAGGAGCTGCCTATTATTTTGGAAAGATTACCAACCTTGTTGCAGAAACCAGAGCCACCAGCCCTTTGAAGACTCCCAGCCCTTTGCACATTGCCAGCCCTTTGCATACTTGCAGGCCTTTGCAACTCTCCAGCCTGCATTACCTGTAAACTGCCCACTTGGCATACCCTTTTGCCTACTTCCCCATGTAATCTTTGTCCTCCTACCCAATATAAGCAGTTGACTTATGGTGGGGTGCAGAGCAGATTTTTGTGGATGACCATCTGCTTTCCCATCCTGCCGACAGTATTGGAATTAACACTCATATATGATTCAACCCTGTCTCTGCTGAATTGGCTCAAGTAGTGACAAGAAGCAGCCCGGACCCATTGATTGTCTTGTTATAAGAGTGCTTATACATGAAAAGATTCTGTGTACCTGTTTGTCTCTATTGTCATTGAAGAGTCAAAGTATTTCCTATGAGCCAATGCAATTGCATATGCAATATAGATTGTTTGTGGGGATGCTCTAGTGTTTTAAAACTCGCCGAAGCATTAGAAAGTTTGATGAATCTGATGAAAAGCATTAAAGTGATCATTAAGTTATAGGAAAAAGGGTGAATATTTCAGACATTGAACAGCATAACTTCCCCCTCCCCTGCAAAACATTTGTTGAAACATTTGGTCAAATCCATGTCTATCACTTCTACCAGGTGCAAGTAAATCCAGCACTACTAATTTGGAGCTGAATCAAGATTTAAAAAAATACTATATGTATATCATATTTCCAGTTTGGTTATATTAAAATACCTGAACAGAGAGGCTGGGCTTTGGGAGGCACAATGGTGACCAAGGAAGATTCTTGCTCTCTCAAATTCTTTTTGCTCTCACTATCTGGCACCAGGAGTCTCCTCATGTACTGTCTTTTTCATTAACAACCTTAAGGGAACACGACAGACATTTTTGGAAAGGAAACTCACATTCTTGGGTTCAAATATTAGGAATGGCTCTAGGAAATTTACTTATTTTTTTTCCTAATCTCACTAATTTTTGTGAAATGAAGATAGTAATAGAACCCTTGGTGTGAGGATTGAATGAAATAGGCAAGTAAAGTGTTTATCACAGTGCATGGGGAATAGTAAACCTGTAGTAAACTTTCATCATTATTATTCTTGGGGAAAGGCTATTGTCAATCCCTCTAATTATGTTTATTTGGAAATTTCATGGATCTGCCCTGTTTATGAGCTATAAAGCATTTCCTGAAAAAAAAATGTACTATTCCACTTTTCTGTTATGTAAAAGTAGTGCAAAATGAAAGGCGCACCTAGAATTTAAGAAAAAAATGTGTTCTATGATATCAGAGGCCATTTCAGCCTGGGAACACTCAAAGAACATAGTGAATTTATGGTGGACTCAAGAGGTTCTATGTTTGTCCAAGTGGTCAGAAGAATTTTACAATGCGAATGACTGTGGCTCACCATTGACAGGAACTTGGGAATAGAGTCCCTGATATTTTCAATGATGGCTCTGAAGTACAACCAAACATCTAGGAGAAGATTTTATAGAATTGAATGAAGCCAGAGACATGTGGCACATATTTGGGCTACATTTAAATAGATTCTGGAATGAATACTTAGGAGAAACATTATTCTTCTCACTTAACTTAGATCTCTTTTGGATTTTGGTAAAATTTGGCTCACTGGTGTGCTGGATGCATTAAATAAAAGACACTGCACTTTAGAATTCATATACTACAAATAAGTAATTTATCTTCTTTGGAAGCAAAAGCACATTTAGTTATATGACATTGATAGTCTTTTTTTAAAAAAATGGAACCAGTTTGATAAATTAGTCACCCATTGAGGGTTCTGATTTCTATTTGAATTGAATTCCAAGTTATCTAGACATCAGCAACTTAACTCTATGATTTAATCCCACTACTTCCTGACATCCTGCTTGCTGAGGTCAAAATAGTGAGGTAGCTTTCATGAAAACTCTAATGAAAAACATTATCTTTATCCTTTAAGTAATGATGATTCTATATTTATCTGAAGATTCATATTATAAAATCACTGGGAAAATATATTTAAGAAATTTGCCTGAATTTTATTTTGATTTGCATTTCTGCTTCTAACCCTAATCCCCGGCCTTAATTAATTCATCTTCATATTCTGTTAGAACAAAACTGCATGGTATATATGTTTCTCAATTGATGGGTCTTTCTATGTACACATTTTCGTTCCTTAACTTCCAATGATCTCTCTCCACTAATATTTAAAACAAGGTTTTACAGATAACTAAAAAACCACTTGCTATCTTTAGAGATGTTCTTATGTAGCTTTTCTTTTTGGTTAACATGAAAAAAAAATGAGGAACACTGTGTGATAAACACTATAAAGAAAGTAATCTGTTAATTATCCTGGGCTTTAGGGTATAGTAGTATTTTTACTGTATGTGGTAATGGATGGAAGTGGAGGTGGGAAACTTCATAGAAGCACTCAACTCGATAAAAAGATAACAATAACCTCAGTGTGAAATTATAATATCCTTCTTATTATTTCAGTTAAATTGGAATTGGAATTGAATTATCAATGGGTTTGTGTGGTATAGACAGTGGTCAGCAAACTGCGGCTCGTGAGCCACATGTGGCTTTTTGGCTCCTTGAGTGTGGCTCTTCCACAAAATACCGACTTCTGCGCATGGGCCACGAAGTTTCAATTGCACTGTACATGTGCGCCCGCACGTGGTATTTTGTGGAAGAGCCACATTCAAGGGGCCAAAGAGCCGCATGTGGCTTGCAAGCCACAGTTTGCTGACCACGGGTCTAGAAAATTAATGATGATAAAGAGTGCAACATCTCCCTCAGTGGGAAACTACTGTCTTCTGAGACTTTAGTTATTTGAACTAAAGTATGCAAATGAATATTTATGACTAGATAAATACCACTTACTAATCACTATGTTATCATCTGGACGACCTTCTGGACCACCACGCTATGACACCCACTGGCACCAGGCCAGCCAAGGCTGGTGTGATAGGATTGGTCGGTGGCCTGGCCATCACCCCATGATCTCCCGGCAGAGGGAGGCCTAGGCCACCGTCCAGCGGGCAATCGATCAATTGGGGTGACTCCATGATCACCCCAATGAGGGAGGTCCAAGCAACCAACCGGCAGGCTGTGGCAGGTGGGCAGGGCCTCCCTCTATGGGGCATGATCAGTCACCCTGCAGAGGGAGGCCCAGACTACCCCATGGAGGCAATGCAGCGGGTGGGCGGGACCTCCCTCTGCAGGGGCTATCCATCAAGGAGCCCTGCCCAGGTGGGTGGGCCTACCTCTTTGGGGCAATCAATCACGGGGCTCCCAGACTGTGAGAGGTCACAGGCCAGGCTGAGGGATGCCCTGCCCAGTGCACAATTTTCATTCACTGGGCCTCTAGTATCCTATATAATAAAACCCTAATATGCAAATTGACTGAACAGCAGAACGCTCAACACAGGCGCTGCCTTCTAGAGGGAAGTGACTGGCAGCCGTGATCAGGGGGTGGGACCAGCCAGTGTCAGTGGTCAGGGGGCAGGGCCAGCCAGTGGGCAGCGCCAGGATGCCAGCCAAGGTGGTGCCAGCGGGGGCCCCCTGATCACCCTGCCCACTGGTCACCTCACAGATGGCCCTGGTCACCGGCCAGGCCTAGGGACCCTACCCTATATATTGGGAACACTCTCTTAGATTTAAAAATTAAAACCTGACAGGGCTACTCTAACACTTAAAAAACAGGATGATGCAGCAATGACATGCATGGACTCTGGCTTGCACATTTTGTGGTCAGCCCTGATTCTGACACTTTTAACTGTGTGACAAAGCCAATTAACTTCTCTCTGCTTCAGTTTTTCCACCCATAAGATGGGGAAAATGGTACTACTGCCTCAGAAGGATCATTTTATGTGCTACTTTTTATAATCAGGGCAAAAAAATGTAGCTGCCCATACAACAGCAAGATGCCTTTCACCTGTATGAAAAGTATGGCCACTGGTGCATGCAGCGTCCTGGATTGTGAGAGGGATGTCTGAGTGCCGGCTTAGGCCTGACATCCCCCGAGGGGTCCCAGATTGCGAGAGCACGCAGGCTGGGCTGAGAGTCACCCCCCCCATGCATGAATTTTGTGCACTGGGCCTCTAGTACTTTATTATAATAAATGTGCAAAATGTTTCACTGAAATCTGTATTTGCATAGCAGATTTATATTTATTCCAAAATATTTTACCCTTTAGTTCACTTACATAAACTTTTTTCCATTTAAGATTAAATATAAGGACAGGGGATCAATAAAGAAGTGGTTTAAAACCTTAAAAACATACCTCCGTCTCTTTTAGTTCCTTCTCTAATGTATTAATTTTAATTCTGAAATGAGCAGTTAGAGACACTAAGAAGGTTGAAATTGAATGAGTTCATATGTTCTTTGCATCTTCTCATTTTTTTGCTGTTGCAATTAGTACTATGTTAAAATGCCTTCAAAGATAGAGAGCTGGAAATACTGATTCACTTTTGATATTTGCCTGCACACTTTTAAAAGTAGCATTCTTTCTTTTATTTTTCTTTTGGTAAAATATAATCTGCTTTTCATTTTCCTAATAATAGCTTATGAGTTCTTTATTTCCTCTCACTACTTAACTATGTTGTCAGGCTAAGCTGAGCCTCACATAGGTCTCAATATTCAAAACTTCCCATTTTATCACATTATCTTTACTGATTGTATTTCACTAACTCACCCCCCCCCCCAATAGTTTAACAGCGTTTTCCTATTCTCCCCAAAATTAGTCTCATTTATTCATTGTTTCATTGTAATCTCCCTCAGAAATAACCCCTTATTATTATCTTGTCCCAGCAGAAATCAGGGCTGAAGCAGAGAAAGCTCACACACAATCTAAATTATCAGTGATTATCTCTGTTCCCCAACCTGTAGCTAATTTGATCTTAGAAGAAGTTGGGTTTTTTTACTGACTTAATGTGTGCTGGATATCTCAAACATTTTTAAAATTATTCCAATAAAGTTATTCTATCAAAATTTGTTGCCAATTTAGAGGGTTTTAAAAAAACCTTCATGGTTGAAAGTATTACCTGTGTCCCCTTTTTCTCCCATTGACCTCTCCCAGCCTTCCTTTGCCCCCCACCCCAGGCCTTCACCATCCCATTGTCTATGTCCATGGGTTATGCATATATGCATACAAGTTCATTGGTTGATCTCTTCCCACCCTCCCCTGCCTTCCCTCTGAGGTTTGCCAATTTAGAATTTTGTGTGTGACTTTAAACAGGCGGTAGATGGTTCATTCATTCCCAACTCCATGTTGTTCACTAGGCTACAGGGGGCAGTTAAATGGGATATGGTAAAAATAGCACTGAAGGCCCTTGATTATTCTGAAAGCCCTGTTTGCTTATCTGAGATGTGATCCCATTCAAACTCTCCCACTTCACTTCAAGTTGCCTTTTCTATAAATATCAATGCCCCCTGGCTATCTTATTAGCCCATTAAGTTCCTATTAATTCCAAATTTATATATCAAAGTATAGACCCTGGATCAGCATCAACAGCAATGTCTGGGAACTCATAAGAAATGCATATTTTTGGGTTCCATGCCACCCCCCACCCCGACTTCCTGAATCAGAATCTCAGGGGGCAGGGCTGTCAATTTGTGTGTGAACAAGCCTTTTTGAGAAACACTGTCAGGTCTTATGCTTCTTATTATCCACATTGCATAGCATAGTATCTATAGAGAGTTAAGTACTCAATATTACATGCAATGATAACTTCAATTTTTTTAAGTTTTATTTTATTTATTTTTAAATATATTTTTTATTGTTGATAGTATTACAGATATCTCCCATTTTCCCTCCTTTCCCCCCCTCCTCCCAGCACCTACCCACTCTCAGGGCTAAAAGGAGGCGGGGAAGGGGGAAAGAGGAGATAACTGTAATATTATCAACAATAAAAAGTTTATTTTTATATATTTATTTTTTTAATATATTTTATTGATTTTTTTACAGAGAGGAAGGGAGAGGGATAGAGAGTTAGAAACATCGATGAGAGAGAAACATGGATCAGCTCCCTCCTGCACACCTCCTACTGGGGATGTGCCCGCAACCAAGGTACATGCCCTTGACCAGAATCGAACCTGGGACCCTTCAGTCCACAGGCCAATGCTCTATCCACTGAGCCAAACCGGCTAAGGAAAAAAAAGTTTATTTTTTTAAAAAAAAGAATGACAAGAAAAAGAAAGCTGCGGGACATTTACACTATGGAATACTGTGTAGCTGTTAAAAAGAAGGATCACTTACCCTTTGGGACAGCATGGATGGACCCGGAAAATATTAATGCTAAGTGAAATAAACCAAACTGAGAAAGACAAATATCATGTGATCTCACTTATTTGTGGAATCTAATGATAACTTCAATTCTTAATCCCCCCTTACATTCATGTCCTTTACCATGGGATTTTGCAGTTCTTCTTACTAAAGATGCATAGTCTTTTCCCACCCCTTGAATCTGTACTGATTTTATGACTTGCTTAAGCCCGTAGTAGTTTATGGTGAAAGTGATTGTATATCAGTCCTGAGTTTAGGCCTCTAGAACTGTTGGATATTTATTTGCACTTGCTCTCTTCTGTCACTAAGCTGAGTTGCTACAATCATCCAAGCTGCGGACAGTTTAGATCTTCAGACGAGGTCAGCAGGTAACTCTAGACATGTGAACAATAAACACTGTTGTAGACCACTGAGGTTTTACGGTGTTTGTTTTGAAGTGTTATTGTAGCAAGTTAGTTCTTGCTACCTCTGTACAATGAATTAAAAAAATCTAAACTTCTACCATTATCTGTGTCAGCCTACATCAAACATGGTCCAAATACCTGCTCTTTCCTGCCACTAGCTGACAGGGTCTGACCTAATCTTGCCTGCTAGATTTACAGGTGATTTTAACAATATCTTTCCTGGAACTCCCTGGGCCAAAATTCTTTCTTTTCAGAATCAGATTGATGTCAGCTGATTGCCATCCTTCAGAATGGGCTGTTTTAAACTCATGAAAGACACGAAGACAGTACATCTAAGTCAATATTATTTTGACATTCTCAGTAATCTAAAAATATTAGAACATAATTCATAGAGAAGCAACATGAGCCAAGTACCATGCAATAGGAAACTTCCTTACTAAAGTTTACATAAAGAAAAATATCTCATATCATCAAGATATGAGACCTTTTATTTTGTTGAGAGGCAAATTTGGATTTGGGCATAATTCTTTAGCTAGCTTTAAAGATGTGTGATAATTTTTCCATTCAGTCACCTGTGACTCAGCTTTCCTCCATTTGGCTTTTATTTCTTGGTCTTACAGTCAAAGCTACTGAACTGAAATCTGTCTTCTTTCTGAATAACACTTTTCAAATTATAACAATGACTTATCTTGAATAATACCTCATGAAGCAGACAGAATTGCACTTTATCCAGCTTTCACCTTGCATTCAGAGAGACATCTATTTTCTAATTAAACTCTATATTTATCTTTTCTGAGATTGACAGAGCTCATCACTATAGATTGAATATTTATTATGAAATTGTATCAATTTCTGCAGTTTTTAGAGCACCAAGAACAGGGCACTGCACAGAAGTATGTTTTGATAATAATTTAAATCCCATTGTTCTTTTGCTTAGATTTGAATTATTTGCTAAATGATATGCTAATTGCCTTAAAGAGCTACTGCAGTTTCGAAAGGCATAGAACTTTCTTTTAAGTTGCAGTGTGAAACCTAAGTAAATCTAGCTCATTGTTAGACAATAATTATCAAACTTTGGAAGTGTATAGCAACCCCCCAAAGGGAGGTAAAAGTTCAGATTCCATGACCTCACTTCCAGATATTCAGATTTATTCAGCTTGGTGGCAGGCCTGGGAATCTGAATTTTCAACCATTGCCATAGTTATTTATGACACAGTAAAGTTTTTAAAAAGTTATTCATGAGGTTCTGATATAGCTTTTCCAGAATCCACATTTTAAAACGCACTAGTATATTGCACATAGCTATTCAGAATACATTTTAAATAAAGTAATAATATATCTTTAAAAATCAAATTATCTTTTTAATGATGTCATGTAGCACCTTACGTGACATAATCTAAATAATATAAATGAGATCATCAGCAATTTTAGGGAGCTATGCTGGGAGACACTGAGAGGGCTAGAAAAGTAATATAATTCACCATGTATTTATCACTTTATGTCTCTCAGAGAAGATATGCCCAATGAAGTAATATATGTGAAACCACTTTTAAGTTGTAAAGTACCTCACAAAAATAAGACACTTTCTTCTGAACCTTAGAAGTCATTTCTTTAAACTGAAATTTTTGATCCGTGGGTGCTGTTGATGTGGGCAAAGCACAGGTGGTGCTGATGCAAGTGAGATATTAAATGACATTAATTTCTGAAAAAAAAATATAACAGAATGTCTTTCGAAGTTATATGTCAGGATGGATCTAAGATAGCTGTGAAGTGAATAGCCTGAGGCATTTACTTCAAACAATTCTGAAAGCATTATACCAAATATTATTGAGAATCCTTGATACCCAGCTATCTAGGGTGACAAGGACTGAACTGTCTATAAAGAACATCAAGAAGAAAGGTTATAGCACATGAAAAGAAAGCCTACAGAAACCAATTTAATATTAGGTGGCTATTATAAACCAATTTTGGAATGATGGCCATGAAAATGCTTTGAACACTGTATAGTGCTACAAAAATAGGTGATGGCTATAATTATGAATTGTTACATTCAAAGACTTCACCTGAGGTTGGGACTACTTGCCTTTATGTTTGATGATATTGGATAGAGCCACCCTGTCATTGATAGCTGTGGCATTCTGAGAAGTTTGCCCCTCTAGAATTATTTCCTTTTACTCATAGGGATGTACCATAAGGTACCTGATTTTTAGTATACCCTCAACATGTGCCTGAATATCCAATTCAAGTCAAGAGTAAAGGGAATCTCAGAGTAAAGGGAATAAGGAGGCAATTATCTATCTGGGGTCATGGCCCACATTTTTTTCTTGGGCTTACCTCTTTTTGGTTTGGGTAGAATAGAGTACTAGGTGAAATCAGACCAATAAACCAAATGTCTTAAGTGCTTTCAAATTTTATCATTCACCAATTCTACTAGCCAGGAAGCATTTTTTAAAACATCTGAAACATGAGAATCTTAACATTTCCCTTCCTTACATTGAGGCTTAATGCCACCAGAGTGTTAGATGAGTCTTTGAAGTAAATGTAACAGAGAAAAGAAGCCTCACTGTATGGTTTGGGAAAATTGTTTCCTAAATACAATTCTATTATACTACAGGCCTGGTGCATGAAATTCGTGCATGGATAGGGTCCCAAGGTCTGGCCGGCGATCAGCACCAATCTGTGGGGTGACCAGCAGGGTGATCAGGGGGCCCCTTGCTGGCATCCGCCTTTGCTGGCCTGGGGCCTGCGGGCTGGGGGTAGCTCCTGCATTGAGCATCTGCCCCCTGGTGGTCAGTGCACGTCATAGTGACCGGTCATTCCACCGGTCGTTCTCTTGTTCAATTGATTTACATATTAGGCTTTTATTATATAGGACGGTAGAATGCAGCCACAATGTCAATTGTTATATCTTATCACTAAAGGTCATTAAAATAAAAACTAGGGAAAATATTGCCAATGTAAAAGGGAAGGCTACAAAAATACGTGGGATAGAGTGGATTATCCAGCATCTCTTTCTCATCTTTAACTCATGAAGTAAATAGGAATAATGTGCATTTGGTATAAATCTGTGGCATAGGTTTAAATTATGCCACTCTTTAATATATGGAAACGTAGGTCCAATTTTGTTCCCTCAATTTTCCTGTAATTTCATTTACTCAACAGATATCCATACTATGTCACTCAGTAGTAGGTGCTAGAGATATAGCTGAGAAGATACTAGCAGGTAATACTGATATGAGTGATTCTGCTTCAAAACATTATTTCACATCTGTTGCTAAAGAAAAACAATGGTAGTTGCAGAGATAAACACCAGGAACAACAACATTTTTGGTATCACTCTGTGGTACCCAGTGTGGTAATACACATAGGCACTGAGGCCTGGGCATGTGACTTGCTGTGTTCAATGGACATTAGCAAACAAGACATAATCAGCATTTTGAAAGACGCTTGCTCATTGGGGCTTACCTTCTCTTGCTAATCATTTGAACCCCATGAATGTCATCAGAAGAAACCTAGTGTGAGCAGGTGTTTCTGGCTCTTACCCAAGTCAGTTTGGCTGAATTGCCATGGTCACCAAAGACTCCCTTTTAAATACCCTTCCTCTGTAAAGAGGAATGATGATAGCCCTAAAGAGAATAGTCTAGCAAGGTTTTGGAAAATTCAATAATGAGTGCCCAGTGAATTGCAGAAGCTATTTGTAAAGTGGTTAGAATACTGCAGCTCTAATATTGGGAGAGATTAGACAATTCTTATCTGGCACTGACACCCGAACCTCTTAATCAGCCACTAGTGAGTCATATTAAGTTTTACAATTGTTGCATTAAAGGTTAAATATAATTGGTTATAGTCTAACTTTCTCTTCCACTGCAATAGCTTCTGCCATAACTTTAGCTATAACGGAGTCTTTTAAATTCATGATCTGAGCTCTTATTTAGTGTTTCAGTGGGTAATTTCAAGTTGATATGAATAAAATTTTAATGTGTCTATAAAATTTTCTTGAAGTAAAAATATTACTGGGGAGGGTCACAGTACAATTAACTAAATATGCCTAGTCAGTACATAGATAATTTTACTACTTTTCTTTATGAAGAATCTTTCTCTCAAGAACACAAAGGTTTTTGGAAGCTGTATCCTGCTGTGTTTCTCTCATTGTCCTTGGTGTTATGGCTCTGACCATGTGAACCCTGTGGATAGGATTGCTTATGGGATTTGTCATTTGTTGTTCACAGCATTTGTAGGTTGCTCTGGATTTATGGCCAAATGGAGTTGCTTGGTTGTTGTCTTTAGCCGCTGAGGTAGCTAATGCTGTTTCAGTGAGTCAAGAATTATTTTTTTCCAGCACTTAGAATATTGTACGAGCACTTTAAATTATTGTCAAAAACCTATAAAACATCTGTCAGTGATTGTCTTATGATTTAATTTAGGGACATAAAATGCAGACCAGAGGTTTACTGTTACTTGTGTGCCCTCACAAGTTTTTATCTCAGGAGCCCACACCTTGAGTCTAGGATGGGGGAGGAGAGGTTGCAGAATAGGACCCTACAGATCAGGTATGTCTGCAATATATACTAGACGTGGCTTTTTATCATATGACAATGTATCAGCTTCACCCACAAGAAGTAAAACACAGATTCAAATTACAAGAGATATTTTTCTGATTTGTCAACTTGGAAAATAATAAATGATTTGTATTGCCAAGGGGTAGGCAATCAGGTATCTCTTTACATTGCTTATAGTAATTTAAATTGCCTAATTTTTATTCAAGAAAATTGGGAAAGAATTATCAAAACTGAAAATACAAAAACGTTTGGAACTAGCAATATCTCTTATAAGAATATATACTAAAGATACCTGACTATCATATATAAAATGATAGTTACTGAAGCATTGGTTAAATGATAAAGGATTGGAGACAACTAAATGTCTACCAATGAGCACTTACTAAATAAATTATTGTATACTCATTTTATGTAATAATAAACAGTTGTATTAAATGAAATAAGGCACTCTAGCTGGTTTGGCTCAGTGGATAGAGTGTCGGCCTGTGGACTGAAGGGTCCCGGGTTCAGTTTTGGTCAAGGGCACATGCCTGGGTTGTGGGCTTGATCCCCAGTAGGGGGCATGCAGGAGGCAGCTGATCAATGATTCTCTCTCAGCATTGATGTTTCTATCTCTCTCTCCCTCTCTCTTCCTCTCTTAAAACAATAAAAATATATTTAAAAAAATAAATGAAACAAGGCAATTCCATGTGTCCTAACATGTAATATTCTCTGATATATATCTTTAAGTGTGGGAGGGGGTCAAGGTATAGATCAGTGTATATAGTATGATACTACTGGTATTAAAATAATTATTTGTGAATATGCTTAAATTTGCTTGTAATTTCCCTGGATGAATACACAAGAAATGAATACCAGGTTTTGTAATCAGAGGGGAACTGTGTAATGAGGATCAAAGTGCATTAGATTATTGTTCAGCATATACCCATTCCCATGCCCTTGCCACTTTAAGGTAGAGTTTAATTTCCTGCCCTAGTGACTAGCACTTGGCCATATGACTTACATTGGCAATAGAATAGAACAGATATAACACAAGCATGTCCTTGAGCAGTTCTTGCTTAGCAATGCACTTCTGTGATTGCCATGAGAGTAACATGTTCCAGGTAGCCACTGTCTCTTCAGCCTGCCACCCTGAATGATGTGTAGATTATTCCCAAGCTTGACTGCAAGCTTAAATCCAAGCTTACACAACCCACAGTCTGAAGAAGAGGAGCCCCTGCCAATTTGTAGGCTTTTAAGTGAGATAAATCAGTGCTTGCTGATGTAAACCACTTAATTCTGGGGTGATTTGTTATACAGCAGCATGATTGCAGCAATAGCAATTTATATAGCTATAGACTTTTTAAATGTTATATAATTACATGTAGTATCCATTGAAAAAGGTACATTAAAATAATTTATTAACCTCTGTCTCCTCAAAACCAATCCAGAAAATGCACACAAAAGAAGAAATAACTTTAGATTGAACAATGATGAAGCCTATGCCTTAGTCATATTTGAACTGATCAGCTGACATAGTAATGTATGGTTTGAGATTCCTCATTTTATCCTTAATCTGGCAATCCACTGAGGTACCAATTAGTCTTATAAAGAAAACTTACTAAAATGGAAAGAAAGAATGTGTTGTCATATGGTGAAGACCAATTGTTTTTGTCTGTGGGAAGATGAGATACTGATAGATGTTTTAATTATTTTAAATATTTTTAGTGTTTTGTTTATCTAAGTTGGATATACTTAAGTAGAAGCAGAAATGATTCAATAGCATTTTGTTTGAATACATACAGGATTATACTGGAATACCAAGGTATTATAGGAGTAGAAATGCCTCAAACCAGAGTACATCTCCCATAGATATAGCAGATGGCAAGTAAGTGACTTTGTTTTAAGATTATACCATGCCATTAAACCTAAAAGTGTAATTCAGTCGTTATATAAAACCAGACTGATGGTGATTTACCAAAGTATATTTTTGGAGAAGACTCTATCAACCATGGGCATTTGTGCTAACCAGATCTTCTTTGAGAAAACTGATCATCTATCCACTTCATAGTTTACTGAATGAAGGCTGGGATCCGCAGAGTCAGAAAACTGGAAAAACATACTCTGTCCAACATGAATATTTTATACAAGAGAGTGACTGTAAATATCAGATCACCACTCTTATTAGAATTTGATTATATGACATAAAGGGAGTCATGGAGTTGACAGTAGGGACAAACTGTAAGAATCCCTGAGACAGAAGATGCCATGACATAGAAGAGAGAATAGGAGGAGGTTATTGGGAGTAAAAAGAGCAGAAGAAGTAGCATGAGCAATAGTTGGATTCACCATCATGGCAGATGACTAGAGTAGGAAGCATTGCAGGCCTACTTTACAGCAGCCAGAAGTTGTCCCAGGTGCTGGATTTGCCTTGAATTTTGAATGGTAGTCTTAAAGCAGGCTTCACTTCCCTTCAGGTCTGGTTCTGAGATGGCATCTGTTTTTCCTGTCTTTCCTGCAAATTCTTACAAATGCATGAGCTTTATCTCTGTTCTAGCAACAACCTGAAAAAGTCCAACTAACCTAACAGTCAACCTCAAAGCCTCTGGTTATCTCCAGATAAGAAAAACTCTGTTTTCTAGCAACTGATTATATCACTAATGCCAGAAATATCACTTTAATTGGAATAAATCAGGACTCCAAGGATGGCTTCATAGAAATGTGTTGCCACTGTTGGAAAAAGGAAAAAAACCTCAAATATATGGTTTTATAATTTGTTTTCTTATTAGTGTATTAACTTGTATATTCATCTGACCATGAAGATAATAATTCTCAACACTTGAAAGTCTTACTACATGCAAATGATAAGCTTTTGAAATGATAAAATGTCAGTGAATTAGAAAACTAGAGGATTGTTTATCTATGTATGTTATTCTCATAATACACAATTCCTTCTATTCTAATTCATTTATTTATGTCACAGACATAATAGTTATAGTTGTCTATTAATATATACAAATTAAATTATGAAAAATGGAATGAATATTGTTACAACCATAAAGTTCCACATAATTGTAAACATTAAATATTCTCCTATCATATCCTCCTTATAAAGTAATTGATAGCTCTGTAAATTTTTCAATAGAAATGAGGCTTCAACTATCACAAATATAATGAGGATTGATGTGGTCAATTTGCATGGACCATCTTCAGAATGAAGAATGTCAATTTATTTTTATTGTGTTCACTAGAGCACAAGGACTCTTCTACAATAAATGATCTAAAAGCTGTAAGCAAGTAGTTTCTGAAAAGCATTTGGCCGCATTCCTATATATGGAAACATTGAACTCATAAAACAATTAGTCAGACTACAAATTAACTAAGAAGCTTTACTTCTACATTACTGTGTTTAATTCCCGAAATCAGCTCTAAAAGAGTAAGAGACCCGTTATCCTAAAGCCCAGTAAATGGGCCCTTGGACTTTTTTGCCCCCATGAAGCATCTGCATTCACATTAAGTCTTTAGCTGCATGATTTTTGTTTTAAGAAGAAAATCATCATTTGAATGAAGAGTAAATCCCTACATTGAAAGCATGTTATAGATGGTAAATAAATTAGCCTGAGATTATGATATGGTTATGGAAAAATGTTAAACACCGGGAAATGATTTCAAAACATTTGTTTTTTATATTAAAAGTCCTTATAATTCAATATCCCTATATAAAAATATTCCAGATAAATGTTTTCTGCTGATAATTCTATTTCTAGAAGGATAAGGTAATATTAAACATAATTCTTTACAAATATTTAAAATATAGGACTAGTTTGCTATAGTATGTTCCATAATAATTTTTTGCAGTTTTATATCATAATTATGGTGTATATAAACTGACACTAACTTTTTCAAATATTAATGATCCCAATCAACCCAATGAAAGAGAGGTATATCAGAAGCTTTCTGGGTGGCAGTAAAACATAGGATTTTGAAATGGAAAATTTAGAGAATACCAGTAATAGCTAAGTTAATTACCCTCAATATTTTTCTTACCTTATACAATTCATATTATAAGATCAAAGATATATATTACTTCCTTTCTCATTTAACATAGCAGATGAAAAGTCGGGCTTTCTGAAATGAGTGGTATTCGCCTTCTTTTCCTAGGTAAATTCTTGGGTCATAGTAATGTTCAACATGGTAACTCAGTTACTGAGGGGTCATGTCCTACAGTGGTACCCTGTTTGGATGTGGGACAAGGAAGGGGCCTGGCAGGTGCCTTCAGGGTGAAGTGGGACTTGCTCAGAGAGATGGAGTGCTAAAGAAAAGTCGGAATTGTATAGAACTTGTTTGGAGCTCCATTCAATGATGCTAAACAGACTTACCCAAAAGAGAAATAATTCCCCTATCTCTGTTTTCATACTTGGACATCTCAAGTGAAAATATCCTTAAACTTCCTATATTGACTCCTATAAACTCATGCATCTTCATTCATTTTCTTCCTTTTTGTTTCAAAAGATGGGCTGTTCCTTCACCACAGTGCTTTGAAATCTAGATAGAATCCAGCCTCTCTCCTATGAGATACTGATCTAGCATCAACTTTTTCTAATATATATTTAATAATTCTATTGTCTCCTTCTTTTCTCAGTATATGCGGTACTCTTGGCTGCCTACCAATGACTTTGACTTCCCTCTTTCTTTTTTGTTGGTTTTGCCATTCCTCCATGATAATGACTCTGAGTGCCCAGGTATCTTATTCCCCAGCCTTTCGTTTGGTGGAGGAAAACATTGCTTAGTTTTTGCAAAAGATAGTTCTCAGTGATAAGAGGAACAATCCCCCTTCTTTCCCCTCCTCCCTGCTTTGGATGCTGACTTGTGAGGACATGAAGCCTGGAGCTGCAACAGACATCTTATAATCAGGATAGAAAAACAGGGAGGACACATGAAGAATGGTATGCGGGAACAATTAAAGTAGCCTTGGTGATCTTGGTGACATCATTGAACTATTGAACAAACTTCGAGTTCAACTATCCCTGGTCTTCTTCCTGGGTAAGAAAAGCAAACCTAAACAATGTTTGGGCCAATGTTCTATTAACTGTATCAGGAAGCTTGCTAAGTGATTTTGATTTAAGGTAGCTACTTTAGTTGAATGACCTTTTTTTTTTTCTTTCCCCCTTTCTTCTTCCTGTAATTAAGAGTATATGTGATGATGGCTGGATCACAGGAAACATTTTGGTCCATGATATGACTTTGAAAATGGAAACTATGTATTAATTATGATAAAGTAGAAAAATATAAAGAGCCTGAGTCGCTAATGACCATAACAATTCTCAGCTGCCATCCTTGAAATGTATTTTGCATGACAGAGAAATAAACTTTTGTCTTATTAGACCACTCTTTGTTTTGTTTGTTTTCTGTTATAAGCATATGAAATAAATCCTGATACATGTAATTTGCAAGTATAAGGAGACATGAATAAAATATTTAGGTGGACTTTTTGGGATGAAAAGATATGCACATTTAAATTTGTGACAGTTACAAATTACTCTATAAAAAGTTAGCATACATTTAAGATTCTATCAAATTTATTATCTCTCTATATATCTTCATCAATCCTGGTTATTACCAAAGTTTTTAAAGATTTGTCATCTGATTACTTTAAAATGATGCTTTTTATTGAGATTTGAATATTAAAAAACTGAGAAATGTTAAGCTAAGACTCTCTTCATTTCTTCCTAGACAATTTATATTTAGTTTTCTGTGAATTGCCTGATAATTGCTTTTTCCTATTTTTCTATGCATTGGCCTTTTCTTTTCTCATTGATTTAAATTATATTAAGGGAATTTATACTTGGCTTGTCATGTATGCTGCTGTATTTTTACATTATTTTGCTTCTCTTATAGTTTGTTTTTATGGTACTTTGTGCTAGGGAGATATGGCAAATATGTATTTAGTAAATTATGAATCTATTTATTTAGTAAGTTTATGTCTGCTAGGGTTTGGACCTTAATTGGTGAGACTTTTCCCATTCAAAAACTTTATAATTGTTTATACATGCATATGGATAATAGAAATATAAAAATATTCATATTTCCCGGAATTCTGTAAGAATCTTACTTTTTACATTTTTATGTATCTCAAATTTATTTTGAAGAATTGCATAAATATATGGCAGTTTTTTCTCAAAACATTAGTTAGTTGTTTTAATACCATTTATTTAAAATCAATTCTTTTTTTCCATAAATTGAATTATTTTGTAATATTTTAATTTTCATGGTTTTTTTCTAGAGAGTAGCACAGTATCTGGCATAAAGTAAATATTCAATATATATATTTGC
This sequence comes from Myotis nattereri, assembly GCF_964212035.1. Lineage (NCBI taxonomy): Eukaryota > Metazoa > Chordata > Mammalia > Chiroptera > Vespertilionidae > Myotis > Myotis nattereri. The sequence goes on along the minus strand of NC_138078.1, from coordinate 19,662,366 downwards.
TGAACAGTTAAGGAATTGTGAAAGAACCCCCACAAATCTTATTGTTAGTTTAATTATGATTATATTGCACTTATGGATGAATATATGAAGAACTTATATTGTGTTGTAATGTACCCCGCGAATCACAGAAGGACGCCTCAAGAAGTCGAATTAAAGAGTCACATTTATTGCAATCCGGTACTATGAGGGGCCATTCCCAAATCTCATAGCGATAAGATGGTGGCAAAACCAGACTTATATAGGCAAAATATCAGAAAGGTATTGATTACATCCCAAGGTTTGGAATGAGGAACCTGGTTTGCAAAAAAGTAGTTTACAGAAGCAGAATTAAGCATGTTAATTATAGTTTTGGGTCTCAGGGTCACTGAATTGACAGAAACACCTTATCTAAAGCCCTTGGGTCTTGAGATCACTGAGTTGCCAGGAACTCATTATCTAGAGCCCTTGGGAAACCTGGGTTTAAACTTAGGCATGTTATCTAAATTACAGTTTTGGGTCTAGAGCCCTTGGGTCTTGAGACCACTGAGTTGCCAGGAATTCACTATCTAGAGCCATCAAGGCTATTTAGAGTAATTGTGCTGTCCTGGTCTTGGGACCACTGAGTCAACTGGAACGCATCATCTGTGGCCACTAAGACAATTTAGGATAATTGTGCTGTCCTGTTTCCAAGGTACAGAAGAATGTGCTTCGATAACCAGTAAGATCACAATCAATGGGATAGTCACATTACAATCAATAAGGCATTCAATCGAATGGGATGACTTATGCAATTCAGAAAATCAAAGTAACTTTTCTGTTGTTAAGCCAAACAACAGGGTTAGAGTTAAACTACAGTTTCAATCTGAGATGATTGCTATCATACTTCAATTGTATACAATATAGAATTTTCTAATTTAAAATCATAGTATGTATTTTATGCCCTGGCCTGTATGGCTTGATTGGTTGGAACATTGCCCCATGCTCCAACCAAGGTTATGGGTTTAATTCCTGGCCAGGACACATGCCTGGGTTATAGGTTTGATCCCAGGTCAGGGTGCATATGGGAGGCAACAGAATGATGAATATATCTCACATTGATGTCTCTGTCTCTCTCTGTCTCTCTGTCTCTCTCTCTCTCTCTCTCTCCCCCCTTTCTAAAATAAAAATAAATCATAATATTTTATTTGCATTTTTATGTTATACAGTTTAAAGTTTAATTGTTTTTCTCTAGATATTTTCTGCTTTTTAAAAGTTGATTTTCCCCATTTTTCCTCTGTCTTGATATGTTCCCTCAATGTTTATACTCTTTGCTCTCTTTTTGCCCTACATCCCATATATTTTAAATATTCTCTGATCCATAAAGTTCTTGCTCTATAACCCATCCATGGAAGTTATCTTGAGAGGCTTGCATTGTTTTACAGAACTGGTTGTAACTTAACTTTATGAAGGATTTTCAAATGAAAGTGCATTTCTTTGAAAAGTTTGGATTCAAAGGGTCTACTTTATCTTTTTAAAAGTCCCATACCTGCACAAGAGATTGGTTGTTAGATACCCACTATTTTTTTCTGAATACTGTGCTTGCTATCAGGTTCGGGAGACCTAGAGAAATACAACAGTTATATGAAACAGTTTCTCTTTTCAAACACTAGACAGAATTGATTCAACTAACAAGCTATGTCCAGCCCTCACTGGGTGGCGCAGTTGGTTGGAGCGTCATCCCACACACTAAAAGGTTGCAGGTTTGATTCATGGACAGGGCACATACCAAGGTTGTGGGTTCCATCCCAGGTTGGGGTGCATAAGGGAGTAAACCGATTGTTATGCCCAGATTTCATGATTCCCAAGAACCCACAGGGAGCCAGCGAGTCCGATGCAAAAGCAAAGAGTCATTCATTTCAAACCTAGGTTTGGCTCCCCTGCCACACTCACCGATGCAACGGTAAGCTCCAGTGGCCGAGAGAGAGAAAACTCTGTGTGGAGAGAGGTTTTATAGGGGGTTGGGGTAAGGGGAGGAGAAAGGACTGTGGGCCCTGCCGATTGGCCAGGCGCGAGTCGGTGTCTCATTACACAGGATGTGGTCATAGTGATGGCGTGCACTTCTCTTGACTATCATTGGCCAGTCCAGAGAAATCCTGGGCGTGGCCAGCAGCGGCTTGGCTTTTAGGAAGAAGCCTTGCTGAGCACATGGCCAAGGTAAGATGGAGGGCATAGCCCTTACCCTGGGGCAAGGTGGAGGGCGTAGCCCTTACCCTGGGGCAAGGTGGAGGGCGTAGCCCTTACCCTGGGGTAAGGTGGAGGGCGTAGTCCTCGCCCTTTCACCAATCAGTGTTTCCCTCACATCGCTGTTTCTCTCTCTTTGTCTCTTTCTTCCTCTTTCTCTAAAATTAATTAAAACATATCATCAGGTGAGCATTTTAAAAAAAGAGGCATGTCCAGGAGACAAAGTACTTACAGAGCAATGATTTTTAAGTATTACTGGGGCCACAGGTTCCTTTGTGATGATAACTACAGACATTTTCCCTAGAAAATAGTGAGAGCATAAAAGAAAGTAAGTCGAACATTAAATTCAATAATATGTATCAGCCAAAGTTCCCACAAAGATTTAAGTAAAGATACTTTAATAGGGGGACAACTTAGGAATGGACAAACTTGGGGGGACCAAAACTAAAAGGAAATACTGAGGCATCCAAAGAGTAGCAGCACCAGAAAGTCATTACTATTCTCAGTCTCTCTCAAAGGGCTAAGGGGAGACCTCTAAATACTGGAATCACGGAGGAAGGCTGTCTGATGGGAGTGCTGCAGCTGGTACTAGAAAATCAGCACCAAGCTGGATGGAGTAGGGAAGAAATGCCTAGAACTTTCTCTCCTCCCAACCTCCAGTCTTCTGCCAATGGGAAGTTAGCCAACAGAGGGGCCCAGTGAGGTAGTCCATGGGAATCACCCTTCCTGGGAATAAAACATGAAAGACAACCTAACTTTACACATTAAGGGCCTAGAAAAGAAAAACAAACAGCCTAAAGTTAGCAGAAGGAAGGGAATAACAAAGATCAGAGCAGAAATAGAGACCAGAAAAGATCAATAACATTAAGAGCTGGCCTTTTGAAAAGGTAAGCAAAGTTGAGAAACTTTTATCTTGACTAACCAAGAAAAAAAGAGAAGGCAAAATCAGAAATGAAAGAGAAGACATTACAACGTACAAAACAGAAATATAAAGGATCAAAATGACTACTATGAACAATTGTATATGTTTATGTCAGTAATATCTCAAATAAAGCTGAGAACTTCTAAATAATAAAACTCTTTCAAAAAATTTAAAAGAACAAGTTTTTACACTTAAATTTAACTTTTTGTAACAGAGAAATATAATCATATAAATATTTATTGACTAAGAGTATATCGTTCATGTCTCTCTTCATTTTAAAATAAATACTTTTCTTTGACTATAGTATATTGGGCAAATTAATATTTTAAAAAATACATACAGTGTTAAAATTCCAAGTCAGTAAGATGTGAAATTAAAGGCAAAATTAATTCTAGAGAGAAAATTCAAGAATATATTTGTTGTCATTTTTTAAGGTTTTGTATTATAAATTGTTTTGGTCTGTATCACCAGAGACTTCTAGAAATAACTGTTTCAAACATCAGACTCCAGATGGATGCATTTAAGCTGTTGCATTCTAAAGATAGAAATATTTCTGTTAAATCAAATTGTATTTTGTCAAGAGCACAGGAATAAGGCAATAACTTGTTCAAAAATACTTAGGAATAGTTACTAATACTTATACTAGTTCCATCAATAGATAATCGTTTGAATTCTTGAAGTGTATTTACATTAATTTCATGGTTATTGGCCACATTCTCCAGATTTTGAATTTAGTCAATATATGTAATATTTCTCCTTTTCTGGTCATAGATTAAATTAGTTAAAAAAAAAACAACTATCTATTCCCCCAGTCTGACTTTTGCCAAGTTAAATTGTCATTCTCTTTGACAGGGCAAAGAAAGCTCAGCTGCCAGTTTCTATGGCAAGAACAGCATTGTCTCACATGCATTCTTGTACCCTACTTCAAAGCAGACTTTCATTTCAACAGATTTGTCTTTTATTTGTCTCAATACTGAGTCAAGGAAGCTTTCTATACCAGCAGTTTTCCCAAAGTGGGGTGGGGGGTTAACATTAAAAACAACCACCTACTCAGTCCTCTAAACACAGCTTTCTGAGTTAAAGTATAAAAGATTTGCAATGAGAGAAAAACACATAGAATTGTCTATTTCTGTGTAGAGACAAGGAACTAAAGAGGAAACCCAAAATAGGAGGGAAGGAAGGGGAGCTGCCAGTGACTCAGTGGGGACCTTTAGTAAATCTTTTAACCTGGTCTCATTGCCTTTCAAACTAATCCAGGCCCGCCCTCGCCTCCCAGAACTTTAATCCCTTTATCCCATTTATATTACTACTCCCTCCCTCCTATGACTAAACATATTTCTTTTCTTAATACCTTTTTCCTGGGTGGTAGATTTTTTTCTTCCCTCCTCATCTTGCTCTGTATGACTGGAATGATTCTAGTGAGTCAGATGTATCCTTTTAGAATCACAGTTTGCATACAACCTTCCTGTAACAAGCTGTAAGTTGCTGCTCACCCTTTTTATTGGAGTAATTATTAAAGCAAGCAGAAACATTTATTTCAAAAGTTTCATCACATTATTTATTAAGACTTATCAAACTTGCTAATAAACTGCATTGGTAAGATTTCACTCAGTAAGAGACATGTTGTTTCTTCAGACAAATTGTCCTGTCTGTTTTCTGCTTCCTTTTTCCAAACCTGGATCATGTGCACAGAAATAGATTTTGGGAAATAATACGATTGCCCTAGACCTAGCCTAGACGGAAGATTGTTTATGTCTTTGATGAAGAAGTGGATGAAAGTGCCCAGCCAGAGTGGCTCTGTGGTTGAGTGTCGACCTATGAACCAGGAGGTCATAGTTCGATTCCAAGTCAGGGCACATGCCCGGGTTGCAGGCTTGATCCCCAGTGGGGGGCGTGCAGGAGGAGGCAGCTGATCAGTGATTCGCTCTCATCATTGATGTTTCTAATTCTTCCTCTCCTTCCTCTCTGAAAAAAAAAATAAAAAATTTTAAAAAAGAAGTGGATGAAAATAATTAAAGGTTAGGGATTGTACTCTGACCAGATTAAAAGTGCTGCTTTAACTCTTTATTTTATAGTTGTTTCCTACTAATAATACTGGATTTATGAAAACTAGAACAAGCTCTATCTACATTTATGCTGCAAAATACTGGTAGAATGCATTATGAACTTTAGAAATGCAAAGGATTATATATGTACTCATGCTGAAAATTAATATTTTAAGCACTATTTTTGTAAACACTACATTGAATTAATTGAGAAAGTAGGAAACCCCAGAGAGCAAAAAAGTTTTCCTCTGAAACTGTTTTGGGCTGAAAATTGTTAAAAGAGTTCATTGAAAGGATGTGACCACCGGTTGACCCCCAAGGAGGACCTGGGCAATTGGAGTCTCCTCAACCCTTCACCTGGACTTGGGATGTACGTTCTGTCCATCATTCCCACAGTGGGAGACCTTCAAGGCCTTCAGAGAGCAGGTGTTATTGAGACCATCTGGAATGAACATGTGACTGAAGCCAGTTACAGCCCCTATATAAACTTTTAAGATTCCAGCAGGTGGGTACAGAGATCTACTTATCTTCAGATGACCAATACAAGCTTCATATATACATTCCTTTATTTATTTATTTATTTATTTATTTATTTATTTATTTATTTATTGTAAAGAGCTCCTTGTCTTGTGATGCCCAACACAAGCCACCCTCAGTCACACTCAGGGTAGGGCCGATTGGGAGGTTGCGGCACCACCCCCTGTCACGCACAGAGCAGGGCCCATCAGGGGGTTGGGGAGCTCCCCCATGTCATGCACAGAGCAGGGCCCATCAGGGGGTTGGGGAGCTCCCTCCTGTCACTCATAGAGTAGGGCCGATAGGGGAGTTGGCACACCGCCCCCTGTCACACACAGAGCAGGGCGGATCAGGGGGTTGGGGCGCCGCCACTGTCACACTCAGGGCAGGGCCAATGGGGAGGTTATGGCTCTACCCCATCACACACAGAGCAGGGCCCGTGGGGGGGTGGGGAGTTGGGGCACCGCCCTCTATCACCCACAGAGCAGGGCCAATCAGGGGGTTGGGGCGCCTTCCCCTGTCACGAACAGAGCAGGGCGGATAGGGAGGTTGTGGCCCCACCCCCCCGTCACACACAGAGTAGGGCCCGTGGGGTGGGGGGTTGTGGCCCTGCCCCCTGTCACACACAGAGCCACAGGGCGATCAGGGGGTTTGGGCGCTGCCCCCTGTCACGCTGATCCCAGTGCCGGGAGGCCTTGCGGCCCCGCTGATCCCAGTGCTGAGAGGCATATTACCCTTTTACTATATAGAATAGAGGCCTGGTGCACGGGTGGGGGCTGGCTGGTTTGCCCTGAAGGGTGTCCTGGATCAGGGTGGGGGTCCCCACTGGGGTGCCTGGCCAGTCTAGGTGAGGGGATGATGGCTGTTTGCAGCTGGTCACACACCCTTCACGGTGGGGGTCCCCACTGGGGTGCCTGGCCAGTCTAGGTGAGGGGATGATGGCTGTTTGCAGCTGGTCACACACCCTTCAGGGTGGGGGTCCCCACTGGGGTGCCTGGCCTGTCTGGGTGAGGGGCTGAGGGCTGTTTTCAGGCTGGGACTGAAGCTCCCAACTGCTCCTTTTTTTCTTTTTCTTTTTTCTTTTTATTCTGGGCCAGCGTTAGCTCTGAGGCTCCAGCTCTGTGGCCTCAGCTCCTGAAAGCAGGTATCTGGTTTGTTTTGGTTCTCGAAACTCTGTGTCAACTCCTGCTCTGAGATCCCAGCCGGCTGAAAGCTGGTTTCTGGGGTTTTGTTTAGCGTCTGTATTTGTTGCAATGTTTGAAACTGCAGGCTCAGAGGCCTGCAGCCGCAGGCGGGGAACGTTGGAGTCCTCTGTCACTGAAGCAAGCAAGCCTCATGTTAGTTTCAAGCTGCCTGGCTGCCGGCCGCCATCTTGGCTGACAGTTAATTTGCATATTGCCCTGATTAGCCAATGGGAAGGGTAGCGGTCGTATGCCAATTACCATGTTTCTCTTTTATTAGTGTAGATATGTATATATATACATATATACATACATATATATATAGCCTTATTCATTCATTGTTAATTCTCACCTGAGGATATTTTTCCATTGACTTTTAGGAAGAGTAGAACAGAGAGGGAAATTCAGAGAGAAACATCGATGTGAGAGAAACACATTGATTGGTTACTTCCTGGATGAGCCCTGACCAGGGCCCCCAGGGAGGAGGCTGCAACCAAGGTATGTGCCCTTGACAGGAATCGAACCCGGGACCCTTCAGTCCACAGGCTGATGCTCTATCCACTGAGCCAAACTGGCTAGGACTATAAGTTTCCTTACTTGTTAAACCTGCCACCTACCAAACTGCAGTGGCCTGCCTTTTCTTTCCATCTCCCCTTGCCCTCTGTGTCCCCAATTTAAAAACCAAAAAAATTGATACAGAAGAATGGAAACCAAAACAATTCTTTCTTTATTTTTATTTTTTTTCTTTATTGATTAAGATATTACATATGTGTCCTAACCCCCACATTGCCCCCCACCTCTCCATTCATGCCCTTACCCCTCTGGTGTCCATGTCCATTGGTTAGGCTTATATGTGTGCATACAAGTCCTTTGGTTGACTTTTACCCCTTACCCCTACCCTCCCCTACCTTCCCTCCAAGGTTTGAGCATCTGATCAATGCTTCTCTGTCTCTGGATCTGTTTTTGTTCATCGGGTTATGTTGTTCATTATATTCCACAAATGAGTGAGATCATGTGATATTTATCTTTCTCTGACTGGCATATTTCGCTTAGCATAATGCTCTCCAGTTCCATCCATGCTGTTGCAAATGGTAAGAATCTATTCTTTTTTTTTACAGCAGCATAGTATTTTATTGTGTAGATGTACCACAGTTCTTTAATCCACTTATCTGCTGATGGGCACTTATGCTGTTTCCAAATCTTAGCTATGATGAATTGTGCTGCTATGAACATAGGGGTGCATATATCCTTTCTGATTGGTGTTTCTAGTTTCTTGGGATATATTCCTAGAAGTGGGATCACTGAGTCAAATGGGAGTTCCATTTTTAGTTTTTTGAGGAAACTCCATACTGTTCTCCACAGTGGCTGCACCAGTCTGCCTTCCCACCAGCAGTGCAAGAGGGTTCCTGTTTCTCCACATCCTCGCCAGCACTTGTCATTTGTTGATTTGTTGGTGTCAATTTTTATTTCATTGTGTTTCTTTGCATACAACAATTACCTAGGAGAAAGGTGGGAAGGCAACTTTTTTTCTCCAGACATTTAGTATTATTGTGTATTTTGTTTTACAGAAGAGAAACATCAGATGGGTGCATGGTTTAAGGATAGCCCCAGGATTAATGTTTACTGCTTTCTTTGCCCTTAAGCCAATAAATGTAAGCAAAGAATCTGCTGACTGGTTTCACATTATTTCTGTGAATTTCCAAGATGCTTCCATTTTCTGTGGAAACAATGTTGACACTTCTAACTGCAATGTGAAAGGATTTTATTTTGTTTTTGTTTTAAACTGATGTATTTTTCATTTGAAAACCTTTTAGTTTTTTGTAATACAGATTTTTTAATCTAATATTACTTTGAAGTTAGCTGCATGATTCCTCTTTCTCTTTTTTTCCTAGCAAAATGTACCCATTTAACTATCTGAATGGACTCCGTGGGGTTTTCTTTATTTTCTCTTTCCCAGTTCATGGACTCAGAGCTATTTTTAGATGACTATACACTTTTCAAAAGGCTCCATCAAGTCAGTTCTTAAGAGCTTTAGAAATGTTAGGAGGTGGGGTGAGGGGAGGAGAAGTGTTTTGATATTCTTAGGAAAATTTTCAGGGACAATTTCAGCGGTGCTGACCTTCTGTATCAAGTTTTACCCACACAAATGGGCTCTTGATTGTCAACTTGATTTTTAAGAGGGCCTACAAATGTTATCTAGGATAAAATTAATTCAAATGATGCAAGTTGACATATCATTTACATTTCATATCATACACATTTTCCAAAATCCCTGGATATAACATAACAAACAAGCATATGAAGACTCTGAAAAGTGTTAAGACGAAGATGGACTGCCTAGGGACCTTGACCAGAATGCATCAGAGTGAATTCTTTGGGTTTCCTTATTGCCTCCCATATATCCGGGACAGGGCTCTCCAGAAGCCTCTAATTCAGAACCACTCACAGCCACAAACAAAAGAAAACTAAAAAATAAGTTCCTTTCCCTAGCCAAAGGACCAGGAAAAGGATAGCTTAATAATAAAAAATATTCTGGCACCACTTACCCTACTCCTGCCAAACATCAATGGAAAAGGAAATATCTCCCACCTCCAGGATTTCAATAGGGGCTGAGTTGGCATTTGGTCTTCTACACCTCTACCTTGCCTTGTAAAAGGATGTGGTGGCATTTTCATTCCTTCCTTCTTCCTAGGGTGGGGCAAGGCAGGGGCCTGTCATTCTGAGTCGAAACTTATCTTCCATTTCTTGCCTGATAGAAGCAGGCAGCACTCAAATGCCCCTGCTGAGTGAAGTGAGCAGGTTGTTCAGGGCATTTGATTGACCATAGCCCACCTAGTGCAACCAGCATGTGCCCTGATTCCCCTACAGGGATAGCGTTAGTGAGGCTGAGCATGGACCTGGTTTTCCATCCCCTTCCTGGCAGTAGGAGGTGGTACTCTGATTTTACAACCTGGTAGTGTCAGTGAGATCCAGCTGCGAGCGGAGCCTCTTTCCCCATCTGGTATCCATGAGGCTGTAGGAAGTGAGGCTAGTTGGCACTCTGCTTCCTCCCATTTGCTTTCCTGGTGTCAGAGAGGTCCATGGGAGAGAGTGAACTTCTGCCCCCACCCTGCAGCAACAATGTGGTCCGAGTAAGTCAACCTTCCCCCTTAGTAGTGTTAGCAGGGCCAAGTGGAAAGATGAGTTTGCACCTCCACTCAGAGGTAATGAGGTGGTGTGAGTTGGTCCCCTGATTTCACCAGGAGAGTGTCAGTGAGTTTGAGGGGAGCTACACCTTTATTACACTTGTTTGTAATGATGCAGTGTGTGTCGCTGTCAGGATGGTTGGTGAAATCCAGTGAGAAGCAAAACATCCACAGCCAACAGCCCCCACTCTGAGCTTGAACAGGGGACTGCCTACTAGTACTAAAAAAGGGAGGTTAAGTAGGATCCAGAGTCTCATATAATATCCAAAATGTCCAGAATAAACTAGAAAATCACTTGTCAAACCAAGTATCAGGAAAATCACAGCATGCATGAAAAATAAAAGACAACTAACTGATAACAACACCAAGATAAATCAAATCTTGGCATTACACAATTTTATAGTTATTGTGTGTGTACGTGTGTTTGTGTGTGTGTATGTGTGTGATGAGAACAATTGAGATTTACTCTCTTAGTAAATTTCAAATATACAATGTAGTGTTAACTATAGTCACCATGTTGTACATCAGACCTCCACAATGAATTCATTTTCCAACTGAATGTTTGTACCCTTTGACCAACATCTCCCCATTCTCCTCATTCTACAGCTCTTGGAAATCACCATGCTACTGTCTGGTTCTATAAGTTCAACTTTCTTAGGTTTCCATAAAAGTGAGTTTTTACAGTACTTGTCTTACTGTGTCTTGCTTATTTCACTTTGACATGGACTTTAAACCAGCCATCATACAAATATATAAACAAGCAATTACAAATTATTTTTAATATATTTTTATTGATTTTTTACAGAGAGGAAGGGAGAGGGATAGAGTTAGAAACATCAATGAGAGAGAAACATCGATCAGCTGCCTCCTGCACACCTCCTACTGGGGATGTGCCCGCAACCACGGTACATGCCCTTGACCAGAATTGAACCTGGGACCTTTCAGTCCACAGGCTGACACTCTATCCACTGAGCCAAACCGGTTAGGGTACAAATTATTTTAAACAAAGGAAAAAGAAAATTTCAACAAAGAAATGGAATTTATTATAAAGAACCAAATTGAAATATTAGAAGTGAAAACTATAATAACTAAAATAAAAAACTCAATGGATGGGCTTATTAGTAGAGTGGGGATTTCAAAGGATGGAATTAGTGAATTAATGGAGAGATTATTAGAAGTTAATCCAAACATAGAGTGACCATATGACCTAGCGATTCCACTCCTAGCCGTATGCCCAAGAGAAATAAAAATTTATGTCCATGCAAATACTTGTAAGCAAATGTTTATAGCAGCATTGTTCATACTGGTCAAAAAGTGAAAACAATACAAATGTTCATCAACAGATGAATGAGTGAACAAAATTATATCCCAAAGGGTGGAATATTATTTAGTCATAAAAATGACTGGAGTATTTGTATACTACAACATAGCTAAATCACAAAAAACATTATGCTAAGATAAATAGGCCAAATATAAAAAGCCACATAGCCCTAACCGGTTTGGCTCAGTGGATAGAGTGTCAGTCTGCGGACTAAAGGGTCCCAGGTTTGATTCTGGTCAAGGGCATGTACCTTGGTTGCGGGCACATCCCCAGTAGGGAGTGTGCAGGAGGCAGCTGATGGATGTTTCTTTCTCACTGATGTTTCTAACTCTCTATCCCTCTCCCTTCCTCTCTGTAAAAAATCAATAAAATATATTAATAAATAAAAAGCCACATATTGTATCATTCCATTTATATGAAAAGTTCAGTTAGGCAAATCTATAGAGACAATTATATTAGTGCTTTCCAGAGGTTGTAGATGAGGAAAATGGGTAATGACTCTTAATTGGTACAATATTTCTTTTGAGAATGATGAAAATGTTCTGAAATGGATTGAGGTGGTAGTCTCCCAACTCTGCTAAATACTAGTATACTAGTTATGTTAACGTAGCAGACTAGGATAGACCATTTTGAATACCCATATGCCTTTATGCATATATAAAAATGATTATTTAAAACAAAAGGAGACATCCAAATTCAATTCCACTCAAATCCTATCTTTTTTGAGCAACTGTGTAAGGCACTGTGTTGGGTGTGCTCTGGGACACATAGGATGAATAAGAAACAGGTCTGAATCTCAGCTTACACTCACTAGAAGAAGATATATCTATATCCATATTCATATCCATATATATCTAATCTAAGATGGTCATGTTCACATGATTTGCTTCATTTATTCAGATATAGCACCAATACATAAAAAATACAGAAGTTAATGTTAAAATTAGGAACCTTACACAGTTGAACTGTATTATTTTTTAATGTTGAGACTCCCATAGCAATAAGAAATGCAAAACTGAAGTATGGTTTAAGTCAACTATCATTCTTCTTGATCCAATCAGATACTTTAAGGACCTTTCCTTTGGGCAATTGTTTGTTAAATCAACCTGCTCAACACTCCTATATTAACTTGGAAATAATCACTATTTCTAGCTGTAACACTTGACTAGGCTAATAATGTTTTGAATTAATTGACTAGCTTGCAAATGTGGATCTACTTGATGCATCTGACTGTGCAATTTTCCATGTGTTGTGTTGGCTCATTTGAGATTCTGTGAAGAATATGATGATTGACAGAAAAGGTTCTCTAAAGCAGCATTTATTTTGGAGATACATTACCTTTTATTGGTGAACTTGGCAGGTCAACCTAATGTAAACTGATTGCAATTAACAATCACACAGCAAGCTACTAATGTCCACACTGAGAGAGGGTATTTGTCCAATCAAATGTAGTTAATAATCTCTTGATAAATTACAAAGTTGGAATGAAACTTTCTGTAATCTGAGGTGGGAGAAAAGTAAATGCACTCAGAACATTGTTATCTCTTTGATAAAGTTCTAGCAGTGCACATTTATCCAAACTTTTTCCCCTGACTCCTCTCCACCCAACAAGGGGAGAAGATATGTGAATGAGGCCCTTTTCTTCTAAAAGACAAAATTCAGAAACGAATAATAGCAATTCAAAGACACTATATAGTGGCATAGTGTTGTCAGCTCCAGGTCAACTTGCCTGGGTTCAAATTTCTCTTCCACTACTTAATAGCTTTGGGCAAGTCTCTATCTATCTCTGAACTCTAGTTTACTTATCTGTGTAATGGGAATAAAGGTGTAATTTATCACATAAGATATTTGGGAATTTTTAATGAGATAATACATACAAAGTGTTTAGCATATAGCATACTGCCTGGCACTTATAAACATTCTGTAAATGTTCACAATTATTATTAACTATTATTTTACTCATAGAATTAATTGGACACAGTTGGGATGTACTACCACCATGAAGATGAGTGTAGACCATAGATATAATATTGAAAACTGGGTTTCTAAAGGCATTTGAGATCAGGTAAATAGAGTAGGCCATCAAGAGAGTTAAAAAGATCAAAAGTTTAATCACACCGAACATACTCTATTTTCTTACAGATACCTACAAAAATATTGAAACAACCTAAATTAACTACTTAACTGCCTGTTAAGGTAGAAGTGGTAAAATTCCCTTGTTAAGCCCAAATTAACTGTGTTCTTCATTACATCTCTGCTAGGTGATCAGAAAGCTGCTTAGGTTGTTCCTTTTATTTAATTTATCTTTATTGTTGAAAAAGTATTACAGATGTCCCCTTCCCCCCCCCCCCCATTTACCCCCTTCACCTCACACCTGCCCCTGCCCCCAGGCCTTCACGACACCATTCTCTATGTCCATGGGGTATGCATATATGCATATAAGTCTTTGGTTAATCTTGTCCTGTCCCCTCTCCCTCAACAACCCCCTTTCTTCTGAAATTCAGCAGTCTGTTCCATGCTTCTATGTATCTGGATCTATTTTTTGTTCATCGATTTATTTTTTCATTAGATTTCATACATAAGTGAGATCATGTGATACTTGCCTTTCCCTGACTGACTTATTTCACTTAGCATAATACTCTCCAGGTCCCTCCATGCTGTCTCAAAGGGTAAGAGATCCTTCATTTTTACAGCTCTTTAGTATTACATGGTGTAAATGTACCACAGCTTTTTTATCCACTCATTACTGATGGGCAGTTGGGCTGTTTCCAGATCTTAGCTATTGTAAATAGTGCTTCTGTGAACATAGGGGTGCATATATTCTTTCTGATTGGTGTTTTGGGGATTCTTAGGGTATATTCTTAGAAGTGGGATCACGGATCAAATGGCAGTTTCATATTTAATTTTTTGAGGAAACTCCATACTGTTTTCCATAATGGTTGCACCAGTCTGCATTCCCACCAGCAGTGCACGAGGGGTCCCTTTTCTCCACACCCTCACCTGCACTTGCCATCTGTTGATTTGTTGGTGGTAGCCAATGCGGTTTTAATTTGCATCTCTGTGATGATTAGTGAATTTGAGCATTTTTTCATATGTTTATTTGCTATCTGTATGTCCTTTTTGGATAAGTGTCTATTTAGGTCCTTTGCCCATTTTTAATTGGATTTTTTGTCTTCCTTTACAAATATGCCAGAAATAAACCAATTAAGTTGTATGTTCTTTATATATTGTAGAACTTAACCCCTTATCAGATATATTATTCACAAATATGTTCTCCCATGCATTGGCTCCTTTTTCATTTTGTTGATGGTTCCTTTTGCTGTGCAGAAGCTTTTTATTTTGATGTAGTTCCATTTATTTATTTTCTCCTTAATTTCCTTTGTCCTAGAAGATGTATCTGCAAACACATTGCTATGAGAGATATCTGAGATTTTACTGTCTCTGGTTTCTTCTAGGATTTTTATGGTTCCATAACTTACATTTGTCTTTTATTCATTTTGAGTTCATTCTTGTTTATGGTGTAAGTTGCTGTAGCCACATTTGATCTACCACAGAGCTATATATCTATATGAATGTATTTCTTTGTTTATAAATTAAGCATTGGCCTAGGTCCTAGGTAATATAAAAGTGAATATCATGAGAATTATTTCTGAAGTTAAAATTGACATCAAATGGCACATTTAAATATATAGATTCTAAAAGTCATCTTTGTTTATTAGTTTCCTTGGTAGCTTTCTTATTTGATTCAGGTGGTAGACATAGATAAACCTTTTGATTGAAATGGAGACACATGAAGAAATTTGCAATTATGGTCTCAATAGCCACTTTAATTTCCATAAAATAAGTCAGAAATAATAATAAATTCAATTCATTAAAACAGGCGAATTTGTGAAAGCAAACTATATTCTGTAGCTAAAATATAAGTTCTTAATGCAGATTGTTATCATGGGCTTATTGTTTAAAAATAATTATTTGCATCCAGAGAACACTCTTTTTAAGTCACACTGTTATTAACATAAAAGTTGCTTATCCACCTAATGTATTCCTGTTATGTAGCATCTATTTCCATTTGAATCAGAAAGTGTTCCATGTGTTTCTTGCTAATAAGAATTGTTCTGAGTATGAGAATTTTTCCATTTCTATTTCATATTCTCCAATTTTCATGATATTGGTCTGTCTGCCTAATGTCACTTATGTATGTGACTGACAGAGAGCCTCTTAATATCTCTGGTCCTGCAATGAAAAATACTAAAGGTTCATGCTGTCTTCCTACTGCTTTTAGAAATTAACATAGGTGATATTTGGCCTTAGACATTCAACTGACCAATGTAAAAGAATATGATCATTTCAAAGCTTTGGTCATGCTTTTGTGTATACTGACCAGGCAAAGTTGTCAGTTGGATGCTGACTAGAGGAACAGCTAGTTTATCCCAGTGACTCAGCTCTACCATTTGTCTGGGAACATGAAAAGGTCTCATCTCAGGACACCTGAGTTTTTATGGGCAGAGGTTTTAACATGTTCAGAACATGCCACCACAATTAGCTCCTGGTTTCTGGTGACTCTTTTATTAACCAGTATTCTTCTGTTTCTCCTCAAATTTCTGACCTAGCCCTAGCTGGTTTGGCTCAGTGGATAGAATATCAGCCCGTGGACTGAAGGACCACGGGTTTGATTCCAGTCAAGGTCACATACCTGAGTTGCAGGCTCAATCCCTGGCCCTGTTCAGGACAAGTATGGGAGGCAACCATTCGATATGTGTCTCTCACATTGATGTTTCACTTTCTGTCTCTCCCCTTCCCTTCAACTCTCTCTATAAATCAATGGATAAAATATCCTTGGGTGAGGGTTAACAAAAAACAAATAAAAACATTAAACATTCATGAAAAACATTTTCTGACCTAATTTTAGACTTGAGTAGTGATTTTCAACCTTGTTTCCATACTGTGATCACCAGGGGAGGTTTAAGAAGTCCTGATGCCTGGGTTTTACTGCAGAAAAATTAAATCAGGATCTCTGGAGATGGGGCTCTAAAACATCAGTATTATCCTTCGTGAAGTGACTCCAATATGTAGCAAACATAGTGAACCACCAGTCTAGTGCCTTGAAACACAGAAATGTGGTCTGTGAGAAGCAACACTAACATCACTGGGATTTTTTCAGAAATGCAGAATTTTGACTTTATCCCAGACCCACAAATTCAGAATCTACAATTTAACAAGGTACTTGAGTGATTTGTATTGGAAAGGTACTAGTTTAGAACAAAGAGTCTCAATTAGGAATGCACACTAGTATTAGTTGTAAGATCAGATATTAGAGTAGTTTTGAGAAGACAGGGAAATAGGAGTCAGTAAAGAAGGCCTAAGAGAAGTAGGATTGGGTGGGAAGGAGGGAGACAGCTTATCAACTAATGCCAATAATCCAAAGATATGTTAGAAGGTACAGAGCTGTACATTTAATATTTATTTCTTTTAATTTGTGGTACTCAATCTCCAAGAGAATGATGGTGATTCATACCTCCTGATATTCAGGCCCTTGTGTAGTCCCCTCCCACACTTAATCAGGGCATGTTTAGTATGACCAATAGAGTATGGTAGAAAGAATGATGCCGTTTTCAAGTTAGGTAATAAAAGACATTGCAGCTTCTGACTTGGCCTCTTGGATCCCTTGCTCTGGGAAAAACCAACTGTCATACCATGAGAACACACACACAGGCCCATAGAGAGGCCCACGAGGAGAAGAACCCAGGCCCTCTTTCAAATTCCCAGTCACGTGAATGAGTTAGCTATCTTAGAAGTAGATCTTCTAGTTTCAGTTGAGCTTTCAGGTGACTGCAGCCCTAACCAATACCTAATTGTAACGGCATCAAAAACCACGAAAAAGAAATTCACATTAGCCCTAGCCAGTTTGGCTCAGTGGATAGAGCATCAGCCTGTGGACTCAAGGATCCTGGGTTTGATTCCAGTCAAGAGCACATGCCTGGGTTGTAGGCTCTATCTCCAGTGAGGGGCTTGCAGGAGGCAGCCAATCAATGATTCCCTCTCATCATTGATGTTTCTATCTCACTCTCCTTTCCCCTTCCTCTCTGAAAGCAATGAAAATATATTTTTTAAAAAGAGATGCACACTAGAGTCCTGACCAAATTCTTTATCTACACAAATCATGAGAATAATCGATTTTTTTTATACCACTCAGTTTTGGAGTAAAATGTATTATATATACCATTAGATAATTGCAACAGGATTTGGTACCTGGAAGTAGGGTACTGCTATAGCAAAAATCTAAAACATGGCAGAAGTTGGAAGAGTCTGGAAGGGATTGGAAATGCCCTGAGGGAGGCTGTCAGTGAGACCTTAAGGCAAAGTGAGGAAAATTTTGCTAGAAATGAGAGGAAAGAGGTTCCTTTTTTTTTCTAACAAGGATCCTTGTTACATAGTGATAGAAAACTTAGCACCATCATCTCCAAAAACATGGAAAGTTGAAAATGGAGTGAATAAACTGGATGATCTAGCTCAGCCGTGGGCAAACTACGGCCCACGGGCCGGATCCGGCCCATTTGAAATGAATAAAACTAAAAAACAAAACAAGACCATACCCTTTTATATAATGATGTTTACTTTGAATTTATATTAGTTCACATAAACACTCCATCCATGCTTTTGTTCCGGCCCTCCAGTCCAGTTTAAGAACCCATTGTGGCCCTTGAGTCAAAAAGTTTGCCCACCCCTGATCTAGCTAAATAGATTTCCAGCCAGAATGTTGAAGATGCCACCTGGTTTCTTTTTACTACTTACAGTAAAATATAAGAGGAGAGAGAGAAACTAAAGGAACTATTATCTACACTAATAAAAGACAAAGGTGCTAATTGACTGTACCTTCGCTATGCCCTAAGCCACGCCCACCAGCCAATCAGAGCAACTATATGCAAATTAATCCAACCAAGATGGCGGCTGGCAGCCATGGAGCTGGAGCAAGCAGGAGGCTTAGTTGCCCGGGTGATGGAGGAAGCCGAGCTTCCTGCCTGCCCTGAGCCGGCTGTGGCCTCCACTCATGGTAACAAAGTTTCAATTATAGAAGACAAATAATTCCCAGATACCTGCTTCCAGCCAGCTTCCACTGGGAGCTTGGGTGGCTGGGGGCTGTGGCCAGCCTGCAACCAGACATCAGCCCCTCACCCAGGCTGGCTGGGCATCCCAGGAGGAACCCCTACCCTGAAGGGGCTGTGGACAGCCTGCAAACAGCCATCAACCCCTCACCCAGGCTGGCCAGGCACCCCAGCGGGGACCCCCACCCTGAAGGGGCTGTGACCAGCCTGCAAACAGCCATCATCCCCTCATCCAGGCTGGACAGGCACCCAAGAGGGACCCCCACCCTGATCCGGGACACCCTTCAGGGCAAACCAGCTGGCACCCACCCATGTACCAGGCCTCTATCCTATATAGTAAAAGGGTAATATGCAAACTGACCCTAACAGCAGAAAGACTGGGAATGACTGGTCACTATGACACACAGTGACCACCAGAGGGCAGACTCTCAATGCAGGAGCTGCCCTCTGGTGGTCAGGGCTCTCTCACATGGGAGGAGCTCTGCTCAGCCATAAGCCAGGCTGATGGTTGCCAGTACAGCAGTGGTGGTGGGAGCCTCTCCTGCCTCCTCAGCAGCGCTAAGGATGTCCAACTGCAGTTTAGGCCTGCTCCCCGCTGGCAAGTAGACATCCCATGAGGGCTGCCGGGCTGCCAGGGGGATGTCTGATTGCCATCTTAGGCCCAATCCCCCGGGTAGCAGGCCTAAGCCAGCAGGTGGTCATCCCCTGAGGGGTCCCAGAATGCGAGAGGGCACAGGCTAGGCTGAGGGACCCCCTACCCCCCCCCCCCGAGTGCACAAATTTTTGTGCACTGGGCCTCTAGTATTTTAATAAAGAGAGATCTAAGCAGAATAGGTGACAATGTCAGAATATGAAAACAAGATTTAGCATAGCAAATAATGTCTTTCAATCATTTAGTGATGATTATAGCGATGAAAGAAAATGTACAAGAAGCTTTTTTGTTTGTTTCTTTCTCCACAGAGGGCAGGCCATGAGGGAATGTGGTGGAAACTGGAGCAGCAGGAATTTAGGTCATAAATTAGGAAGCATTTCCTGACTATAAGAATTGTGAAATACTGAATATGTTATTAAGATACATTGTGTCATCTAACAAAAGTTAAGGAAACATTTATATAGCTTTCTATTTAATTGAAAAACGTACAGTTCTATATATTTGAAATTTGTCAAGAATATTGCATATAAAGAATTTATTGACAAAAATAATTTTAGGCGAGGGTGTTGGTTGCTCATTAGTTTTTTGCAGCAATCATCTGTGCCCACACACCCTCGTCTGTTATAGAAATCTTGAATCTTTAATTCATTTCACGATGCCAGGTGTAATAAAAAGCACAGTATGTACAGAGTCAGAACTTGTGAATTCTCTCTCTGTCTTTGTCATTATTGAGCTCTCTGACCTTGGTTAAATCAATTAGCTTATCACAATTTTGGTTTCTTTATACATAAAACATGAACAATACCTGTTCTCTTGCCTTACAAGGTTGCTGTACAAATCAAAGGAAACCATGAATGATCCATGTCTGACACAGTATACATAAAGGGAGAACTGCTTATGGACTAGAATGGAATCAGAATGGATGTAGTCTGAAAACTTAAGCATATTAATTATTAATTCTTGGTTCTTAAGATTCTGTATATGTCTTCTCATACAAACTCACATCTAGTTTATGAATCCCTCAGTCAAATTCATATTCTGAAATAAGCACATATTTTAGATTCTGGGATTATGGACCTGACACTCATTACCAGTGTGATTTGGGGCAAGTTGAACATAGTCTGTCATCAGAAAAAAAGGGGGAAAGAAAGTTAATACGTGACTTACAAGGTTAATGAGAGATTTTAAGTAATATATCACGTCTAAAATTGTCTTCCCAGCTGTACAGTGAATTATATTTATAATTTCCTGATAATTAAAAGATGGGGAACATCATGCTTGTTAAAGCAGTCTGCTTCACTGATGAACAGATGTCATTGTTGAGAGGGTCCTCAGATCATAACAGAATTTATTTTCCTAAGATTTCTAAGTATTGGTCTTTCTTCTGCCTCCTGGAGTAACACTGACTAAAAATATTACTTCCTCCACAATATTGTACTTCAAAATATTTGGAGACAGTTATCATGTCTTTTTAGGCTTTCCCCTCAAGACAAAAATATCTAGTTTCCTCAAAGTTCTTTATGTAAATTAATTTGTCTAGATTTTCTCTGGATGTTCTGCAGGATTCCTTCTAAAATGTGATGCCTAGAATGGGGTGTAATTCTCCAGATGTGTTTGGGCCACCAACTATCACCTCCTTTGAACTGGACTCTTTAACAGCTTTTATTTATTTAAATATATTTTATTGATTTTTTACAGAGAGGAAGGGAGAGAGATAGAGAGTTAGAAACATTGATGAGAGAGAAACATCGATCAGCTGCCTCCTGCACATCCCCCACTGGGGATATGCCCGCAATCCAGGTACATGCCCCTGACCGGAATCGAACCCGGGACCCTTCAGTCCGCAGGCCGATGCTCTATCCACTGAGCCAAACCGGTTTCGGCAGCTTTTAGTTATGTTTAAATTCTTTTGGCGTTAAAGCAATAATCAGTACCATCAATGAATGCTTACTACATGCCATGCATGCTACTAATCTATTCTTCTAAAAACCCCATGAAGCAGGAATTGTTTTCCCCATTGTTATGGACATAGTTTAGAGAGTTAAGCACTCATTCAAGTTCACAAGTTTATAAAGACAGTAGTGTGGAAAAGCAGGTATTTGGATACAGTTCTCTGCCTGAGGCTCTTCCACATTACCTTACATTGAAGTTGATTCTATGTCAATTCCTTGTCCCAAATATGGGACAAAGATGAATTTTCCTTCTATGTACAGTTAAAATATTGTCATCTTAATTTGCTATTATATTTAAACATTAACAATATAATTGAAAACCTATTTCTATCTGCAAACTAATGTTCATTCTGTCAGTGTATTCATCAAGCCCAGTGATAAAACAGAGTTGACTGGGCAGACTACCACAGATCCCTCTGTATGGTGACCAATCCAGGAATCAATATGCTTTGCATCTGGTTGTTCAACCACTATACATCCAGCTTACACTTCTTTACCTTGCCTATAAACAGTAGCAGGAGAAATCTTATCAAATACCAGGCTATAGCTAGGTAAGCAATGTACATGATGTACTCCTTATTTCCAGGCTAATGGATCATGCTGATTTATGGTTAATGATATAAAGGTTTTTTAAGTGACAAAATATATTAAAATTACCACCATCGTAATAAAATCACAGAGAAATGCTTAGAAAATATTGAACTCCAAATATAAAATACATTTTATGATAGAAATTTTGTTTTTATTGTTACAGACTATAATCCAAATTCAGTGAAAACTGTGTTATTATAATTTAAACCATGTTTAGAGATTATAGGTGTGGGAGGCAATAACAATTTTTACTTTGTGGCATTTTCATAATGATACTAAAAATATTTTCAAAAAGTTAACAGCATTATAAAGATGTGAAAATTTATGCAATTATGAAAAATATGCTACCAAAATGATTAAATATTTTACAGATTAAAAATGTTGCATAGATTTAAATGAAATATAACAGATCATTTTCTTTTCAAGATTTGGATTCATTCTTTCTGAACTATTCTCCACATCTCTTGGTCATTCATTCATTCTTCCATCTACTAAATAAATTATATTTGCAAATAGTGTGCTTGCACTTGGGAAGTCTCATAATATAACCAGTTTCTGTCTCTTTTGAGTGTCAGGAATATTCTATAATGCTACCAGGGAGAGAATAAGTGTGTGAATTATTTAAAGTAGATTATGATAAATTCTATAGAAATAACTCAAACTGAACAAAGATCATTTTTGGCCAAGATAACCAGCAATATTTTATGGAACAGGTTTAATATAAACTGGTTCTGGAAATATAGTAATATTTCAATATTTAGAGAAGTGATGGATGGGGTCTAAGGCTGAGTATACAGTATCCCCATTTTAGTCCATTTTTATTTTTACAATATTTATTGAAGCCTTAAATGTAGCAGAGCAGAAATGTGATCCTTTTCCTGGTCAAGAATAAAATGGTATCTTAGTGAAATACATGAAACACTAAGATGATATATTTTTCAGCACCTAATTAAGTCTAAGATATTGTGTTATAAACTGAGTTTACAAAATAAAATAAGGATGAAACCTTCCTTTATAAGAATTTATAGTGTGGTAATAGCTAAGGACAATCTTGCAAGATACCAAATTAGAGTATTTAAGTCCAAGTATTCCCATACGCTTTCCACAGTGGACAATATCCATTATTTTAATCTTGGCAAATCTGGTGTGGCCCTTTAGGAATAGCTAGGTAAGCCTTTCTTGTGAAGTCACCAAGTAAAGCAACTTGGGAAGCAGAACAACATGCAATAATATGATGATGCTACTAATCCTGTAATATACAGGGTAAATATTTTCCTTAGTTTGTTACCTAGATATCTTTTCTGGGTTTTTTTCTTCCTTCCTTTTCCCTCCTTCCCCCTTTTCTTCCTTCTTCTTTTGATCATCAGTCTTCCAAACAAGTTGATAGTATATTATATCCCAATGATACATAAATACATACTATTTCTTCTATCACTGTAACTGTTTCAATTTTTGCATTAAAATTGGTAGTTTTTTTGTTGGAATTTATTTTGATCTTCAGGAGCCAATTTTATTTTATTTTCCACATCATTTGCTAGTTGTCTCTATATAATGTATCTCATCATTCATATATTTCAATGATTTGAAATATGTATTCCACACTCTAGTTCAGAAGTTGACAAATATTTTCTGTAAATGGCCAGAAAATAATAATTTTGGCTTTCCAACCATATGTTCTCTTGCAAGTATTGAAATCTGCTGTTGTAGCATGAAAGCAGCCATAGGCAACACATAAACTTAATGAATGAACATGACTGTGTTCTAATAAACTTTATTTTTACAATCAGGTGCTTGGGTAGATTTGTCCTACAGTTTCCTGACACTTGGCTCTGTCTATTCTGTTGCATTGATGTATTTTCTATCATTGTTCCAATACCTCAGTATTTTAACAGTTATGTTGTATTTTAATACATGTCTCCTCTCATCATTCTTCTTTAAAAACTGCTTTTGCATCTTTATTTTGTGAGATAAAATTTATAGCAATTTTCTTGCATTTAGAAATAAGCCATTGGGACTTAGGCTAGGATTACCAGGAATGTACAGATTAGCATAAGGAATATTGATAGGGTGAAACTGATATTTCACATCATAGAATTTTTGCTATTCAAAAACACAGAACAAACCTCCACTTATTTATAACTTCTTTGAGGTTCTTTGGTATAATTTTGTAGTTTTCTTCATATGAGTTCACAGATTTCTTATTAAATTTATTCCCAGACATTTTTACTTTTAGTATTGTTTATGGAATAATTTTTCCATTTTGTTACCTATTGTTCACATAAAAGAAAGGTATTGAATTCCATTGAGTTATTTTGTAGTGCCAGTTTTACTAAGTTCTCATGTTTCCTTTTTAAAAATTTTTAATTTATAGGAGTAACATTGCTTAATATCACTATATAAATTTCAGGTGTGGCCGAAACCGGTTTGGCTCAGTGGATAGAGCGTCGGCCTGCGGACTGAGAGGTCCCAGGTTCGATTCCGGTCAAGGGCATGTACCTGGGTTGCGGGCACGTCCCCAGTAGGAGATGTGCAGGAGGCAGCTGATTGATGTTTCTCTCTCATCGATGTTTCTAACTCTCTCTATCTCTCTCCCTTCTTCTCTGTGAAAAATCAATAAAGTATGTTTAAAAAAAAAAATTTCAGGTGTGCAATTTTATAATACAACATCTGTATATTCCATTGTGTGCCCACCACCCAAAGTCATCTTCTTCCTCTTTTTATTTTTAGTTGATTCTCTTAGGCTTTACAGCTAGGCAGTAATAGCATCTGAACATCTTAAATTTATATATAGGTGTGTGTGCGTGTGTGTGTGTGTGTGTGTGTGCGCGCATATATAATATAGTTGTATTTTATTTAATTGCATTAGCTAATAATTCTGAAACAATGCTCAAATAATAGATGTGCTACTTATGTTATTCCTTATACTCATGAATAATTCTAATTTTAGTTTTTAAGGATGCTAATGTCTATTTTTTGGAGTTTTTTGCATGACTTTTATTATATAAAGGGACCATCCTTTTGTTCCTACCTAATAAGTATTTTTTAAATCATGAATTGATATTTGTTTTTATCAAATAACTGTTTAAAATGCACTGATCATGTAACCTTTCTTCTTTGACCTATGTATATGGTAAATAAAATTAATATTAATATATTCACTAATTTTGAATCATTCTACTTTCCTGGAATAAACTATTTCTTTTTTTATTGTTTTATTGCTTAAAGTATTACAAAGGGTATTACATATGTGTCCTTTTCTTCTTTCTCCGCCCTTGACAATCCCCTGGCTTCCCCTACCCCCCAGTGTCTTATGTCCATTGGTTATGCTTATATGCATGCATACAAGTCCTTCGGTTGATCTCTTACCCCCTCCCTCCTGCCCCCCAACCCTCCCTGGCCTTCCTGCTGCAGTTTGACAATCAGTTTGAGGCAGCTCTGCCTCTGTATTTATTATTGTTCATAAGTTTATAATGGTCTTTATTATCCATGAATGAGTGAGATCATGTGGTATTTTTCCTTCATTGACTGGCTTGTTTCACTTAGCATGATGCTGTCCAGTTCCATCCATGCTGTTGCAAATGGTAAGAGTTCCTTCTTTTTTACAGCAGCATAGTATTCCATCGTGTAGATGTACCACAGTTTTCTAATCCATTCATCTGTTGATGGGCACTTAGGCTGTTTCCAGATCTTAGCTATGGTGAATTGTGCTGCTATGAACATAGGGGTGCATATATCCTTTCTGATTGGTGTTTCTGGTTTCCTGGGATATATTCCTAGAAGTGGGATCATAGGGTCAAATAGGAGTTTCATTTGTAGTTTTTTGAGGAAACTCCGTACTGCCTTCCATAGTGGCTGCACCAGTCTGCATTCCCACCATCAGTGCACGAGTGTTCCTTTTTCTCCACATCCTCTCCAGCACTTGTCCTTTGTTGATTTGTTGATGGTAGCCAGTCTGACAGGTGTGAGATGGTACCTCATTGTTGTTTTGATTTGCATCTCTCGGGTGATTAGTGACTTTGAGCATGTTTTCATATGTCTCTTGGCTTTCTGAATGTCCTCTTTTGAAAGGTGTCTATTTAGATCCTTTGCCCATTTTTTGATTGGATTGTTTATCTTCTTTTTGTTAAGTTGAACCAATATGCTCAGTTAATATTTCACCAAGGAGGCAAGAACATACTATGGAGTCAAGATAGTCTCTTCAATAAATGGTCTTGGGAAAATTGGACAGATATATGCAAGAAAATGAAACTAGACTACCAACTTACACCATACAAAAGAATAAACTCAAAATGGATAAAGGACTTAAATGTACGACGGGAAACCATAAAAATTCTAGAAGAATCCAAAGCAATAAAATCTCAGACATATGCCGAAGCAATTTCTTCACTGATACAGCTCCTAGGGCACTTGAAACTAAAAAATGAACAACTGGGTCTACATCAAAATAAAAAGCTTATGCACAGCAAAAGAAACCATCAACAAAACAACAAGAAAGCCCACTGCGTGGGAAAACATATTTGCCAACATCATATCTGATAAGGGCCTAATCTCCAAAATTTATAGGGAACTCATACAACTAAACTATTTCTTATACTGTATTATGTTTTCAGATTGGTGGAATATGCTTGCTAATATTCTCTTCGCAATTTCGAATCAGTTTTTACCAGTTGTTTTGTGGTACTGTTTTTTATAAAACTGTATTTATCAACTATGCTACTCAGATTTGGGATGGGTACCCAAAGACAATAAATGTATTCTAGAACTATAGGATAGTTCTAGCCTTTTGTTTAGTGAGCTCAGTGTGGATCAATTAAGTGTTGATAAATCATGTGTGCATGATTACATTGATATATACCATTAGATTAACAAGGTAACTTCCAAGATACTTTCACATAGAATTTTTAAATTTGCATTTCACATTCATCACCACCATTATAGTCATCATCATCATCATTATAATTATAATTCTCATGGAGTTTACTACAATATTGTGCTAAGCACTTGACATATCAGGTTCTTGAGTCTTACAAAATAGATCTGTTCATCTCCATTTTGAAGATGAGAAAACAGGCTCACTAAATTGAAATAAATTTACTAAAATAACGCTTGTAATTTCATTAGCCTGGATTTCCTGAAAACAGAGCCTGAGGCAAGGTTCTTGCATGCATATTAGGTGATTCTGGGGCTTTGGTGGAGGGAGAAACAAAACAGGAAAAGAGAAAACTGAAAAGCCAATTAAATGTCTTATCAAGGTCACTGATTGATCAATTATACATATAATTTGACTCCAGAGTCCATAACTGAGCTTCCTTGAACATTCAAGGTTTCAGATGGTAGTGGAAGAATTAACTCCATAAATCAATTCTGCAAATGGCAGAAAGCTGGCACAAGAACAAGGTAGTTAGGGAAATGAATCTCAATGGAGTTGGTCCCAGATTCTTGAGCAGCAAGCGCTCACCCATATTCCATTTCAACATCTGCACCCCATGTCACTGAATTTGCTGGTAGAATAATCTCCACTGTACATGCAAAATTACAGTTGAGATGTGGAACTTTCCTGTCACTTATTAACAAATTGGGACTAGATTCCATTCTCTTGCCTCTTATCTGAGGTTGTTTTCCTGAAGGATGTACTTCCTTCCAGTGCTGCCTTTAGCCAGAGTTTCCTTCCTCCTGAGCCCTAGCTACACCATACATATATTTTTCCCTATGGCATGATTATTTCACCTATCCTACTTCACTGATATGTTGTTTACTTCTTTGGTCCTCAGTCTACTCATCTTTAAGAAGAGCGAATCTGTTTTCTTCTATGTATTTTATTATTTCTGGTCTTATATTCAAATCTTGAATCTATTTTGAGTTGATTTTTGTATATGGTGTCAGATCACAGTCTAGTTTCATTCTTTTTCATGTGACTTTCCAGCTTTCCCAACACCATTTATTGAAGAGACTCCACTGTATGTGTGTATGTATATGTGTGTGTGTGTGTGTGTGTGTATTTGCTTCTTTGTCAAAAATTAGTTGCTGGTATATGTGTGAGTTTACTTCTGGGTTCTCAATTCTGTTCCATTGGTCTGTATGTCTTCCTGCCAGTACCATACTGTTTTGACTGTTGTAGCTTTGTAGTATAGTTTGAAGTCAGGGAGTGTGATACATCTGGGTTTGTACCGGATTGCTTTGGCTATTCAGGGTCTTTTGTGGTTCCATAAAAAACACCTGAAATTTATATTTTACCCCAATAAATTTAAGATAAAACCTGGTTATGTCTCAGTTTCTATCTAGCTCCAATACTCTTATGTTTCTTTGTCTGCATATGCCATACATACTTTGCATGTCCTGTAACTGGGACTTTGATGTGCATTTAAAATAGCAAACTATGCAAATATAAGTTGCTTTCTATGGTTGGTACCTCATTTTTGTGGGGAAATCTTATATTTAGAGGTAAATTTTGTGTTGTCAAATATTGAAATACATGTGTAAAGTTTTATAGAAAGACACCTTAGTGATCTTTGAAAGTGAAAATGTTAAGTTTTTGGTAAAACTGATTAATTTTGCCATATTAATTTTATTTAGTTGAAAAAGCAAGCAATAATACAAAAATTGTGAAGGAATATTTGACATGCCCCTTTTAACTTGGAAAAATAAAGCAAAATACAAAAGGTATTTGAGTATATGCGTATATATAATGTGATATATATTTATAAATAATACATATGAATTAATATATAAGATATATTTATAATCTCTATATCATTCCTATTTTATTTGCAGTTCAAAATAAATTATGAATGCAATTCAGTCTAAGCAACTAGAGAGGGTATACATGGATTATGCCCAGAATATAGATACTGTGAAATTTATATTAAGTCAGTGTTACCAGGTATACTTGAGTGAAAACCTCTGAAACAAAATGAGTTTTTAAGTAATTGCAGTCTGTAACAATAGAATAGAAGTACCTTTTCCTATCTTTTCTCTGAGGAGTATTTTGCTGATAAAATAATTATGTCTGAAAAGGCTTTACATACATCAATAGAAGGATGTTATTAACATGCAAGGTGGTGTTATTATGCTATTAGATCATGGAGGAAAAAAAAAATTGGTCACTTCCTACCACATACTGTGGATTTCACACCCAAGGAAGTGTAGTTTTATGAACTGAAGTGCAAGAAAAACTTGATTCTCAAAAAAATAGCTCTTTAAAATTGCCACTCAAAATTGTCTTGCTTCTGATTGCTTAATTGAGAGACTATTGCTAAAGTGAGTCCTGGGATCTTTTTCACTCACTGGTGTCTTGCCTTTTCATCAGGAAGCTTACGACCAATATATTTTTATGAAATGCCTAGGAGTACTGTACCTAGTCCTTTGCTTGGATAATAAAAGACCTATGAGAAATGGCTCTTAACTGTGGCAAGCCTATGGACTCATTCATTGGAGTATTCCCTTTTTCCAGCTGAAAAAAGAAAATAGTGAAGTGTACAACACTAAAAAGAAACTGTGATAAACTATGTCCTAGATATGGACACATGTCAATCATATACTTGGAATCTGCATCAAGCCTTACTAGAATTAACCAATCCTAAAATATGGTTTTATGAAGTTTGCATGAATCAGCTCACTGGGCTTTGTTATTGCTGAGTGAACCTAATAAAGCAAGTTTCTGAAAATGCAAACCCAATGACCTCACACTGAGTAGAAAGACAATATTCAGCAAAGGAAAGAGTCAGCCTAATCGAGGTGACATTTTTATCTCTGGCATGTAAAGGTAGCAGACAGTTTCCTCCTTCCCTAATCCATGGCAGACAATGAAAATCAATCATGAAGACTAAATATAACTTCAGAATCCTCCTTAACACAGTGATCTGGAGCAGCAAACTTATTTTGTTAAATGGTCAATGAGTGCATTTTTTACTAGTATGTTTGTGGACAACACAGTATCTATTGCAGCTACTCAACTTTGCCACTGTAGTGCAGCACAAAATGAGATCTAGGCACCATATCACCAAACCAATATGGTTTGTGCTCCAATAAAATACTACTTACAAAATCATATATCCAGCCTTAGGCCATAGTTTGAAGACCCCTCATCTTGAGAGCCATTATGATCCAATCAGATTTAGCACATTTAGTAACCTGCTTGCTGCTCTTGATTTTTGAGGCAGATTGAATATGCCTGACCTCTTTCATGTTCAATTTAACCACACAACTCAAGCTAAGTGGATCCTCCACCTTCCAGATCCAGTTCAGATACTTGTTAATTCTGTTATCTTTGTTAGAGATTTTTTTTTAAATTTTATTTTACCATTCTGAGCCTTGGTGTCTCATTTAGTAAAGGAATCTAATAACAATACAGGGTTGCTATAAGAGTCAAATAAGAAAATGTAGATGAAAGTATTTGTAAATCACAAGACACTGGAATATTTGAATAAAATAATTTTACTTCTTAGGTGACTGTCTCATGAAGATCACCTGGAAAAACATTTTTAAAAAACAGATGAAATTCATAGAAGTTCTTTGTGAAAATCCACTTTTCTCTCTTTCCTTTGTTTAAAAGTCCTATTGCAGCTAAAACGCCAGTGACATATCTGAAATTTCATGGACAGTATTTTTTACCTCTTAGTTACAGCTTTTGTGGTATTTATTTATCTGGGAGTCTTGATTCAATGCAAGTTTGTGCTTTGGGGGGAACAAATCACTGGACCAGAATCCCTAGCTTGAATCCATGCATCTGAGTCTAAAAAGATCACTAAGTCAAGCAATATAAAGTCTTACCAACGAGGCAAATAATAATGTGTGTTCCAGACTCTAAGTCCAGGATATCAAAATAGGAACACAATACAAGTGTATACAAAATATGTAAAGAAAATTTGGTAAGAAAGCTGAAAAGAAATATGAGAATGATCTGATTTTTTTTTGAGAGAATGCATGTATACTTCTGATTGTCAAAATGTCCACTAATCAATAGTTTCCAATCTTTGATAATGAACAAGGTAAAAAATTGGCTGTAGATACTTGATATGATTAGTAAATGAGATCCTCTACAATGATAGTACTTTTTTCTGGATGATGTAAGGATGAACTTTTATATAACATTTTAAATACAATTATTTGAGTAGAAAATATTTCTCTTTTTTCCATGTTTCCAACATCTTTTTTCTTTAATTTTCATTGAATTTATTGGGGTGACATTGTTATTATTATATAGGTTTCAAGTGTACAATTCTATAATACATCATCTGTATATTGTATTGAGTGTTCACCAACCCAAGTCAAGTCTCCTTCCATCACCATTTATCCCCTGCTTACCCTCGTCTACACCTCCACCCACCCCCATTTCCCTCTGGTAATCACCAAACTTTTGTCTGTGTCTATGAGTTGCTTTTTGTTTTTATTTTTACTTAGTCCCTTCACTTTTTCCACCCAGCCTCCCAACCCTCAGCCCCTCTGACAGCCAATGGTCTGTTCTCTATATCTATGAGTCTGTTTCTATTTTGTTTGCTAGCTTATTTTGTTCATTAGTTTCCACATATAAGTGAAATCAGATGGTACTTGTCTTTCTCTGACTGGCGTATTTCATTTAGCATGATAATCTCCAGGTCCATCCACGCTGTCACAACAGGTAAGATTTCCTTCTTTTGCCCGGCCCACATGGCTCAGTGGCTGAGTGTTAACTTATGAACGAGGAGGTCATGCATGGTTCAATTCCTAGTCAGGACACATGCTCGGTTGGCAGGCTTGATCCCCAGTGGGGGGCATGCAGGAGGAAGCCAATCAATGATTCTCTCTCATCATTGATGTTTCTATCTCTCCCTCTCCATCTCTGAAATCAATAAAAATATATATTTTTAAAAAAGATTTCTTTCTTTTTTATAGCCAAGTAGTATTCCATTGTGTAAATGTATCACAGCTTTTTTTATCCACTCATCTACTGATGGGCACTTGGGCTGCTGAGTAGAAAATATTTCAGTAAAGGTCAACTTTCCTTAATAAACACTAGACTGAACAGGATTTGAGATTTTATTAATGAATTGCAAATATTTATTGGCTTGAATGTCTTTAGGCCATAAGAGACATATAGAAACTATTTTTGAATACCTACCTGATTTACTTACTTTATATGCATTTTTATAATAAAATAGTTGAATCCCTATAATCATTGGAAAGTATAACTGCATTATTGAAGCAGATTCCAAAATATTTTCCTCCAAATTTACTTTTTCTTAGTTAAAAAGTACAGTGTAATTTTTGGCTTTCAACTTTTTAGTAACATTTTGAATATTATCTTAAAACAGTGATATATCTTTGGTTCCTTTTTGGTTTTAACGCAATTCCTATTTTGTATTAATTCTTTGCTTTTAATAATAAAGATTGAAGCTTCTCATTGCACAGTACCCTGTCCTTTTCGAAGGGGAAATCATATCATGAGCAAAACTCTAAAGGTATTAGCATGAATGACTGAAAGCAAGTTGTGTTTTAGCAAATAATGAGAAACAATTAGACTTTGTTTCTTCTGCTTTTCCCAGGTCTTGGTCTTTGACATTTTCTCTTCTGACTTCTGATTTCATCATGGTTCTGGAGGATGAAAGGTTCTAAACTTGAAATTCCATTGAGCTTATCTCTAGTCCCTAGAGTGAGCTTTGCGGTGCTCTATATTATAGTGGAAAGAGCTGAAGACAAGATAGGTTTCTAATTTTAGACACTTGGGCAATTTTCGGAATGTCTCAGGGATTGAGTTTTATAATCTTTTTAAGAACACCACTACCAAGCTTGTCTACCATACAAAGTTGTTATGTGTCTGACAAAAACTTTGCATTCTGTGAAACACACACATTTACAATGTTTCAATTATTAATAAGGTAAAGCTGTGGGGACTGATAAAAATAACACATAAAGGTATTTTCTATTCTTTACAGAAAATCTAACTGATAATGAATGAGATAATGTAGTCAATATGCAGTATAGAGAAGAGATCAAACTCTTTGAGCAGGTTATAGTAAGGAAAGAAGATTATTTTTGGAGAGCACCGATTTTGCTGTAAATCCCTGTCATTCTAAAGTGTTCTTCTAGGTTCCATTTTATAGAGTGGGCACAGCATTTATAAGAATAGGGAACCAGCCCTAACCGGTTTGGCTCAGTGGATAGAGCATTGGCCTGCGGACTGAAAGGTCCCAGGTTCGATTCTGGTCAAGGGCATGTACCTTGGTTGCTGGCTCATACCTAGTAGGGGTTGTGCAGGAGGCAGCTGATCAATGTTTCTCTCTCGTCGATGTTTCTAACTCTCTATCCCTATCTGTTCCTCTCTGTAAAAAATCAATAAAATATATTTAAGAAAAGAGTAGGGGGCCATGCCCAGCGAGCGTGGCTCAGTGGTTGACCTCTGAACCAGGAAGTCATGGTTCAATTCCCTGTCAGGGCACATGCCTGGGTTGCAATCTCAATCCCCAGTGTGGAGGGTGCAGGAGGCATCCGATCAATGATTCTCATCATTGATATTTCTATCTCTTCCTCTCCCTTTCTCTCTGAAATCACTAAAAATATATTTTAAAAAATAGGGAACGAAGATGAGACAAAAGCACAGAGGGATAAGTTATGAAAAGATGAGGAGCCTGAGGAAATCCCAGCCTATTTTAATCCATCACTGAAATCTTCACAGTGTCGGAGTCTGTTTGAGTTCTGTAATACAGGAGTCAGCTGTAACCTGCTACCTGTTTTATAAATGCAGTTTTGATGGAACTAGCCTTGCACATCCTTTTCCATATTGTCTATGGCTGCCTTTGCACTGCCTGGGCAGAGTTGAGTTGTTGCAACAGAAGGCATAGGACCCACAAAACCTACAATATTTAATTTCTGGACCTTTACAGAAAAGTTAGCTGTACCCTGCTCTAAGAGAAAAGTACTGTAAGTTCTAGGTTAGGCACATAAGAGGCAATCCATATCATTGTTGAATGAGTGAATATTTTAACCTACATTTTTTGTGGGGGTTGTTTTCTAAAAAACACTTCTTTCCCTTCCCTCCCTCCACTCTCACTCAGGGGCTGGTAGTTAGCAATATCACACAGGCCAACAGCCTTTCTTGAAAAGAGATGAGATTATAGTAAGATTTTAGTAAACTCAGCATTCTAATACTATCAGTTTGAGTTATTGGTAAAAATTAGCCTTTTCTTTGTTATAGGACAAACTCCATGCCTCTTGTGAATAAACTTATGTAGATATAGCAACTTTTTTTTCTGAGACATGCTTTCATTTTTATACTTCATAACATAGAAATATAAGGAAGGGGATATATACCTACCAACATTTAATAGAACACCCTGATATTTGTTGAATGAACAAAAATGATTGTGGTCTTTTTTATACATGGGGCATATCAGAGAAAAGTGAAAATGATAAGTAACTGTCCAATAATTAAGATTAAATACACAAGCCCTAACCAGTTTGGCTCAGTGGATAGAGCGTCAGCCTGCGGACTCAAGGGTCCCAGGTTTGATTCCGGTCAAGGGCGTGTACCTTGGTTGCAGGCACATCCCCAGTAGGGGGTGTGCAGGAGGCAGCTGATCAATGTTTCTCTCTCATCGATGTTTCTACCTCTCTATCTCTCTCCCTTCCTCTCTGTAAAAAATCAATAAAATATATTTTTTTAAAAAGTTATTTCTAAAAAAAAAATTAAATACACAAGAAAAAATAGATATGGAAGTGAGGATCATGAGTTTAGAGGACTAGCTTTCAGGATGAAAGGAAAATAAGTTAATTACAACTGGGGTAAATTATCCTAATAAGCATAGTATAATAACCCCACTGTTGTGTTCCTCTAGTGCAGTGGTTCTCAACCTTGACTGCACATTAGAATCACCTGAGAATCTTTTTAAAATCCTGATTTCAGGGCCTCATCCTCCAGAAATTCTGTTTCTTTGTTATGGGGTGGGGCCACAACATTAGTAACAAAGAAACAGAATTTCCGGAGGATGAGGCCCAGAAATCAGGATTTTAAAAAGATTCCCAGGTGATTCTAATGTGCAGCCAAGATTGAGAACCACTGCTAGTGGAAGAAAGGAGAAGTACAGCTTTCCTGTTAACCTCACAAAATACAGACTTTGAAGAATGTTTCAATGGATCATTTTAGGTTCTAGTATCCCGCCTCTTTACAATCCACAGGACAGCAATGATTTGAGAGAACTCTATTATTAGAGCAGCGGTTCTCAACCTGTGGGTCACGACCCCTTTGGGGGTCAAACGACCTTTTCACGGAGTCGCCTAAGACCATCAGAAAACACATATATAATTACATATTGTTTTTGTGATTAATCACTATGCTTTAATTATGTTCAATTTGTAACAATGAAAATACATCCTGCATATCAGATATTTACATTATGATTTATAACAGTAGCACAATTACAGTTATGAAGTAGCAACGAAAATAATTTTATGGTTGGGAGTCACCACAACATGAGGAACTGTATTAAAGGGTCGTGGCATTAGGAAGGTTGAGAACCACTGTATTAGCGGTTCATATGGTTGGAGAAGAAAAATATTTATTTAGCTCAATAAGTTTCAGGAGCTGTACTAGCAGAAGGTTAACTTTGCTGTGAAAAAGGTTTTATTTTGCAATTTTATTGCTCCAACTTTCAATTTTGAAATAATTTAAAACTATTGAAAAGTGGTAAAATAGTATAAATAACTCTTATCTGTCCTTCATCTTCACTCAGGTTCTCTGTAAATAGTCTGCTACTCACGCTTTTACTTTCTATCTTTAAAGATAGATAGGTGAATATAGAGATAGAGATAGAAAAAATATAGAGAGATAGATAGATATAAAGATATATATAAAGAGAGAGACTAGGAATTATATCTATACTATCTAAGTTTTCTCTGAACTATGTATAGCTTATGGGCATCATTCCTCATTTCCCATAAACATTTCATTGTGTGGTTTTTATGAACAAAAATATAACCTTATATAATCACAGTGTAATTATCAAAATCAGGATACTTAACAATGATACTATAGTATCATCTAAACTGCATTTATATTCAAATTACTCCAATTGTCCAATAATATCCTTTTAGCAACTTTTTTTTCCCCCCTGCCCAGGATCCAATCCAGGATCACATTTTATATTCGATTGTCATATTTCTTTGGTTCCTTTAATTTTCACAGTTCCTACAGCTTTTTTTTTTAAATCTTTCATGACGTCATTTTGAAGAGTTAAGACCAGTTATTTTGTAGAATGTCCTTCAATTTTGGATTGTGTAATTTCCTCCTGGTTATATTTAGGTTATGCATTTTTGGTAGGAGTACTACACATGAGATGTGTTTTTATTAATGTGACATATCAGGAGGTACATGATGTGGGTTTGTCTATTGGTGGTGTTGATTTTGATCACTTGGATATAGTAATGACTGTCAGGTTGTTCTCCGTGGTATGGTTGCTATTTTCCCATTTGCAGTTAATAAGTAATAGGGGGAAGACACTTTGAAGATGTTTGTGTGTCCTGTTCCTTCTCAAACTTTTATCATTAGTTTTAGTATCCATCAATATATTTACTTGAATAATTATAATTGCTAAAATTGTTTATTTTTAATCATTCTTTCTATATTTACTAGTTGATATTCTATAGTAAGAAGGCACTGTACCTTTCCCCCCCTCCCTCTCTCTCTGTTATCACTGTGGATCCATAACTTCTTTATCTTATTTAATGGATTACATTAATTAATGTTGTTGTCATTTTTATTGTTATTAATATCAGAACATTTCAGATATTGCCAGTGGAAGTCCATTGAAGCTAGCTTTTATTTCCTTTTGACTTTTTCTCGTCATTTTTTTGAGAATTTCCTTACCTTCTGGCAAAAAAAATCTACTCTAGATGTAGTTTTGCTTGACTTAGCCTTAGAATAAGATGTTTCTTCAAAGAGCTCGCTGAAAAAAAATTTTTGATTTTATTTTAACTATATAGACTTATTTCTTCTAAAACTTCTCTTTTCTCCCTTCACCACTTCCTTGGTCTTAATTCCTCATTCACCTTATCTGTAGTCAAGACTACTATTTTGTCTACCCTCATGTGTGGATTAATAGTCATTCTTTCAAGCTACTTAGTCTCACTGTATGTTTGGGAGGGTGGGGTTGGTCCTAAGGAGAAGAGAAAGCAAAAGGCATTATTATTTATAGTTTCATTAGCATTTTATTTGCTTGTCATGTCAGATGTGTTGCTGTTGGTTTTCTTTCTTTTTTTCTCTGTTATGTTTGTGGTTATTACAGGGTTGGTAAAATTTCATTCACTTCAACAATTACATAGAGGAAAAATAGTGTGGGAAGAACAGGGAGCTGGAATTCAGGACATCTAATTTATAACATTAACTCTATCTAGATCTTTGGCAAGTCAGTCTGGTTCTCTGAACCTCAGTTATCTCAGAGAAATACTTTACATAAGGAATTATTGTAAGCTGTGAAATATTATCTCTGTGACTTGAATTTTTGCCCCTAAAGCAATGAATGTATTTTATAATGGGAAGTAAATAAAATATTATATTAATATGTTGTAACAT
Organism: Myotis nattereri; assembly: GCF_964212035.1. NCBI lineage: Eukaryota > Metazoa > Chordata > Mammalia > Chiroptera > Vespertilionidae > Myotis > Myotis nattereri. The sequence continues at coordinate 19,625,158 of NC_138078.1, read as the reverse complement.
GATGATAGGTTAAGTGCTAATACATTTATAGATGTTGAAGCAAAATCAAAGCAAGATTGAAGAATTATTCTTTTCTTCATATATGTATATATTTAAATTAAATGGAAAAAATTATTGTCAAGTTTTTTAAAGTAACTTGCCATACACTGACATTTAATTGCATTAGATTTGAGAAAGTTTTAGTGATTGTTGATTCTGCCTTTCACATAATAGGGGTTATAACTGTTGAATTTACTGAATGATAGAAGAAATAATATTATGATGAAGGTATCACAATATTTTTTCCACCCATGTAAGAGCCTATTTATAATATTAAATTCAAATAATTTGAGACTCATGGTTGAGAGACTGAATATGCAAAAGTACAATGACAAGATCATAGGTAAAAATCAGCCTCTGATCCACAACTTCCAGAGCAATCAGTCCAGGAAGCTAGATCACAAACTCTGCTGCATTTGGCCCCAAGTGGTCAGGGCTTGATCAATAACTGCTGGCTTTCCTAATTTTTGTCTCCACTTGCCACTTAGGTCCAAGCAGAGAATGCCAAATATGGTCCTCTAAACTGTCACATTGGATGCCCTACCTTCATTCCCCATGCCAACAGCCTCCAATCTGTGCATACCGTAAGCCTTCCATTTTCCCACTATAAAGCTTTCCCACTCCCCTACATGCCTTTGAGTCTACCAAATGCAAGTGATACTGGCTGACTGCCTTGATATAGCAAGCTCTGACTAAATAATGTTTGCTTGTACTCATCTGGGTGGTATTTATTTTCACATTACTATCTTTTGTGTGTGTGACAGACCTCCCAGTGACTTGCTCCATGACCTATATTAAAAGGTCTATGTGAAATTTCAGTTCACAATTATATTGTCAGATTCTTTTTCTCTAGCCTTTTATTGTATTCAGTAAAATATGCATTATGCTTTTCTGTGAAAACAAAATTCTTCTCTATAAATGGTTGTACACGGGTGAGGGTAAGAATATGTAGATACAATTAAACATAAAGTCACCTTTTCTTTTTTCTTCAACCTTGAAAACTAGCCATGTCCTAAAATCATATAATGCATCTTAACGAAGTTGCATATTCTAAAAGATGGATGACCATTTAAAGTGATAAGTCCTCTGATAAGGAATTATCTCTGGAATCATATTGGCTCACATAGGTAGTGTTCTTTGAGGGATCATTAGATTTGTCAGAGGACAGGTGATCATGGCAATCATGGACAAATACTATTCTTTGGTTAGTGGAATCTGGCTGTCAGAAAATAAAAGACAAACTAAACAACCCATAGCTCACACTTTCTATGAAATCACTATGCATTATCACACAACATTTCTGGAAAGAGTTGTCAGCAATTAGGAAGGTATGATCAAATCCATTCTTCTTGTTCACTTCTCCATGATAAACCATTACCATCTCCTATCTATTTCATCCATTGAAATACCACAATCATTTAAGATAAAACTAAATTCCCATTTACTTAATGAAATATTACAGAATCCCATTTGGGCTCAGTGATGGCTTTCTTTTTTTAAAATTTATAGCACTTATAATCTATGCCAAATAGCATTTCTATAATCCATTTGGTGACAGATACTTCTTGAAGGCAAGGGCAATATCAGTTTGACTTTGGATCTCCCAAGGAAATTACCACTATTTCCTTGCATGTGTGTTGAGTTAAATGGAAATTTTTAGGGGTTTAATTCATTGCATTTAACTCTGGCTTATACTTCTCTTATGCCTCCCAGTGCTTAGGGTGATTATTAATGCAGAGAAAGTACTCACTAAGAGGTTTTTTTGTGGGTTTTTTTTGCTAATTATAAGTGAATACCCACTTTCTTAGTCATAGCCTAGGGACTAAGAAAATTTGATAGATTAAAGATATTACAGCCAAACCGGTTTGGCTCAGTGGATAGAGCGTCGGCCTGCAGACTGAAGGGTCCCAGGTTCAATTCCGGTCAAGGGCATGTACCTTGGTTGCGGGCGCGTCCCCAGTAGGGGGCGTGCAGGAGGCAGCTGATCGATCTCTCTCATGGATGTTTCTGACTCTCTATCCCTCTCCCTTCTTCTCTGTAAAAAATCAATAAAATATATCTTAAAAAAAAGGATATTACAAAGTAACATTTGTAATAATTATGTTCATTGATCTTTATGTATGTATGTATGTATGTATGTATTTTAATTGAGTCTCAGTTCCTAGTATTTACTCCTTATAGTTCATGGTGGGATAAAGGAGAAGGAATCAAGTGAAATGAACTGAGAACTTGTCAGCTGACTCTAAAGATCTCATCTTAAAAGTCGTTCCTTTGTTCTGATCTATTAAATATTATCTTTTCCAATTTGTTCCCTAGGGACAGCATCAGTGACTACTAGATTGTTAAAGATGGCCTTATTTTCATGTAAGATTACTAGTAAAAGTTATGCACAGTATATTGATTTTTTCCTTGTTTTTCAATTTTTAAGGGAAAAGTAACAGCTTATTTGCAAATTTTACCATTATCCTTTGTCTCAATATGGGGATTTAAAAACAACTTTTTTGGGAGGATGGGGAGAGGATTGGTCACAAGGAACCAAAGAGTTAACATTTATTGACTGCCTAATACATGTAGGCCATTATGGTGGTGTTTGTTGTTTTTTGTAATCTCACAGAATTCTTGTGCTAGTCTTATGAGGTGGGATTTAACATTCACTTTTTAAAGTTGAAAAACTGATAGAGAGTTAAACTATGTGAAATCGGATGTTTTCTTTAATTTATTATGCTTAATTAGATTATACACATCTTTTTAATTAAGCTAATCATTTGCTATGAGTAAGCATAATATCTAAATAAAATTGTGTACATGAAGACTTAGAAATAATGTGTCACACAGAATTTCCCTTTTATGAGTTTAATACTCAGTTCAAATCCAGGCCTACTGAAGAAAAATCAAGAAAATTATTTCTCTGCTTTTCCTTGAGGGTAATAGAATCTCTTCTTCAGTGATAACTAAGTCAACCTTGAATGGCATAACACAGACCATTCTCTCTCACACACACACACAAACACACACACACACACACAATTTAACAATCAGGCATATAAATAACATGATAGGTTATAATCTCACTAATATACACAAAACACAATTTCTCACCAAGTCCCTTTAACAGGGTACTAAAAAGGAGTGGACCACTACCAACAAACTCAAGAGATATACTGCTTACGCATGCCAGAACAGGCATGAAACATATATTAGTGGAGACCTGGCTTATGTTTATAGGGTTAGGCTTCTCAAATGTAAATAAATCCCAAACATAAATGATTAAAAGAGAATAAAATGAAAGTATTTGGATTCTAATTCTTAAATTATTTCAGCATTAGGTGTTGATATTTCAGTATACTTTATCATATGCATCATTTACCTCTTTTATCTGGACTGTTTATAATGTCAAGTAAAGGCAATGTCTATTTTTAGTTTTGTTTCTTTACATGTAGAAAAGTATAGGAGCTGTGGAGTAAAATAAAAACAGATGAGAATCCATGGCCCCTTCCCTTTAGGAGTTGATAACCTTTCTGGGGAGCTTAATTTTACTATGCAGAGGCTGTGTAAAGTGGAGAATTTAATAAAATTCATTGCTGCAGAAATCCAGAAGTGGGGAGGTTTAATATGAAATAGAAGGCGAGAAAGGAATATAATAGAAGGCCTCAAAAGTGAAATATAATGTACTGACTGTACATTATATTTCAGGGACTCTTCAGAGACTGTTCAACTAGAGAGACATACCCAAATGTGACTCATGAGTCTATTTTATATTAACTGTGCCCTTGTGGTCAAGTTCCTCAAATTAGATAGGTTTACTTTTTTCATGTACAGTGAGGATTTTAATACTATTACCTCCTAAGGTTGATAAGAAAATTAAGTGAGATAGTGTGTTATAAATGCTTGATTTATGACACATAATAAGCTTTCAGTAGTGATTATTGTGCATGTTGAGGGAATAGTACTTGAAATTGGTTTTAAAGTTGTCATTTGATTTAGACTAGATGGTATTAAATTTGGTGGAAAGAAAAAGACAAGCAATCATCAATCTGAAATAGTTCTGAAATAGTTTAAGTCTGGTGTTGGTAGGGAACACCAAATATGAAAGGCAATTTGACATAACTGATGTTTATTGACATCATGGCATTACAGTATTTCAAAAATTTTGTGATGGAAGAATAGTTTAGAAACTGGGAAACTGAATCTCAGAGAAGCGAATTTGCATGTCCAGGACAAGACTGTTGAATTCATAGCCATGTTTGGCACTCTTCCAACTGAACTACAGTTTGCTCAGTGAACAGTCTGGAGTTTAGCGTATGGAGATAAAAGTGAATAATTACATGATGGTTTGATTGCTCGGGATGAAGTCTTTGCATTTGCTATAAAAAGCA